>NC_051083.1:27016502-27348169 GCF_004664715.2 Peromyscus leucopus
GGTTCCCTGAGTTCTGACCAATGTTTGAACATGGGTCTCCTCATCTACTCCCATCAGCTTCCAGAGAAAGTTACTCTAATGATGACTGGATTAGGCACCAATCTATGAGTATAACAGAATATTGTTAGGAAACATTTCATTGAATTTTGGATTTTTTTTTTGTTGTTGTTGTTTTAATTTTTTTTCGTCAGCCATGTTTTATTCTACCATAGGTCTCTGAGCCCTAGCACTGCCCCCCATATGTGTATGTGTTATATATATATATGTGTGTGTGTGTGTGTGTGTGTGTGTGTGTGTGTGTGTGTGTGTGTGTGTGTGTTTTAAAATAAAGACACAAATATCCCTAAGGCAAGCACAACCAGTGAAGACAGTAAGGTCAAGCTGAGGGCAGCAAAGAAAGCATATTGGAAATATCTGAATATAGGATGTATTTAAGAGGCTCAGAAATTGGTTGAGCAAAATGATTCTTTAATGTCCATTGTTAGTGGTCTTTTTTTCCAGCAGGGTTTCTCTGTGTAGTTTTGGTGCCTGTCCTGCATTTCGCTCTGTAGACCAGGTTAGCCTCAAACTCACAGAGATAAGCCTGGCTCTGCCTTCCAAGTGCTGGGAATAAAGGCATGCACCACCACTGCCTGACTGTTAGTGATCTTTCTACAGAGTGAGGAATATGTACATTTCTTTTTAAATGTGAACATGTGTATCAATGATCCAATAATGTGTTTTTTACATGTAAACTAAAGGTTGCTTCCCTGTCTTACCAAGAGTCCATTTGTTCTAACAAACAGCAGAGTGTCATTTGGTCTTATATAAGTCATCATCAGAAGAATGAGGAATGAATGATGCACTTTCTGTTGCAGGAAAGAATGGGGACTGGAGACATTTCTTCCATCTGCTGTGCTACAGAGCATGAAAGAGAAGAACATCAAAAAAGCACTTTCTCACCTTGTCAAAGCAAATCAAAACTTGGTACCACCGGGTAAAAAGGTATCACAGTTACATCCTAATAGAATCTAGATTTTAAGCAGAGAGGCTTGCATGCATTCAAGAAATCATTTAAAACTAGCCTGTGAAGAACACACTTGGCACATCATATTTCAAGAATAACTTCATACACTATTCAGATATGTCTAAAAGGAACAAGAACATCTGATCCTTCCAGAAATCTATTTCTTTCTCACAAATTGGAAACTACTTATTGACCAGTGTCACCCCTCCCTTAATTATTACAAACAATAATGTGTCCAGATATTACCAAATATGCCCTAACGCCCAAAATCACTACCACCAACATTCCCAATGACAATCATTGGATTAAATTCTACAATGGAAAGACAAAGCAAAGTTATTTCTGTTACTAATCATTGGTGTTAAAATCCTTGTATTCATTTCTGTTTTCATTAAGGAGACACACAAAGACCATTTAAAAGTATACTGCTGGTCAGAAAAAGAAAGTTATGGTTTAGAAGTAATGAGAGAGCAAAGATTCCAGTAAGTAGAAGGACAAGGAGCCTTAAATCTCTGAGCCTATAAAATAGCAAACAGCCTGCATACATATTGCAGCTGATATGGGCTATTGAGACTTGCCTGACCCCAGTACAACTCACCATCCATGTGGGTAGTTCTTTGGTCTTAGTATCTTATTGTCTGTCATTTTTATAAAGCTTCACCCCATAAGCTTTTTTTAAACATATAATCAAGTTCAATACACTCTCAGCCACATTCTCCTTCCCAATTTCAAAGGAAAATGTCTCCTATCACCTCACTGTGAGTACTTAGCTTCAGAAAAATAGCAAGATACCGCGGGTCAAGAGTTTTATGATTCCCAGGGCTGGGAGATTGCTCAGTTGGTAAAGCCCTTGCTACACAAGCAGGAAGACCGGAATTCAATCCCAGAACCCATGTGGTGACTAACATTTATAATCCCAGTACTGGGAAGATAGACAGAGGCTCACTTGGGCTCACTGGAACTCACTGGCCAGCCAGTCTAGCCTACTTCAGGCCTATGAGATACCATCTCCAATAAAACAAGGTGACTGGCTTCTGAGAAATCACACCTGATGTTGTCCTCTGTCTTTCATGCACACACACACACACACACACACACACACACACACACACACACACTTCAGTTTTACAGTTTTTGTTCTTATTTGCCCAAAATTGATTTCTGTTTTGAAAACTAATTTGATTTGGTTTATTTTTCAAGCCTGGTCTACTGGTCTTGTAATAATTTGGCAATCACCAATTTTAGTTTATTCTATCATTTATCATGTACCAATTATGTGTGTGTGTGTGTGTTGGTGTGTATTTCCTATAAAAAGTAGCATTTCTAGCCATGAGTGAGTGGTTTGCAGAAATTGTTTCAGGTTTTTGGTGAGATTTAGAGTGAGTGAACAGTGCAAAATCCCAACTACACAAAGGGCAATACCTGTCATTATAGTTAACAAGGGTTGGAAAGTCATGCATGGCTGAAACAGAATTTTACAATCTTTGCTACTTAATGGTGATCATCTGCACCTTGTTGAAAATTTCACCCTGACAAACATTCCTTTTGCATTCAATATGAAACAAGGACAAATTCCTAGTCAAATTCCTCTTTTTTAAAATGATGTAAAAGCCTACAATTTTGAAGTCTCTATAAAAATTGGTTCTACCCGGATATTTGTAATTCAACTCAGAAAATTCTCAACAGATTTTCAGAGTTGAATTAACAAAACAAGGGTTTACATAGCAACCCCAGACAGTTTTCCAGTGGTTGGAGTTCAGAAAGTTCATTCTCCCTTAAAACTTGAAAAGAGTGGAAGAAACTTGAGAGGGGAGGTTGAGCAAGCCTGTTAAAGACTGTGCATAGATTTCAGAACCCACCACAAATTCTATGTGCAGGTGAGTTTCCTGTGTTATTGGTGAATTTACAGGCCACATGCCACATTCCTTTGCCCCTAATCACTGTTGAAAAGTCCCTTGCCTATTGTAACCTCCCAGTGGGTAGTCATGTCTTACTTTGTTCTCACTTGTTAAATGGCCTAACCCATGCACCTACCCCAACACACACACACACACACACACACACACACACACACACACACACACACACACACACACACAGACACTTCTCCAGACACAGTCAAGCTTGAATCTTGATGTCAAATTGCAGTTTGATACCAGAAAATCCAGGCTATAGCAATTTGCTACCCTTCATACTGAAGAGTATTTCTCACATCCCATCTCCCCAATAAAAGCATCCTTTGGGACTGGACGTGAAACTCAGTTGATAGACAATCCAGAGCCCTGGACTCTGCCAAAGCACTGTATAAAATGAGCATGGTGGTACACACCAGTAATTCCAACACTCTAGAGTTGAAGGCAAGAGGATCAGAAGTTCAAGGTTATCCTCAGCTAAATAGTGAGCTTGAGGGTAGCCTAGGATACATGAAACCATGTCTCAAAAAAAAGCATCCTTCTCTTGTGCCTTTATTTCCACATTTGAGTTTTCTTTTTTCTCCTTAGCTGTCTGCATTGCAAGCCAAGGTCCACTATCTCAAGTTCCTCAGTGACCTGCGACTATATGGAGGCCGTGTGTTCAAGGCAACATTAGTGGTAATTGCATTTCCTTTCTTTCTTTCTGGAGCCACAGAGGCCCACACATATCGTGGCATGGGCAGTCTTCAAGGAGTTGTTCCTGGTAACAAAAACAAAGAGGCTGGCAATCTTTCCTGGTTAGGATTGAAGTCTGAAGATAGTCTGAAGACAGCTTGAGAAACGTTCAAACCACATAGTGTTGCTGGAGCAGTCCCTGTAAAAAGAAATGCAAAGAAACAAGGAAATCAAAGGACTCTCAACAATGATGACTTTTCAATCACTGAGCCAGAAGGGGAAAGAATTTGCAAGTTTCACTTCTAAATGCTTCTGATGTTTATAAATATATTGTATCGTGATAACATTTACTTTCTATGTTATTCATAATTCATCAGCATCTCCATACTGATACATCTCATACTCATATATGAGTCCTTCTAATTGGATGATTTAGTACAGTGTGACCCAGAAAAGCTTTCTAAAGATAACAATGTGATCTTATGAAAACAGACTCTCAGATTGAGATTTACATAGTGCTTCAGAAGTCCAGGCTTTGAAATATTCTGTCATTCTCTTTTCCTCAGCAGGCAGAAAAGCGCTCAGAAGTGACTCTTCTGGTTGGTCCCCGGTATGGCATAAGCCACGTCATAAACACCAAAACCAATCTGGTGGCTCTTTTAGCTGACTTCAGCCATGTCAACAGGATTGAAATGTTTACTGAAGAGGAGAATTTGGTGAGGGTGGAGTTGCATGTGCTAGATGTGAAGGTGAGCCTTTCAAATGTTGACCCATGGTCCTGGCTTGAACAGCTCAATTCTGATAACATTGATGGCAGTCAGCATACAGGAAAAAAAACTGATATATGCAGGGCCTCAAAGATAATATATTGTGAAAAAATACAATTCCATTCCAGGTATTCTAGTACTCATTAAGTTGCTGTGTGATTTGGGGATAGATTGCTATATTTCTTAGGGCACAGTTTCTCCATCTATGCACAAAAAAGCAAGTCATCATCTCTCAGACCCTTCTTCTCAGACTCACATAGGGAGTCAGTGAGAGTTCCCCTAGCTTAATTAGAATTCTCATTCTCTTTGGTTAAGTTGAGATACCCAACCCTAAAGTCACCCCCACTATGGCAGAGTTGGAGAAATGGATCAAAGGACTGGGGTGATTGTAATGAGTTTCTGCAGAGCAAATCAGAATGTACTAGCATGCTCTACAGCAGGAAGAGATTACCATGACAGAGAGAATGGAGGTTCACGTGTCACCTATGCACATGGGATGTCATGTCCTTAATTCTAGATGGCTCCAATTGACTTCCTAGCCAAACACAAGTATGGCAAGATTCTTAGAGTGCCTATCCTAGTTCATGGCCCAAGATGCTGAGAGAAATAGTCACATTGTAGGGAAAAGCCATAATGGATGAGAACTAGATATTGTCACTAGTAATAGGAAACAGAAATGAGTGAGGAGACCCTGCTAATGCTCTCCTCTCTGGACTGACAGATAATGGGTAGCTTAGAGACTAAGCAGAAACTTCAGTTATGTGGAAAGGACAGTTCATGGATTTTGGATGGGAAATGTTGTTACAATAACCAAAGCCATGGAACCTGGCCAGTGTCCTACTCCTAAGAGTGAGAAGGCTGTCTTGGCCTTTTTGTTGCCTGATTTTTTTTTCTAGTCCCATATTTCTGCCTCCTTTGCTCTTTCTTTCAACAAGAACACATCCTTGCAAGTCAATGAGAAAGGTTGTCCTATGAGCATTTCCTTCCACACCTATGATATGTGGCCTCATATGAGCTCATTGTTTCCAGTTTTAGCAGGCTCTTCCCAGCTCTCAGCTCTAGTTTATGTTTGTGTAAATTTACAACTTCTTTTAGAAACATCCTTTTCTTAGGCCTCTTTGACACTTTCTACACAGTTATAGTGAAAATTGTGACTTGAATTTTATTTCTCTTTAACACTTTTTCACCACTAATCCACATTTTAAATAAGATTTTTAAAGTGTGCGCACGTAGGCACGCACTTTTGTAGGCCAGAAGAAGGTATTGGCTCTCCTGGATCTGGAGTTCCAGGCAGTTGTGAGCCACCAGGTGGAAGTGTAGGAAACCAAACTCAGATGCCCACGGAAGAGCAGTACAAGCTCTCAAGCAGAGCCATCTCTTCAATCTCATAAATCTCAAATTTAATATTTCTGAGGTTTTCATGTAATGGGTTTGATTCTTGGTAACTGAGATAACTTAGCCTTAACTATTACTCTTTAGACATTTAGCTATTGTAAAAGAAAATCAATGTTTCATGAGGCTTGGTACTCATTTCTTTCCAGAATGAGTTGGAAGAGAATTTTAAATTCAGTCCATGAATTCCCATAAGCACAGAGAGCACATGTGAACTCAATGTGAACTCAATGTTGTTTCTGTTATGGTTACCTTTCCTGCTGCAAAGAATGGGTGCGTTCTCATTTGCTCCGCAGAAACCCTTTCCCAGTGTTTCTAATACCCTTAATCCACTCCTCTCACTCCTCCCTATGTGGCAGTGCAGCTCAGGCTAGGTCTTCTGCTTCTCTCAGAGCTCTTCTGCCAGTTATGACAACTCCACTGTGAAGGAAGCAGGCATTGACAATTGTGTCTCCTGAATGTTTTCTCAGTAAGGCACCTTGTATTGCCTTTGAGTTTCTCCCCTCATTACATTGCTTCAACGGAATGTTCGCTCAGTAACTTCCTTTGCTTACAGTTCATAAGCATGTATAAATACTTCAGGCAGGAAGACTAATTAAAAATTCTTCCTTGTGTGTTTCTTTGTTGTTCAGCCCATCACACTCCTTATGGAGTCATCAGACGCCATGAACCTGGCCTGTCTGACAGCTGGATACTACCGGCTGCTTGTGGACTCCAGGAGGTCAATATTTAACATGGCCAACAAGAAAAATGCAGGCACACAGGACACAGGTATTTTCTTTCTGAATTCATGAAGTGCTGACGGACTCTCATACCCACCTTTTGAGAACTTACCCAACAATAGTAATCAGTAACAGAATTCAATAGTAAAGTCTTATAGTTAAGAATGCTGATTCCATGGGCTGGGGAGATGAGAAGCACATTCCAAACAAGCATGAAGACCTGAGTTCCAATGCTCAGAACTCACATAAAGCTAGACACATAATATGTATCTGTATTCCCAGTGTTCCTACAACAAAATAGGAGGCAGCAACAAAACAATCCCTGAGAGCTTGAGGGCCAGCCAACCTGAAGTATACAGCTCAGCAGCAAACAAGAAAGAGAGCCTGCTGTAAACACAGCAGAAGATAGGAACCACACCTACAGTTGTTCTCTGACCTCCACATGCATACCATGCTATATGCATGCCTCCATATATGCACACACACACACACACACACACACACACAGAAATTGTGTAGAGCTGTACCTATAAAAAAATATAATATCCAAATATAAAACAAAGCCGTTAAGAGCTGTTAAGTACTGATAGCATTGATTAACTATTAAAAATAAACATGCCGATTTACCCACCGCACATAGACTGTAACTTGGAAATGACAGGTACCCACTCCAAAGGCAGTGGTTTTATTGCTGTGAATTCTTGACAGTCCTTTTCCTATTCTTTTTTTTTCTTTATTTTTCTTGGTGCTTATGAGATGGAACCCAAGTCCTCACCTAGTTCTATATACTAGACAGACACTCTGACACTAAGCTACTGTCACGGTCCTGTGACTAAATCTTTACTTCCTCACTGTTACTTGTCCAGGACCCTGAGAACTAAGTCCCCTGCTGTAGAGTTTCTCTTTTCTTTAAACTCCTAGACTAGAGCTTTGACATCTTATGAATTCACTAATTTACACTAATTTACTTATGTATGTATGCATTTATTTAGTGACAAAGTGTATAGCCCAAGCTAGGCTGGAGCTCACCATGTCCCAGGCTAATCTGAAGTCATGGCATTCCTAGCTCTGCCTCCAGAGTGCTAGGATTCTCAGTGTGAGCCACCAAACATGGTTTGGACTTGGAAGTTCTAGAAGGAATTTCTTCTACATTGAAAAGGCAAAAGTATCACGGAGTTCATTCCAGCTACTTGATAGGACAAATTCTCCCAGAGGGCAAGGAGGGCCATAGGTCTTAAATTGACTATTCCAGTGAGTGCATGTAGTTATAATTATTTTCTTCTCTCTGCAGTAGATGCCCAATAAATACGGCTAATAGATGCCACCATACAAGTCAGAACTACTGAACGATGACAAAATTAGAATCGAGGGTCCCACAAATAGGACTTCTGTTTTTAGAAAAATACACATAGTAACATACCTGTAATCCAAGTACACAGGATTTACTCAGTGATAAATCACTAAGGAGCACCATGAATCTGAGGCCAGCCTGAGTGAGCTACATAGAAAACTCCAGGCCAGCTAGAGCTACATAACAAGACTCTGTCTGAAAATAACAACAATAGCAATAATAATAATAATAATAATAATAATAAAGAATCCTAAGGCTGGTGAGATAGCTGAGGGGGTAATGGCAGTTATTGCCAAACCTCAAATTCTGCATTTGCGCTCCAGGACCCACATGGTGGAGGGAAAGAACTGATTTTGCAAATTGTCCTCAGACCTCTACATGCTTTCAATGGCATACACACACACACACACACACACACACACACACACACACACACACACGCATGCACGCACGTGCACGTGCACGTGCATGTGCATGTATGTAATTAAGAATTATTGAGAAAAAATTCATTGTAACTATTTCTAAAGGAAAAAAGGAAACATCCTTTCATTTTCAAACTGAGTCCAAAACATAAATCTTCATTGTAATACATATATATATACATACATACATATAGACTCATGTAATTTTTATTATGATATTTGGGAAACACGGGAGTTTTAGCCATGGATAAGGGGTACTCATACCAAAAGAAAGAAAGAGAAGGAAAAAAGATGCTGAGAAGGCAGCTTTGATTTTCCAGGCCACTTTAAGTGTTAATGGATTTTCAAATTTCTCGAAGTTTGAATTTCCTCATCCATATACTTCTACTAAAAATGTAGCTTGGGAAATAAGAATTAGAAAAAAATCTGTGTATAATGCTTAAAATGATTTTCGGTGATTCCAATAATAGTTGGTGGTGGGGAAAAATGATACAAAAATAATAATGAAAGTCAAAGAAATACAGAGGGGAGAGGAATATACAAAGAGGCAGCAGGAGGTCCTGAAAGATGTAAATGACTAAAAATGATGAGAAAGGCCCAAGGGTGTAGCTTAGTGGTTAAGCAATTACCTGGCATGCACAAGGCTCTGGGTTCCATCCCCAGGGCCACATAACAAACAAACAAAAAACTTATTTAAAAAAGGACAGAATGAAAAGGAAGTGGTAAGTACATACAGAGAGTCTTCTGGTGAACATTTTTACAACCATGTTTTTCATTGAGGGAGATTTACAGCCATTCAACAATGACCTTTGAGATTCCAAAGAACAGTTGGGCAATTTAATGCAATCCTTTCACATTGGAAAACTAGTGTCTGGGCTTTTATTTTCAAATCATAAAGTTTACCCAGAAAATAAATCCTTTTTTTCCCATGAGCTGTTGAAATCTTACAGGTACAGGGACAAAAGGAAACCAAGCACTCCAAAAATTGTTACAGTAGTCTTAGTGCCATGCAATTTCTAGTGACACATGATGTGATGTTCATTTAAAACTGGGAAGCAAAATGGCTTAGTCATTGTAGGCATTATTGCTGGGAGAAGGAATAGAACTTTAGCCTCTCAGTGGTGTTGCTCAGCTTTACAAGAGTGAAGGTACAAATACGTTCTCTATACGTGTTCCTCACTCTAACAGATAGTGGCATGGACAAGCCACCAAAAGAACAAAATGGTGGAATAGGAGATAGTCTGGGATTTAGTGTGATAGTCAGTTTTTGCTGTCAATTTGTGCCTGCATCAAGATTGCCTAGTGGTTAAGGCCTTGAACATAAAAATAAGTTGTCAACTTGACATAATCTAGAATAGCCTGTTAGAAGAGTGTCTTAGTCAATGTTCTACTGCTGTGAAAATGCACCATAATCACAGAAAATCTTTTTTTAAATTTAAAATTGTTTCTTATTCATTCAATTATTCATTCTACATACCAACCACAGATCTCCCTCTCATCCCTCCTCGTGCTCCTCCCCCAGCTTCTCCCGGCTACTCATCCCCCATACCCTTCTCCAAAAGGGTAAAGGCTCCCATAGGGAGTCAGAAAAGCCTGGAATATTCAGATGAGGAAGGACCAAGCCCTTCCCCACTGCATCAAGGCTGAGCAAGGTGGCCCACCATAGGTAATGGGCTCCAGAAAGCCAGCTCATGCAACAGGGACAGATCCTGATCCCACTACCAGGGGCTCCTCAAACAGACCAAGCTGCACAATTGCCTCCCATATGCAGAGGGCCTAGTACAGTACCATGCAGGCTCCACAGCTGTTGGTCTAAAGTTCATGATTTCCCACAAGCTTGGTTCAGTTGTCTCTGTAAGTTTCCCCATCATAATCTTGATCACCCTTGCTCATGTAATCACTCTTCTCTCTCTTCTACTGGACTCCTGGAGCTCAACCTGGTGCTTGGCTGTGGATCTCTGTTTCTGCTTCGATCAGTTATTGGATGAAGGCACCATTGTGACACTTAGGGTATTCACCAATCTGATTACCAGTGTAGGCCAATATAGACACCCTCTCGACTATTGCTAGTAGTCTAATCTGGGGACATCCTTGTGGAGTTCTGGGAACTTCCCTAGCACCAGTTTTCTCTCTAACCACATGATGACTCCCTCTATCATGGTATCTCTTTCATTGGTCTCCCACTCCATCCCTGTCCCAGCTCAACCAACCCACTCCATTATGTTCTCATTCCCCATCCTCTACTGTCCATTGCCCCCCTCACCTCCAGTTTACTTATGGAGATCTCATCTATTTCCCCTTCCCAGGGTGATCCATGCATCCATCATAGGGTCCTCAGTAACTCTCATAAAATAAAGCATTTAATTGTGGCTGGCTTATAGGTCAGAGGTTTAGTCCATTGTCATCAGGGTAGGAAGCATGGTGGCATGCAGGCAGACATAGTGCTAGAGAAATGGCTTGAGTGTTCTACATCTGGATCCATAGGCAGCAGGAAGAGAGTGCCACTAGACCTGGTTTGAGCATTTGAAACCTCAAAGCCCACCCCAGTGACACACTTCCTTCAATAAACCATATCTACTCCATGGCCACATCTACTAATGGCTGTCAAGTAGTGAAACTCCCCAATGACCAAGCATTCAAATATATGAGCCTATAGGGGCCATTACTATTCAAACTACCCAATTATGAGGAACTGTCTAGATTAAGCTGGCCTGTGGGCTTATCTGAGAAGGATTTTCTTGATTTTGTTAATTGACATGGGAAGACCTAGTCCACTGTGGGTGGCACCATTCCCAGGATTTATGCACTATATTGTGTAAGAGTGGAATAAATATGCTGAGAACTAGTAATGCATTCATTGCTCTCTGCTCTTGACTGTGAATGTGATGTTACTAGGTGTTTTAAATTCCTGTCACCTTGATTACTTCCTGTCTGTGATGGACTGTAACCTAGAACTGTGAGCTAAAAACAAACCTTTGCTCCCCTAAGTTGCTTCTTGTCAGCATCCTGTAATGGCTAGTACCACCTTTCCCCCTTTGGAAACTCCTAGAAGGTCTCCTGAGACATATGAAAAGTAAAGTTCTGATATCAGTTACTATGCTCATTGCTGTGAGCAAATACCTGACAAAAGCAACTTAAGAAAAAGCTTACTTTGGCTAGCAGTATGAGGATACTGTCCAACATGGCAGGAACGGCATGGTGGCAGGATCCTGAGGTAGCTGAGAATATGGCATCTGCTGTCACTATTATTCAGCTTGGTACTCAAGCCCATGGGACGGTGTCATCCATGTTCAAGTTGTGTCTTTCCTGCTCTGTTAACACCTTTCTGGAAACAACTTCAGTAGGTGTGTCTCCTGATGGCTCAAAAACCAATAAAGTTGACAATGAAGAATAATCATTACACTTCATGCTTAGTCTAGTGAAGACTAAGCCACAATTCCCACCCTAGAGTCTTCTACATCTCCTGAATCATTCCAGGAAGGGAAGCAGTATTCACTGTAGGAAGAAAGCTGAAATTGAGCACATACTTTTTTTCTTATCTCAAGGTGAGGTAGACTTTAGTCAATACCTTCTAATAAGAACCTATAAGCTAACATTTTTTATTCTATCTTGGAATTTTGCCTTTAAACATTTTCAAAATGCATATGTGTGTGTGTGTATGTGTGTGTGTGTGTATGTGTGTGCATTTATTAGCTCTTTATTAGCTCTATATTTAGGAGACTCTAAATAAGTATAATTTGTACTTAGCTTTCCACCCTACTTAGTTTTCTTGTTGTCCAAACTCAAGAGTTAGAAAACCATGACCAATGGGCCAACGCCTGTTCTTGTGAATGAAGTTTTATTGGAATTAAACCATACACATTATATTACTTTTCTGAGGTTCTGACAATGAATAATTGTAAATGTAGTGGCTTGGAGAAAGAAACAGAAAATCAACTCTCTCATTTGAAGGCCAGAAGTCTAAAATCAAGCTGTAGTCTAAAGTCAAGGTACAGACATATCTTGGCTTCCTCCAACAAATCTAAAGGAAGATGCATTGTATATATTGCTGTCACTGATGACTGTCAGTATTCCTTGTGGTCACACCATTCTTGCCTTTGCCTGTGTCTTCACATGGCCTTCAGTTCTTCCCTGTGTGGCTCAGATTATTTTCTTTCTCTTCTGCCCTAAAGCCACTTGCCACTGGATTAAGGAACTGCACAGATTTTTCAGGATAGTCTCTTATCAAGATTCTTAATTAAACATACAAAACATTTTTTTCCAAATATGGCCACACATTGAAAAAAGAAAAATTCTTAAATTGGACATGTCTTTCGGAGACTGCCATTCAACCCATACTCCCATGTGTTTATGTAGCGATAAACTCTGGCTGCTTTTGTGTTAAACTTGGTCTAAGAGTCATCAAATATTTCCTATTTGACACTCTTTCTAGAAAGTCTTTGCCAAATTCTAGTCTAAATCTAGGGTCATGTTACAATTATGAAGCTCTGTTCATTACTCTGTCTCTGAGCAGCAATCTATCCTGCACATGCTCTCTCTCTCTCTCTCTCTCTCTCTCTCTCTCTCTCTCTCTCTCTCTCTCTCTCTCTCTCTCTCTCTCTCTTTCTCCCTCCCTCCCTTCCTTCCTCTCCCTCACTCACTCACTCTCACTACCCCCCACACACACATGCACACATAAAAACACACTGAGTGACAGTATCATCAAATTTTTATTGTTGATGAAACAGTGTCAAAGTCACACAAGGTATACTGACTGCAAAGTAAGATGCAAATACAGTCAGTGTACATAACTCAATGTCCTAAAAAGTATATCTTTTACTTGTAGCTTATAAAAATATAAATATTTAGCAAAATTACACTAAATATTGCTCAGCTTTATATAATTTTGGAAGAACAAAAGCTACTCTAGTAAAACTGACTTTCTTTTCCAAATGTCACATATACCTGATGTCAGTATGTCCCAAATATGGGACACGGAACAGTCTGAAAAAGCAGATGAAAAACTAGTGCCCTGAATTTTCCTCAGAATGTTGCTTTTGGAATTGACAAAACAATAGCCACAGAATGACCTATTTCTCGCTCTTGTTAAATATCAGAGTAAATCTCCACATGTAAATTCCACATTAAAACACCCTTGAAGAGCAAATGAAACAATAATATTTAAATTCGTGTTTTGCAATTTTAATTGGTAAGAAACATCAAACAAATCTTCACAAGCTCTCATAATGCAAACAAGTGTTGAAATGAGCCCAAATATTAACTATGCCCAGAAAGAGCTGAAAAGAGGTCCTGTGAGTGATCTACCTTGTACATTATATACACATATATACATACATATAGATATGAATACTGACATTTATACATGAATATATTATGCCCACTAAGGTACAAGTAGGCTTAAAATAGAGGTACTACATTTAGTTTCCTAATAAATGTGAGAGACGTATGAAGATCCTTGACTTTCTCATAAGTCAAGGAAGAGGAAATTCATTATCCTCTTCCACCAAGTAGATAATGTTAGATCTCACTTCACAAAATAAATGGCATATTTTCTGGGAAAACTGTCCATTAAGAACATCACCTTTAAAGATTGTAAAAGTCATTTTACATATTTCTGTTCATGGATATCATTGAGGCCTAATAATAAAAACAAGGGTCAATGGGAATTAAGATATCCTCTCCTCCAAGATGCTATAACATGTTATCAAACAGCATCTCTATTTTATGCAGTATTAATTTGGTTAAGGGCAAGTCACCTACCCAAGGAATCTAACATCTGGAGCCTACCTCAACTAGTGCCCTATTTGGAATGTTGGGTACCTGTGCTCAAAGAGTGATAGTATAGTCCATTAAATTAAGAAATACAGACAGGACTGAGGAGATGACTGAGTGAATGAGATGCTTATTGTGAAAACATGAAATCCTGGGTTTTGATCCTTAGTAACCACATGAAAATCCATGTCTTGGTGATGTGCAACTATAACCCAACAATGGAAAGGCAGAGACAAGTGGATCCCAGGGGCTCACTGGTGAACCAGTCTAACTGAATCAGCAAGCTCTGGGTTCAGTGAGAGACCCTGACTAGAAAATATAAGGTGAAAGATGATAGAGACAGATATCAGGCATTCATTTGGCTTTCATGTGCATGCTCATGATTGAGCATACCAACATACACACATATGTATACATTGTATGCAATAGAGAGAGAGAGAAAGAAAGAAAGAAAGAAAGAAAGAAAGAAAGAAAGAAAGAAAGAACGAAAGAAAGAAAGAAAAAGGAAAGAAAGGGAAGAAAGAAAGAAGGAAAGAGAGAGAAAGGAAGAAAAGAAAAGAGAGAAAGAAAAAGAACCTCTACCATCCCTGAAAACAGACAGCTTAGTAACCTATCTACCTGATTCTTTCTCTTTAGGAACAGAAAATAAAGGCAAGCATAATATCCTTGGTCCTGATTGGAACTGTATGCCTCAGATGACCACCTTCATTGGCGAAGGGGAACAAGAAGCCCAAATCACATATATAGATTCAAAGCAGAAGACAGTTGAGATGACAGACAGCACCTTATGTCCCAAAGAGCACCGGCATTTATATATCGACAACACATACAGTTCAGATGAACTTAGCCAACCACTGACTCAGCCAGGTGATACCCCCTGTGAGGCTGACTACAGAAGCCTAGCTCAGCGGTCCCTGTTGACCCTCTCAGGACCAGACACTCTGAAGAAAGCACAGGAATCCCCAAGAGGAGCTAAAGTGTCCTTTATTTTTGGAGATCTTGCCTTGGATGATGGCATGAATCCCCCAACTCTAGGCTATGAAAGACTGTTAGATGAGAATCCAGAAATGCTGGAGAAGCAGAGGAATCTCTACATCAGCAGTGCCAATGACATGAAAAACCTGGACCTCACTCCAGACACAGACAGCATCCAGTTTGTGGCAAATTCTGTATATGCAAACATAGGTGATGTGAAGAACTTTGAGGCCCCTGCGGGGATAGAGGAGCCCCTCTTACATGACATCTGTTATGCAGAAAACACTGACGATGCAGAAGATGAAGATGAGGTGAGCTGCGAGGAGGACCTTGTGGTGGGAGAGATGAATCAACCAGCCATCCTTGACCTGTCAGGGTCAAGCGATGACATCATTGACCTCACGAGCCTGCCTCCTCCAGAAGGCGATGACAATGAGGATGACTTCCTCTTGCGTTCTCTGAACATGGCCATCGCTGCTCCCCCACCTGGCTTTAGAGACAGTTCTGATGAGGAGGACACTCAGAGCCAGGCAACATCCTTCCAAGAGGACAAGGAACAAGGCAGCAGCCTACAGAATGAGGAGATCCCTGTGTCCCTCATTGATGCTGTGCCCACCAGCGCAGAGGGCAAGTGTGAGAAGGGACTGGACCCTGCTGTCGTTTCCACACTGGAAGCCCTAGAAGCTCTTTCAGAAGAACAACAGAAGAGTGACAATTCAGGTTCTTTCACCATTGTTACATTTATTCACTGATAACTATTGTCATCTCATCCTTTTGAGCCATTTGTCCCTGGAGTCCTGTTATGCGATGTTCTCCATTTCATACATGTCCCATTTCATAAATATGCTGATCTACCGTCATGGGGGTTTCATGTTAGGTGATTTCCTTTGTTGCTAGTTTAAAAATAAATTATGGCACCCCTCCCCCTTTCTGGAACAACTGTGCAATAAAATCAGAGTCCTTATTAAAAAGGGAAAAATCTTGTTTTTTTTAAAAAAATTTTGTTACTTTTGTCATTGTTGTTGTTTGTTTTCATTTTTGTAATAATAATGAGTCACATTTTCTTGCATGTCTCTAAGTGCCTCTGCTCCAGCCATTAACTGCTTCTTGTTTTTTATGGTATACAGGTGTAGCCATCTTGCGGGCTTATAGTCCTGAGTCTTCATCAGACTCGGGCAATGAGACTAACTCTTCTGAAATGACAGAGGGTTCTGAGCTAGCCGCAGCCCAGAAGCAGTCGGAAAGCCTCTCGCGCATGTTCTTGGCCACTCATGAAGGCTATCACCCTCTTGCAGAAGAGCAGACCGAGTTCCCCACCTCCAAAGCCCCCTCAGGGGGCTTGCCTCCAAAGTCCTCCCATGGCCTGGCTGCTCGCCCAGCGACTGACCTCCTACCCAAAGTTGTGCCTTCCAAGCAGATCCTTCACTCAGACCACATGGAAATGGAGCCAGAAACCATGGAGACCAAGTCGGTCACTGACTATTTTAGCAAACTGCATATGGGGTCAGTGGCATATTCCTGTACCAGCAAAAGGAAAAGCAAACTTGCTGAGGGAGAGGGGAAAGTGCCCCTGAGTGGGAATGCACCAGGAAAAAAACAGCAAGGAACCAAAATGGAAGAGATGGAGGAGGACGCCAAAGGCAAAGTTGGCACTGTGTCTTCAAGAGACAGTCCACACCTCAGCACTTTTAACCTGGAGAGAACTGCCTTTCGCAAGGACAGCCAAAGATGGTATGTGGCCTCTGATGGTGGGGTGGTAGAGAAAAGTGGTGTGGAAGCACCAGCCATGAAAACCTTTCCCAGAGGTCCAGGTCTGGGGAACAGGGAGGCTGAAGGGAAGGAGGATGGCACTGTGGAAGGAGATGCTGATGAAGGTTCAGGAGTTAACCAAGGGGACCGCTTCCTAACAGACATGGCCTGTGTGGCCTCAGCCAAAGACTTAGAAAACCCTGAAGATGCTGACTCACCCACTTGTGACCATGCCACTAAGCTTCCTGAGACTGAAGACAGCGTGGCCCGCCTTTGTGACTACCATTTGGCCAAGCGGATGTCATCCCTGCAGAGTGAGGGCCATTTTTCCCTCCAGAGCTCTCAAGGCTCTTCAGTGGACACAGGCTGTGGCCCAGGCAGCGGTAGCAGTACCTGTGCCACGCCTGTGGAATCGCCCCTCTGCCCCTCCCTGGGGAAGCACCTGATTCCCGATGCTTCGGGGAAAGGCGGGAGTTACATTTCACCAGAGGAGAGAGTCACTGGCCATCCCAACCATGGAGCCACCTTCAAGGAATTGCACCCACAGACGGAAGGGATGTGTCCGCGCATGACAGTGCCTGCACTGCACACAGCCATTAATGCTGACCCCCTGTTTGGCACATTAAGAGATGGATGCCATCGACTGCCCAAGATTAAGGAAACCACAGGTACAGCAATGATGGATTTAGTGTTTTATTTTATGTGCCAGGATCATGGGGGCCTTATTTACAGCAAACCTAAAAATATAGAGTAAAAGGTAGATAAAAGGCCACAGAGCTGTTAAGAAGCAATCATTGACCCATTGGCAATAAATAGTGGTTTCTGGGTCTGGAACAATGTGGGAAATAGGGTTTTGTCATAATCTTGCTTTGCTCTTACTTTAGGATTTGATGGAGTCATAAATTTTGTTCTAAATTCTGAGTACAGAGTTCTCCATATGACTTCCAGCTATAAGATGGTATTGTTTAAGGTCACATAGCACTTTTATTTCCTTCTTGCTGAGATCACCCCTTTCTAGTTTTGCTGTGTGTTGTTTAGGGAAGGATATAGAGCAGACAGTGAGGATCTCACAGGTTTGTTAAGATTCTATGTTTCTCAGTGGAGTCACAGATTCTTCCCTCACTTTTAGGGGACACCATTCCTAAAGTCTCATATTGCCTATGGACATCAGTATTGGGAAGAGTACAAAGAGTTATGATGAGCCCCTCAAATCAAATCTATATCAAGTAGAAATAATAACATAGCCACCTTCTCTGCCCATCCTAACCCAAAACCCAGCAGGCTCACCCTCTTCCTGACCTACTTGGCTGGTTATCAGGAAACCCAAGTAGATGCTCTCAATGTTTCATGTTATGACAATAGTATTTTTTCCATAGTGGCCAATAAAGGTTCCTGAGATCTAATACAGGTTAATTTCTAGTCATTCCTTTTAAAAATATCTTTAAGAGTCTTCAAAAAATTTTCTAGTTGTCCCGCAAACTCACCATTAACTTTGCCTGCATTGGGAAAGTCATCTGTGAATGTTACCCAACTCCTTGTCTGGCTGCATGTTCACCCGTAAAGAAATTACAAACAATACCATTTAATCCTCCGTGGATCACAAAGAGCTTTTGCCTTTGTTAACTCTTGCTCTCGTTCACAGGACAGTTTTTTTTCTATGAAAGTTGAACAACTTGTCTAGTGTCTTGACCTCAAGCCTCATACCAAACAAACTTCAGAACTCATGTTGTCCTTTTAAAACAAGTAGCTGAATTAATTAGCAAGAATTCAATTGAGACACTTAAAAATGGTAACTTAAATATCTCAATCCTGTTAGAATAATATATGCAGTGGAATGCTTATTTACTAACTATATGTCTAACCTTTCATAGGTAAATATCAGGAACAGGGAAATTCATGAAATGTAATTGTCTCCATACAAATGTTTCACATTTCTAGACAAATTTAACTAGGTCAATAGTTCCAGAAGTAATAAACTCCAGGAATTCCTGCCATCCATTGACATTGGAAGCTGTTATGAGTTATCAGGGAAGAATCTTTGGGAAGCAGGGTAACCCTGACACATGGCAGCTCTTTTAAAATAGACCCTTGGGAAATGGCAGATAAAACATAAAGCAGTAGGGAAAATGTTCACCCAGGAGATGCTTAATGAATCTCTCTGTTTTTCTACTACCCCTAGTGTAGCTTTGACAGAGCCTGGGAAGGAGAGACAAGGAGGCATGCCTTCAGCTTGGTCTCAACATCCTGAAGCTGATCCCATCCTGCTACCATCAAATATTCACTTGGAATCAAAGGTGCCAAGCCCAAATCAAGACCCTAATGATTTCTCCCAAGCAAACCAGGCATTCGGAGAGGCTGTGAGCTGGTGGCCAGCGGATCTGAGAGGGGGGAGCCTCAGGACACCCCCCAGCCAGAGGGCTCTCAGACAAAGCAGCAGTGTCCTCTCAGGACCCGTAGGTTTGGAGACCTTCCAAGAGAGAACCAAGGGTGCAGTCAGCTTGAAATATCCAGGTATCACAGAAGCACAGGAAGCCAGTTCGGAAAGACGAACAGAACTCCCACTGGGGAAGAAGCTCACCAAAAGTTTTTCCCAAAGCTCGATGCACTTTATCTCTGAGGGAAAGTTTCACAAAAGGTCCCCAGTGTCTCATAAAGACTCAAAGCTGTATAGGACCCTACCCTTGCGGAAGCTGGAGGGCAGCAACTGGAGATGCCGAGGGCCCTTCAGCTACTGTTTTCTGAACCAAGGGCAGGATGAAGATGGGGATGAGGAGGAAGAGGAGGGAGAGGCCACCCTTCAGGTCTCTTGCCTCTATCGACCACAGATAAGTCAAGCCATGCAGGAACCAAGCAAGTCATCCCTGGTTGCTGGACTGCAGAAACAAGGAGAACTGTGCAGAGGGCCAGTGATGAAGGTCTGGACAGAAGACCCCAGTGGCCCAGATGACTTAGATTTCAGCAGTCTGGCTTTTGATGCCCGGATTGCAAGAATAAATGCCCTAAAGGCGAGCACATATGGAATGCCCGATGGGTTCCTCGAAGCCCAGAATGATGCCAATGAGCTGCTCTGCCTTGTCAGGGCAACCAAGGCAAAGAGGGAGGAGTCATGCCCTGAAGCATATGACCTTACACTTTCTCAGTACAAGCAACTGTTATCCATTGAGTCCAGACAGTTGGGAAGTGCCTGTAGGAAAATGGCAATGGCCGAGAAAAGCCCAGAAGAGATGCTCCTAGCTATGAGTTCCAGTTTTCAAGTGCTCTGTTGCCTAACAGAAGCTTGCATGCGGTTAGTGAAAGTCGTGAACTCTGAAACACAGCGGCAGGAAATTGTAGCGAAGATTGATGAAGTGGTCATAAACTATATTTGTCTCCTGAAAGCTGCTGAGGCAGCCACTGGCAAGACCACGGGGGATCCTAGTATTGGACTATCGATGCGACATTCAACCACCATGGCCGCTCTTGTAAGCACACTAACACGTTCTCTCAAGATGCTTTTAAATAAATAAATATGAAAGTCACATCATAATCTACCTTTGCAAAGCCATACATGAACTTTTCTTTACTTTCTGTGTACAATGAACAAATGTCTCCTTTCTTCTCTCTGTATATTTTGTTCTTTTATATAAAATAGGAGATAGAAGTTACATTGATGAAATGTTTGAAATGTCCTAATCAGATGTATTCTGTTTATATTATACATATATTACATGTAAAAGGAATATATGAGAAAATGATGGCATTTGGCTATTTTTCATATAGTCAAAACTCCAGGCATATGATGTGAGATTTTAAATTCTACCATGTTAGAGGAAAACAATAAATCCTATCCCCTCTCCTTCCAAGCGGATACTTAGAGACCCTATCATTCATATTTAGAAGTAAAAGTCAAAAAAAATAGAAAAGACACCAAAATGTATATAAAACAGTTCTTGTGCTTTAAAATTATGATTTTAAACAAAACATGGAAGGACAGCCTACTACTGGGACAAACTGATTTTTAAGCATTGGAACTACCAAAGGGATATTTAAAATTCAAGAAGCTATTACAAATTATTAGAGAATATATATATAATAAATTAACTTTTCACTCATAGTATTTTGTTATTGGATGCTTTCTTCCAAGAATTCTCACATATTTAATTTTGGTTTATGCTATTTGGGCTACAGATGGGCAGGGGGTGGACAGATTCCAGTGTGTCAACGTAAATGCTCTTTACAGTATTTCTAGACTCTAAAATTTCCCCAAATAGAAGAACAGAGGAAATGATGGGCAGGATCCTAGGCAATAGCTAAAGGTATAAGTTATCTAATTATATAAAATAAATGGTATTAGTAAAGCCAAAATTAAATTGTTCAGTGAAAAAAAAAGAGATCTGCTTCTACTCAATGTCAAAATACATAAACCAAAGGCATTATTTTCTTCCAATTCAATCATGAAGTTTATGACTTCCTTTAGAGAACACCTAGTAAAGTGTTTGTAGAATTACACAAAACAAAAGACTTAATCATCACAAAAAGTGCAGACCCAGCATTGTAAATCAGACCGCATACCAGCACCAAGCACAGCTCAGCCTTCAGCTCCTTGCCCTCAGCTCTAAGAAGAGCTTCCTATGGTATCATGGCTAGCAACAAAACATGGAAGGACAGCCTACTACTGGAACAGATTTTCAAATCTAGAATGTTCCAGAAAATCAAGGAGAGACGACTACTCTGATAATTGAAACCATGATTCAAAACGCAATATTTATTTAATCAGTACTTCATTTGGCTGATAGAAATATGAAATCTGAACAGAAACATGGCAAATTTGACCATTTCAAGTGAAACTAAGGGAATGCAAAAGGGATGTTCTGAACTGTCATCTCTCTAAAAATACATTTGGGTCAAAACAAAAGGCGGCAAACTCTTTGATCATAAGTTAAATTGATATGTACATATGTAGTTCCTGGATCACTCCGTAGTCAAGCTCTCCACATTCTATTTATGTAAATGGCTTCTTAGAATAAGAGTAGTATAGCAAGAACCAATATTTCCCATTGTGTAGCCTGCCATGCAGGAGACCTAGCAAGGTCCACAGTTGCTATTTCTCTCTGGTCAGCCATTCATTCCACAGAGACTCAGCAAAAGCCACACCACAGATTTATAGATTGTAACCAACGAAAGGAGTTCAGACTATGTTATTATAAATAATGTTTGATTAAATAATAAACATTATTTCATTACAATTCTAAATATTTGGTGTTTTGCTATTGAGAGACATTAGTGGTGTTTACTGTGGAAAATCGTAGTAAATATTCTGTGTACTATAATACAAACAATAATAGGATGTGTGCTCTGTGTCAGACAATGTGCTAAGCATTATCACATGTATTATCTCATTTAATCATCTCTGCAATCTCTTGGTTTGGACACTATCATTAATTCCTTCTGGAGGCATTATGGTTTCGTAGTTATGAAATATGGGGCTTGGGGTCTGAAACATCTTTATTTAAATGTTGGTCCTGCCATTTACTAGCCCTTTCATCTTCAGAAAGCTATCTTTTTTGCAGTCTTGATTTCCTTATTGTGAAATGGACTTCAGTAATGAAATCTATTTCCATAAGGTTTTCACAAGTTTTAAGTGGAATTGTGTATTGTAAAGTTCTTACCACAATATCTGATGGAGAATAAGTATTCAATGTTAGATATTATAATTATCATAATTGTTGTGTTAAATATATTGCCCAAAATACTATGTGGAAGGATGTTTGTTTTCTATGCATATTGTATCCTGACTGTGTGCAGAACACATTATGTGTAGTGCATATACTGAAAAGAAGCTTACAAGGAAATGATGGTCCTTTTTCAAATTGCAAATCTAGTTAGAACAACTTCCTAGTCCGTTGTGGTTCTTTGAGAAGCCTCAGGGAAATAGCTCTGGGTCTTTCTAGCCAATCTCATATTTCCTGTGGCTACTCCAGTAAGTTTCTGTTCTCCTAAACAGTCTTTACTATTCAAAAATCTCAAAAGGCCCCCTTCCCTTCTCTAAGCATGGGGCTCCTAACTGGAGTCCAGGTCCATTAGAGTATAGGAAGAACATATTAGAATGATACTTGTGTTTATTTTTATCTAGTTTTTTTATGTTTGTGTATGTTTTATAATGGCTAATAGTACAGTGGTACATGTACATAATTTTAAATAAATAAATAAACAAATAAACAAACAAACAAGCCTGGTGCCTGTATGCAAAATACTGTCACAGGTAGAGTTACAGTCACTAAATTTTGAAGTGTGGAACTGGAGAGTAAAGCTATGTGGCACTGGAGTTTGTTTACATTCAGTGTCCAGCCCATTTTCCCAAGTGTATCTCCCACCACTTTATTTAGCAGTCATTGTAAAAGGTACAAATGTGTACAAGACTGCACACAATTATACAAGGAACCAATTGAGGACTCATTGCACATCAACTTCTGACTGGTTTTACTTTCTCCATTTCTACTCACCTCCTCCCAGCCTATATGATTTAGAAGCAAATCCCAGACATCACATTGGTTAATCCATTAATATCTCAGTAAGAATCTTCTGGGAATAAGAACTTATAAACATAACCATGACACTCCACATATCAAAAATGGGCAATTCCTCCATATCATTAAACAAAAATTACAGAAATGAATGATAATGAAAACAAAAGTCCTCTACAAACCCAGCCTCCAAAGACATTGTCTACAATTGCTGTCTCTTTCCCCCATCCATATGTGTGTGTGTGTGTGTGTGTGTGTGTGTGTGTGTGTGTGTGTGTGTGTTTTCATTCTTCTGAGTTTAACTTTGAACTCAGAGTTGGTCTGAGCACATGGACCTCAATCCCTTCATACTTCATGTAAGTGGATTTGTCAGAAGGAGCAGTTGACAGAAGAGTGAGAGTTGTCACGTGAACAACAATCTCAGCATTAGTACAGTCCACTATTTGATACAGTTTCATTAAATGTCAAAATTAACATGGACACCACCAACTTTATGTTCAACAGGAATGAATCCAATCACATAGGCAACATTTTCCAGAAAAGAGGGGCTGAAAATAAGTTTTGAAACCACCAACTACAATACCAATACAAAAGTTTGATTCCTTTTGCTAAGAAGTTGATCTTTCATGGTGAAGATACTCTCCATTCACTTATATTCCATTTACATATACTTCCAATGCCAGTTATATACTTTTTTATAGTATTTTTATTTTATAATTAACTTAATTTCACATATCAACCACGGATTCCCCCATCCTCCCTCCTCCTACCCCCAGCCCTCCTCCCGAATCCACTCCCCATTCCCACCTCCTTTAAGGCAAGAACCCTGGTGATTCAGCTCAGCCTGGTAAATTCAGTTGAGGCAGATCCAGTCCCCTCCTCCCTACACCAAGGCTGAGCAAAGTGTCTCAGCATAGGCCCCAGGCTCCAAAAAGCCAGCCTATGCACCAAGGACAGGTCCCAGCTCCACTGCCTGGGGGCCTCCTAAACAGTTCAAGCTAATCAACTGTCTCAGTTATCCAGAGAGCCTGGTCCAGTTCCATGGGGGCTCCTCAGCCATTGGTTCACAGTTCATGTGTTTCCACTAGTTTGGCTATTTGTCCCTGTGCTCCCTCCAACTGTGGTCTCAACATCTCTTACTCACACAATCCCTCCTTTCTCTAGCCGATTGGACTCCCGGAGCTTCACCTGGAGCTAGGCCATGGATCTCTGCATCCGCTTCCATTAGACACTGGATGAGAGTTCTATCATGACAGCCATGGAGTTCAGCCATCTGATCACCAAATCAGGTCAGCTCAGGCACTCTCTCGACCATTGCCAGTAGTCTACAGTGGATGTATCTTTGTGGATTTCTGGAGACCTCTCTAGCAATCTGCTTCTTCCTATTCCCCTGGGGTCTTCATTCATCATTTTATCTCCCTCTCCATTCTCCCACACTGCTTCTGATCCAGCTGGGACCTCCCTGTCCCCTAAGCTCTCTTTCCGCTGACCCTTGCCCTCCATTACACCACCCCCACGCCCAGTTTGCACAAAATGTGGTACATATACACAATGGAGTACTATTCAGCAGAGAAAAACAATGACATCATGAGGTTTGCAGGCAAATGGATGGAACTAGAAAAAATCATCCTGAGTGAGGTAACCCAGACTCAGAAAGACAAACATGGTATGTACTCACTCATAAGTGGATACTAGATGCAAAGGATAACCAAACTGCAACTCACAACTCCAGGGAGGCTACCTAGTAAAGAGGACCCTAAGAAAGACACAAGGATTGCCCAATGACAGAGAAATAGATGATGAGATCTACAGTTATATACCTTAATGTTATTTCTGAGACACTCAGAACATTGCTTTAATCTCTTCTGCCTGCATTTTTCTTGAATTGCAAATGGGGCAATTTGTTCTTTATCACTCATTGGACTCCTGATAACTTTTTGAAATTGGAAATCAAAGGAGAGCAATCAGCTATGTTCAAGCCAATTTCTTATCTAAACATTTAGAAACTTGCATGTGTGCCATATGCAAGACCCTGGGTTCCATCCCCAGAAGTGAAAGCAAAGGAAAAGGGAGGGAAAGGAAAGAAAGGGGCATGAAGGGGTATGAGATACAGACACAAAGAGGGGATAATTGTTGTGGGGGATCAAAGTACATGAGTATTACATTGTCTCTAGCCTGATTTTGTCTTTGCTTTGAACATGATCAATATTGGTGTGTGTGTGTGTGTGTGTGTGTGTGTGTGTGTGTGTGTGTGTGTGTCTGTCTGTCTGTCTGTCTGTCTGTCTGTGAGACCAGCTTTCAATTTGGCTTTATGGAATTCAATATTTGTTTTCTGTCTGATAGTACATAAAATATGAAAAAAAGTGTAAATGTGCCTAATCCTCCCTTAAAGGCAGATTGCAGTAGGAGCTACTCAGCTTTAGAATAACAAGGAACAAGAATTCTACCTTTGAACTGAGTTTATATTCATAACAACTTGACAATCCTCACTAAACCGGATATTCTGTTATTTCAGTTATCCCTTGGCTACCTAGCTCAAGTTCAAAATATTTTTTTTGAAGATATATTTTATTATGTATACAGTGTTCTACCTGCATGTATGCCTGCAGGTCAGAAAAGGGCACCAGATCTCATTACAGATGGTTGTGAGCCACCATGTGGTTGCTGGGAATTGAACTCAGGACCTCTGGAAGAACAGCCAGTGTTCTTAACCGCTGAGCCATCTCTCCAGCCCCTCAAAATATTTTTAAACTGAGTTTTTGAGAATTTTATACATATATAACTAAAATACCCACTCCAACTTCTCTTTGGTTCCCCTCAGATCCCTCCAACACATCCACCTCCCATCTTCATAATAGCTCCTCAGTTAGTGACAGAGCCTCATACCCCCCTCTGCCACCCATGCTGGAAGAAAGATTTTAGTTGGCTTAATCTTGTGGAGGTGACCACACTTGCTGTGAGTTCATGAGTGGAGGAGACATATCATGACCAAAGAACAGCATTTCATCACACTCCTCCCCATCCTCAGACTCTTAACATTCTTCCCACCTGCTCTCACAGGATGTTCTTCCAAGCCTTGGGAGGAGGGTTGATAAAGGTCACTTTTTAATTTCAAAGCCTCTACTTAGGAAATCTATGGAAAACATTCTATCTACAAAATATTGTTGCTACACAAAATAGTGGAAGTAAATAACTCATACTCTGGTGGAAAAAAATAGATAATTATCCCATGTAGTTTATAAAATTAACCTGCTGCCTTCAGCTGAGATTCTTCTGGTCTTTTCAGCCATATTTATAATTACATCTGAATTTTCTCTTATATAATCATTTTAGAGCTTTAGATTTATTTTGTTTTCATTCTTGTTTATTCTCATTTTCCACTTCACAGCCTGAACCCAAGTTCCGTGCCATATGTGACATATTATTCACAATATATGGGTAAAATTCACTATAGTCATAGACCCATGTGGTGTTTGTGCTTTCTTATTTTCGTATGGTTTGAGAATTTCATATATGCATATAATGTGCTTTGATCAAATTCACCCCATTCCCTTCCCTCAACTGCTCTCTTAATTCCCTATCACTTTCCTCTCCTCTACTTCATGTCCTTTGTTTTTAATTTCACAGAGACTACTTAGTGCTGCCTTTGTGTAAATGAGTGTAGGACTATCTACTGGTGCCTCTCGGGGAGTTTATCCCTGAAGAAAACTGACTCCTTCCTCACCAGCTATCAACTTCCAATAGCTCTCCAACTAGGAGACGGAGTTTGTGAGCCCCCTCCAAATTCATGGGGAGATTTTGGCTGCACTGTTCTTGTATAGGTCTTGTGTGCATAGTCCCAGCTACTGTAAGTTTGTCTGTACAACAGCCTTCTCGTACCCAATAAAACAGTTTCACAGCAAACACCTTCTGCTTCCAACTCTTACACTCTTTCTGTCCCCTCTTTCATTATGACTCATGAGTCTTGCAGGGAGAAGGGTGATAGAGCTGTCCCATTTAGAACTGAGCACTCCATAGTATCTTATTTTTCTGAATGCTGGCCAATTGTGATCCCTGTCTTAATAGCCATTTACTACATAAAGCAGATGCTCTGATGAACTAATCTACAACAGATAGCAACTATAACAGAAGAACTAATCTATAAATATAGGCCAGGCAGTGGTGACACATGCCTTTAATCCCAGCACTGGGGGGGGGCAGAGCCAGGCAGATCTCTGTGCATTTGAGGCCAGCCTGGTCTACAGAGCGAGATCCAGGACAGGCACCAAAACCACACGGAGAAACCCTGTCTGGAAAAAGCAAAAAAAAAGTATCTATAAATATAGAGATAAGAAATAGGGGCAGTTTAATACTATATCCATTTAGAAGAATAAAAGCATCTTCCTATGGTTTATGACTATATCCATCCATGGGTTTTTGGCCCAGTTAATGGTACCAGGCATAATTCTGTAGAGTGGGACTTAAATTAAATCAGAAAATGGTTGGTTACTTCCATAACATTTGTGAAAGTGGGAATAACCTGCCAGGCCAGTAGTTATTGCAGGTCACAAGGGTCATAACAGGATAAGACTGGTGATTACTCCCCTGTAGTGTGAGGGAGTATAAGGAGAGAACACTAATACCACAGACCTTTGAAAAAGTCAAATGGAAAACTACTACTATAGAAGCTTCCTACCTAAGGATCTTAACTTCCTTGGAAACCTCCAACTAAAAGCTATTTCTGCTGTTCCGTTTTCACTGTTGTCTGTTGTCTATCTGTCCTGTCCTTCCATCAATGATCCATGACTGTTTTCTGTCTCCTACTTTAAAAAAAAAAAGGCAGGCTGATTCTATTCGCTCATTCGACAGCTATGAATAACTTCCTAATGATGAAAAAATATTGTGTGGGTACAGTGACCAATATGAATGATAAATCTTCCATCAAAGTTGGGGTGCCTATTCTAGAATGAGCAAAAGACTTTATCATTCTCTGCCAAAAGAGAAGTTCAGGAGAATTGGCATTTCAAACAGCCTTTATTTTACATGATACATGTGGATGAGATGATAAGCTGAGACTTGTGTGTAGGCCCATCTTAGAGACCAGTGTTGTGGATATCACCCTATATAAATAAAACACTGATGGCCAGTGACCAGACAGGAAGTATAGGTGGGACAAGGGGAGAGGAGAACTGGGGAAACAGGAAGAAGGAGAGAGAGACACTGCAGCCGCCGCCATGACCAGCAGCATGTAAAGACGCTGGTAAGCCACCAGCCATGTGGCAAGGTATAGATTTATAGAAATGGGTTAATTTAAGATATAAGAACAGTTAGCAAGAAGCCTGCCATGGCCATACAGTTTATAAGTAATATAACTGTCTGAGTGATTATTTTATACGTGGATTGTGGGACTGCAGGGTTTGGTGTAACCTGGAGAGAAGCCCTCCATCAACAGACCAGAATAAACTACAACTATGCAAAAAAATTTTCAGAACTTGAATACACTTCCTATTAATTAATTCCAAATGTTTAGGGGCATTAGAAAATTTTGTGAAACTAGTTAGGGTTTGGTTTGTCTGCTTTTTAAGATAGAGTCTCACTGAGTAGCCCAGACTGGCGTGGAACTTGCAACCTTCTTGACTCATCCACCTGAGTTCTGAGATTATATCTAAGCACCATGGTGCCTGGCTTTCCAGTATTTTAAATCACTCTACTGCCAGGTATAGGCACAATCTTGGCTCATTAGTGAAACCATGCCTCAGAAAATAAAGAACCAAGGGTAGTAAATATGGTCAAAGTACTCAGATAGTTTAGAGAAATTGTTTTTGTGAAGTCCAACCACTACGGACAATGAATATATACCAATTTTAAAAACTCTCAAGAACTTAAGAAATAAGCAAGGAACATCAGAAACTAAAGAACTAAAACAAGTCTTTTCTGTAAAACCTTATCAAGAGTAATTTGAAAAGTTCTGTGCTTTGACAAATTGTCATGCACTTTTCTACATTTGGATGAGCTTCCAACAATTTTTTTTGCATTTGTGCTTTGAGTCTTATGAAATATCTCCAAGAATTCCTTTACTGTGACTTTTTGTCACTTCCTCCGAGACAGCTTCATCCTTTTCTCTCAAGTGCTCCCCTTCACTGCTTGTCTCTGGCTGCCCATCTAGAGTCCCAAATGAAGACACTGTCAGCTGCTGCTTCAATTACTCCCCCGCCAGCATAGCCACTTTTGGTTTCTTTGTGGCGCTTTCAGCTTTGTTAGCTGGTTTTTTTCTCCCAGTATCCCATTTTTCTAAAGTGTTCTGAGGTCTCCTCACTCAGGGAACCAAAGGAAGCAGCACAGCTCCAGGTTCTGCTCTCTGTACAGGAACTGACCAGCAGGTATTCAATGAGCAGCTACTGTCAGCCTTTGAAAGAAGTGGTGTGATTGGTTGCTAACCATCACAGACATCTTTTTTTTACATAGCGAATTTTGGATTGAAGAGCTTGAAGCAAAGTTGGTCCTTTAAACAATGACAGTTAGCATGTCACAGTAAAAAGGAATTCAAACCATGTTGCTAGACATTAGTGATCAGATAAAACATATCAAGTGAAAAACATCTTGTTTATCAAACTATGAATATTGAGGACTGTCTTACTCAGAGATTTAAAGTATCTAAGCCAGCCTTCAAAAATAGTATCCTTCACTATCCAAAGGAATTTTTCTATAGTAGCAGACATTTTTCAAACTGTGATGCTCAAATTGGTAGCAAATAACCCCATGTGACTGCTGGGTACTTTGAACATGTCTGACCAAGTAACTGATTTTGTAACTTTATATAATTTAAATTAATTTACACATAAACTTGTGGTCATACCAGACATTTTTAACTACCCATTTCACACAGGAAATGCTGAATACATTCAATAGTATACTTAATGAAGACTGCATCAGATAAAGACTTTTCTTTCTCTCATTGGATCCAATGTGAGTTCATTTTATTCAAATTCTATTACTTAGCTCTGTGTATGTCCTATGTAAATAAACATCTGGGAAAACTCTCAAAAAAGCAAACATGTGCATGCACACACAAACACATACATGCGCACACACACTCAAAACACTCAAATGTTCTTCACAGTGCCTTATGTAGTAATGTGTGATTGGCACAAATAACTATTCTTCCCCAAGATCTGAACATTTGCAATAGAAGTTTGTGTACACTTGAGTTGCAAAATCATGGACAAAATCAGTGGGGAATGGAAAATACAGACCTAACAGCCAGCATAGCAACTCATTTGCCTGAAACACATCGTTCCTAACACAGTCTAAACCTATACCAGTTAGGAGCTCAGAACCTGGACTTTCCTCTGCTTAGGCTTCATCTTTCTACCTATTCTTGGATCCACCTTGCATCTTAGGTTCAAAACTACTCCACAGTTCAGGGGATATAGCCCAACATGTTTTTCAGGGTGTGCATGCTCGTGTGTGTGTGAAGGAGAAAAAGAAGACATGTACTCAGAGTTTTGTGAATGCCAACTGAAATACGGTCTTCAGTGGTGAACTATTTCCTCTCTCTGTCTTCTTTCTCCCCTTTGTTTCTCCTGTCACTTACACAAAATGTTACACAGAGGCTAGAAGTGTAGTCACTTGCCAGGATAGCATGTGTGAGTCTCTCAGTTTGATTCCCAGTTCCATTCCACAAAACAAAAGCAAAGTAGTGATTTCCAATTAAACACATTGATTGTATTGAATTCTATATGAATCATTGATTTGGACATAACTAGTCTCACAAGGTTTCAGTCAAAGTTATATCTGGGCTGAAATTTCATCTAAATGTGTGGTGAATGAGTTTCTGAGCTCATGCAGGTTGTTGGAACTATTTCCATGAGGCCCTGGCATTTTGCTGGCTGGAAAAACTGAGTCTTCTGGGAAGTCATAGAGGATGCTTACCATTCTATAGGGTACATATGAACGACACGCTAAAGGAGAATTCTGACTTAAAGAGGGTCCTGGTCCGCCTTTAAGGGTTTTCGTTTCTTTTTTTTTTAACTTAAAAGTTTTTTCCATCCGTCCCCTCCTCCTGCTCACCCCCAACCTTCCCCTACCCCATGCCCTATCCATTCCTCAAAGAAGGTAAGACCTCCCATAGGGAGTCAATAAAGTCTGGCATATCAATTTGGAGGCAGAATCAAGACACTCCCCCCCTGTATCAAGGCCTACCAAGGTATCTCTCCACAGGGAATGGGCTCTAAAAAGCCAGTTCATGCATCACAGATAAATCCTGGTCCCACTGCCAGTGGCCTCTCAACTGCCCAAGCCACACAACTGTCACCCACATTCAGAGGGCCTAGTTCAGTCCCATGCAGGTTCACCAGCTGTCAGTCCAGAGTCAGTGAGCTCCAACTAGCTCAGAACACCAGTAGCACAGACACTGAGAACAACAATTAATAAAGGGGACCTCCTGAAACTGAGAAGCTTCTCTAAGGTAAAGGACACCATCAATAAGATAAAATAGCAGCCTACAGAATGGGAAAAGATCTTCACCAGCCCTACATCTGACAGAGGGCTGATCTCCAAAATATATAAAGAACTCAAGAAACTAGACATCAAAATGCCAAATTATGCAATTAAAAAATGGGGTACAGATCTAAATAGAGAATTCTCAACAGAAGAATCTCAAATGGCCAGAAGATACTTAAAGAATTGCTCAACATCCTTAGCCATCAGGAAAATGCAAATAAAAACAATTCTGAGATACCACCTTACACCTGTCAGAATGCCTAAGATCAAAAACACTGATGACAGCTTATGTTGGAGAGGATGTGGAGCAAGGTGGGAGTGAAAACTTGTACAGCCACTTTGGGAATCAGTATTGTAATTTCTAAGAAAACTGGGAATCCATCTACCTCAAGACCCAGCTCTGCCGCTCTTGGACATATACCCAAGGAATGTTCAATCATACCACAAGGACATTTGCTCAACTATATTCATAGCAGCATTATTCATAATAGCCAGAATCTGGAAACAACCTAGATGTCTTTCAACCAAAGAATAGATAAAGAAAATGTGGTACATATACACAATGGAGTATTACTCACGAGTAAAAAACAATGACACCTTTAAGGAGTTTTCATCTGATCATGTCAGGCTAATGTTAATCTTCCTTTTGGCTTTCTAAAATTGGGGCTGGAAAGATGGCTCAGGAGTTAAGAGCATGCATTAGTCAGGGTTCTCTAGAGTAACAGAACTTATAGGATGTATATATATATATATGATTTATTAGAATGACTTATGTAGACTGCTGTTCAGCTAATCTAACAATGGCTGGCTGTGAAAAAAAAGTTCAAGAATTCAGTAGTTGCCTAGTCCACAAGGCTGGATATCTCAGCTGTCTTCAATATACACTAGAATTCGGAAGAAGTAAGCTCTAATGCCCATGAAAAAATGTACTTGCTAGCAAGGTGAAGGCAAGCAGGCAAACAGCAAAAGCTTCCTTCTTCCATGTTTTTAAATAGGCTTCCAGCAGAGCATGAAGCCCAGATTAGAGATGTGTCTTCCTATCTCAAGATCTGGATTAAAGGTGTATGCCTTCCTAACTCAAAGATCTAGATTGGAGGTGGATCTTCCTACTTCAAATTAAGAAAAAAAAAAGTCCCTTGAAGGTCTGCCCTCCATTTTTGGGTTTTATTTCCAAATATATTCAAGTGGTTGATAACCAAGAATAGCCATCACAGAGCACTTGTTGCTTTCACGGAGGATATAAGTTCAGTTCCCGGCACCCACATCAAACAGTTCAAAAATGCTTGTATGTACAGCTCCACAGGATCGAATACCATCTTCTGGCCTCTTTAGGCACCCACACTCACTTGCACATACTAACACACACACACACACACACACACACACACACACACACACACACAAATAAATAAATAAATAAATAAATAGATCATCTAAAAAGCTAACAGATTTGGGATTTTAAATCCATCTCTAAACTTTCTCCTGTATTCTATGCTAAGTTAGAAGCACATCACACATAGGCCCTACTCAGATTTCAGGGGAGAGGATTTGACAGAGCAGGATCACTGGGGAAAAAAATCTTAAAGACCACCTTGACATTTGTTTGGCATGCTATCCAAGGCTTTTGCCTCAACTACTGACTCAACTACATATTCTCCTGGTCAGAAGGAGTAATGGAGACATTTCTTCTACTGCAGAAATACAGTCCCTGTGTGAGTCATTAAAGGCCACAGGGGATGTCTTTTGGCCTTCTTTGTCCTGGCTCAGGCCCATTCTCTAGATATATTTCTGTGTTGACATGCCAAGTTGCCCAGGGGATGGAAAGTCCAATAATTATGATGTACTGACCTGTGTGAGTCAGGATTTTATTAGTGCTAAATTCATAGGTAAGCTTCTTGTGGCAACGTGACTTCTCTCACTGCACTCATTTTAGAGTCAAGTTATAATGTCAGGATCAGCTTAGATGGAATAATTCAACCTGACAGATGAATTACTGAAGATGCAGAACTTCAGTGTAACTATGCCTTTCTCAAGTATTTATGGGGCAGGAGGATAAAGTCAGCTCAGGTCACTTGCTCCTACGTTATTCATCTGGAAACAAAGCCTGTACATTCAAGTTCAGTTCTCTAACAGATTCCACTTGGAACTTCCAGAAAGAGTACCTTGAGAGGGTGCTTCATGGACCATCTAACAAAGATCAATATGAAGTAAGAATCATTTCTTTGTATATCCCATGCCCATTTATTCTTTTTCTTTATTGTCCAAAATCATATCAAGCAACATTGAGTGGGAAGATGAGACAAAGTCTCACTCACCCTTTAGCCCATCATGGCCTAGAATTCAATAGAGAGCCCAAGCTAACACAAAACTCATAGCAATCATCCTGCCTCTGCCTTGCAAATGCTGGGATTATAGCTGTGAGCCACCACACCTGATGAAGCTATATTAACTATATTATTGAATCATATTTACAGAAAAGGAGTATTCCATCTCTAGTACTCGTTTGATTTATTTACAAAAGTAATCCAGACACTCACATATGCTACTGCACAGGAAGTAAATAAGTATAGTATAACATGTCATTCAGTAAGCCATGCAAGACCAGATTTGGCTTTTCTGCCTCCATATTGTCTATAGCTCCTACTCCTGCCAACCCAGCTGCCAGTCTATTGCCAGTATGATTATAATGATGTTCATAGTAACAGTAGCCAAAATTATTTCTTTATTACACTACATACTGTGTTAAAGGATCTTCGTGCATAATTATTACCTCAAATTCTCAGGACAATCTGTGATAAATTATCTTCCCAGCTTTTAAGAAAGAAAATTGAGGCTACAGACTCCAAACAACTTACCCCCAAATCATACATGGCAGTGAGACTTGAAATTTGAACTCACCAGGCTCAGGAGCTTGAGGCAGGAGAAGTGCTGCAAGTTTAAGGCCAAGTGATCTACCTAGTGAGACACTGTCTAAAAAAATTAATCACCCTTTTCCTTTGTATTTTTAAATCAAGTAGCCTGCTTACTTGTTTTTAATAAAAGAAATACCAATATGTAGGTTGTGGTTGTTTTCAGTTAAATTCCACAAAAGGAGGCCAGCCAATGAGATGATTCAGTGGACAGCAGTTCCTACCTCCAAGCTTAATGACCTGAGTTCAACCCCTGGGACCCACATGGTGGAAGGAGAGAACAAATTCCTACAAGCTGTCCTTTATCCCCACATACACATGCCATGGCACATTCTCCCCCCCCACACACACACACAAAATAAACTCCACCAAAGAACTCATAACAAACAATCAACCATCTTCCATGCCACCATCAATCCTAAGTCATCTGGATTCTTGTTGGTGTTAGGTCATCCTTGTCACCTGTAGATTTTGAGGCAAATAGGAGCTACTTGAGACACTATTGAAGAGCTATGTGAGACAGCAACATGATCCAGCATTCTATTTGGGTTATCTGTTCCATGAAATAAGCTCTTCCTGGAGCCTTCAACCTTTATTTCTAGTACGAACCTGATTTTAATCAGCACAAATACTATGCTGAAACTGCCCCCCTCCTCCTTTCTCAGAATAGAGCCTGAAGTTTCTATACCCAGTACTACCTAGAGGAATTTTCTCATAAAAAATATGCAGAATGGAATCTTTTTTTAATTCTTGCAGCTTGAAAATAACTTTGCTTTGCCCATGTTTAACTGATAATTTCACTGTGTATAGGATTCCAGAATTAAAAATCATATGAATGCCATTGTCCCAGCATCCATTTGCATCAATTTGATGAGTTATTATTCTACTGGTATTCTCCATCCTCACCAAAAAGATATTCAAAAGTCTCAGTTTTGCAAAATTGTTTTGAAGTCTAGAATTTTCCTTCTTCTTTTTGCATGGTATCTGCCTGCTCTTTTCCCTTGGAAGCTTGTGTCTTTCTTTAATTCAAGGTTGTTTTCCTTCTGTTCCTTTTTATTTTTTTCTCTCTTACTATTGTCTGTTGTATCCACCAAATAGAAAATCATTAGTTATTCATAGGTATTGATTCAGACCAGTGAGCTAGGTTATTTTCATAAAATCCTCTATCGCATGTAGAGCTGTGCTCTGACACTTTTCTGATCCTTAGCTATGGTGTGGACATCAAGCCAGGATCATCATACAGGTTTACATATACAAATTCATGACTCTGCTCATGTATCTCCTTCATGGAGTATCTGTTGACATTGCGATATCAGTGTGACATAGTTGAAGCATGCATTCTTTTCCATCAGTTCCTGTGTTTACACCTATCACTTTTATCAGATCCTGCCAGCTAGTGCTTTGGCTCTTGCTTTTATAAAAATCATCATCAGAGAGAGAGCTGGAATATTCTTCCCTACTTCATGCTTCTCCCTCCTCAGAAATCAACACACTTGGTTTTGTTTTTATGATAGCTCCAAACAGTTCTTAATATAATCCCCATTAAGTTATGTGCTCGTCTAATAACATACAGTGTTGTTAAACATATTTGTAAAACTGTATGTAAACAGACATATCCTACCAACCCTTAATTTTATTATTTAACATTAGTTTATTATTTAACATTAGTCTATACTTTTTGATGGACATAGTTCACAATCACTTATTTTCATTGCTTCATAGTAGTGTATTGCAAAATAAATTTATACTCTTATTAGTGGATGCTCAAACTGTTTACAATTTTTTGCTACTAAACAACATTACTATGAAAAGCATTCTTGTAGCTGTGTTTTTTGTCCAGACATGTGACCATCACTAGGATGCCTGTCTAAGTGTGAAAGTTGAAAAAGGAATAGCTCTTCTTCAGCTTTCTAAGTATCGATTCCCCTCCATTGGACAGGGCTAAGCAGCCACAGTGATTGCAAAAGCAAAACAATGCACACAGCAGGCTACATCCATCATGCTGGCTTTCCTTCTTCTGGTAGTCATTTCCTTACTGTGCCCTTCTAAGTAGGCTACCAAAGCAGACAGGCTTTCTAAAAGGGATATTATAAGGAGAGGTAGGCATGGAGACATGTTGATTGTTCTCTCCAGAAAAAAAAAATATATAATTTATATATCTAAGTAAATATTTAAACAATTTATTCTATAGAGCATTCTTCTATACTGACCAAAACCAAAGTGCTTTCAAATATGCATGCTTATATTTAAATATTTTAAATATATTTTATTAGTGTTTGAGAATTTCATGAATGTGTACAATGTGTTTCTATCAAATTCACTCCTACTCCCTCTTCTCCAACTCCTATCTTTATTTTTAATTAATTTAACTTAAAATGTATGAATGCTTTGCCACCATATATAACTGGGTACTGCGTTCATGCCTGGTGCCCACAGAGGCCAGAAAAAACTGCAGGCCTTGGATCTGCAGTTACAAAGGGATATGAGCTTCCGTGTGGGAGCTGAGAATTGAACCTGGTTCCTCTGGAAGAGAAGCCAATGCTCTTAACCACTGAGACATCTCTCCATCCCCCTAACTCCTATTTTTATGAGAAATTTTTGTGTTTTGTTACTTTTCACAACAACATAGAAAAGCATTTGCAGTGGAATTTTACTAACACTCACAGACACACCAGAGAAGAAAAGGAACGTTTATATTCAGGAGGCAGGAGGCACAACATCTAATGTATCTTAGAAAGAACACAGTGCTGTTCTCTCTCTCCCTCCCTCTCTCTCTCTCTCTCTCTCTCTCTCTCTCTCTCTCTCTCTCTCTCTCTCTCTGTATAACTTAACAAAATAGATCTCATTTAGAATATTGTAATTTTTATGTGCACTGCATTATTACTGGAAAAAATAGGTTCCAAGTTGTTCTATGAACTCCATGACTGAATAATGATTTCCAGTTAATGTATAATATTTCCTCATGTACCTCTGTCCTCATTACTATTTTCCCAATGATGGACAAGTACATGACCTTCAATTTCCTCCTCCTACAAAACTAAAGTTAACATCTCAATATAGTCCTGTTATAACAACATAGACACACACACAAACACCACTTGACCAAATGGCTTCACTTTATCTACATTCCCACAGAGCATTACTTCATATTATCCAAACAACAGTTCAATATTACCGATCATCCAGATTTATCCATCACTTTGCCTATTTGATGGATTTTTATTTCTTTATTGTTTGTAATTTATATCTTCCATTTACAGATAGCTACAAGTATTTCATTGTTTGGTTGAGTGTTTCAGTTTCCTTGTCTTTTTATTTTCTTATTTTCTTTCATCTTTGGCCTCATTATTTTCTTTGTTTATTGTTTGACAGTGAATTTTAAGAATTCCCATTCCCATTACCTTCTCATATTCCCCTCCCACTTCTACTAAAACACTTCTTTCCAAGAAATCTCCTTCCAACTTTCATATCTGTGTGTCCACAAGTTTAATTAGGGTTGGTTGCATGATCATGAGTGAGACTGTACTACTTTTCAGTGGCTGTACCACTAAAGAAAAATGATACACTTTGCTGGACTGACTGTTAACTGCCAACTGTCCTTTAGGGAGGGTGTGGCCTCATAAGCCCCTCCCCTATTCCTAGTGGAATGATATTTTCAATGGACTTTTCTACTTTTGTTGTTATTATTGATGATGATTTCAAGTTATTTCTTGTGCATTTTGACACAAGGTCTTCACTGGAACATTGCAAATATCTTCTCCCAAAATATCAGTTGTAAATTTTGTCCATTGTTTCATTTGTAACACAGAAAGGTTCATAATATACCATATAGGTAAAGGTTTGCATAATTATTGTTGTTCTAAGATTTTTTTTAAAAAGTCATTTCACAATTCTTCATGAGGAATTCTGGGAGGAGAGGGGTGTTGCAGCAACGGACTTGAACATTTTGTTTTACAGGAGGATTGTAGATGTGTTTGGAACTTTGAGCTGGGGAAGTCATGGAGTGCTCTGCTCTTAATGGTGCATTCTAGTGGGTGCTTGAAAGACAGTAATACCAAGATAAATGAGGACTGTGGAGGCCTGACTTGTGGAGTTTCAGAGTGAAACAAGGACTTAAAGAAAAACATAACTAAATGTAGTTTGGGTAATATTTTGGATTTAGAATCTGTGTTTGCTAATCAGCTGGGGCTGAAAAATTATCTGCAATTAAGAGATCAGTGCCTTCAGTGAAAAATTTTGTGCTTTATTAGAACATTGTTTTTGGTTTTTGGTTGATTTTTGAGATTAGTTTAATTACAAATTTCTCCTTCCCCTTCTCTTCTTCCAAACCCTCTCAGGTACCCCTTCCTGCTCTCCTTCAAATTAATGGTCTCCTTTTTTTCATCAATTATTATTGCATCCCATGTATTTATTTGCACACACATATATATTCCCAAATGTAACCTGTGGAGTCAATATATTACTTGTATGCATGTACAAGGGCTGACCGACCATTTGACAATGGGCAACCAATTGGTGTCCTCTTCCGTGGGGGAGGGCCACCTCTCTTGCTCTCGTTTTTACTCAGTTGCCTATAGTCCTTTGTGTAGGGTCATTAGCTTTTCCTTATCCAGTTTGACACATTCCTTGGTGTTCTTGTTTGTTGCACATTTGGGGGTCATGTTGGTGAGACTTTATGAGTATAACCTCTAATTTTACTAGTCGACACACCTCAAAGCAAATTCCCTGATCCTCTGACTTTTACAGTCTTTCTGCCCCCTCTTCCACAATCATCCCTTATATTTAGAAGTGGGAGTGTTTCGCAGATGTATTTATTAGGACTGGGTTTTGCAACTCTGCATATTGATTGTTTTTGGGTTTCTGTAGTGATTTCCATCTCTTGCAAAGAGAAGTTTCCTTGGTAAGGGGTGAAGACTACACCTATCTGTGGGTATAAGCACAAATGTTTATAGACTGCTGTTAGGAATTATGCTGGTTTAGTATATTAGTGGTTAAAGATTCTCCTCCAATATCCGTGAGATCACTAGCACTGAGTAGTTGGCTAGGTTTCCAGCACCATGCATGGTATCCTAGTTGAGTGGGTCTTAAGTTCAGTTAGAGAGCCATTGGTTCCTGCCAAGGTATGTGTGCTACTGTTGCACCCATAAAGTTATTGTTCCATGCTTGTCATTGATGTCATCTGTTCTAGCTAGTTTTATGTCAACTTGACACAAGTTAGAGTCATCACAGAGGAGGGAGTCTAAATTGAAAAAATACCTCCATAAAATCAGGCTGTCCATAATCCTGTAGGGCATTTTCATAATAGGCGATTTATGGGGGAGGGCCCAGCACGTTACAGGTGGTGTCATCCCTAAGCTGGTGTTACCAGGTTCTATAAGAGAGCAGGCTGATCAAGCCAGGGGTTGCAAGCCAGTAAACAGCATTTCTGCATGGCTTCTGCATCAGCTCCTGCCTCCAGGGTCCTGCAGTGTCTGACTTTCTGTCCTGACTTCCTTGGATGATGAACTGTGATGTGGAAGAGTAAAAGGAATAAACCCTTTCCTCCCCAAGTTGCTTTGGTCATGATGTTTCATCATAGCAACAGTAACCTTAAGACATAAGTTGGTACCAGGAGTAACAGACATGACTATGTTGTTTTGAGGAAGATTGTGGAAGGACTTTGGAATTTTGGGCTACAAAAGCCACTGAGTGTTCAAAGCTTGATAAGGTGTGCTGTAGGAGCTTGGAAGATAAGAATGTTGAGGACAATAGAAGCCAGGCATGGGAAGTTTCAACAGGAAATGTAAAGACTCTGTCAGACCATTTATTATTTTGAATTAAAAGTCTGTGGTTCTCATTAGCTGGGCTAAAAAATCAGCTGTGATTAACAAAATACCAGAACTACTAAAGTGAAACCTTTTCTTTGCTGGTGATCTGAAGCTGAGAAATTAGCAGTGAGTAAGAAGGGACCAGCAAGACCTCTCCACCACCTCCACCACACATTGCACCCTGTAACCTACAAGTCCCACTCTGCCCCCTCCCCAAACACACATAACCCATCATCGTCGACTAACCATGCCCCATGGCATCAGCAACCCACAGAGGTACAGACACCACCTGCAATGGATTAGGGGAAGAGCAGCCCCAGGAGGCACAGGCACCCCCTTCACTAATTGGAAGAATCAACACCTGTACCTATAATTACCCCAAACCCAGACGACAGTCGACAGTCTAAGAATACATTCAACAACATAAACAGCAATATGACACCACCAAAACCTAGTGGTTCTACAATAGCAAGACCTGAAACAGCCCAATGCACATGAAGCAGAGAAAAACAACCTTAAAAATAACTTTATGAAGATAATAGAGACCCTTAAAGAGAAAATGAAAAATTCCCTTAAAGAAATCAAGGAAAAGACAAACCAAAAATTGGAAGAAATCAATAAATCCCTTAAAGAAGGTCAAGAAAAAAATAATCAAATAGGCGAATGAAACAGTTTAAGACTTGAAAATTGAAATAGAGGCAATAAAGAAAACACAAATGGGGGGATTCTAGAAATAGAAAATCTGGGTAAATGAATAGAAACTGCAAGCATAACCAACAAATGCAAAAGATGAAAGAGATAATCTCAGGTATTGAAGATATGATAGAGGAAATAGATTCATCAGTCAAAGAAAATGTTAAATCCAACTAAGTCTTAACACAAAACATCCAGGAAATCTAGGACACTATGAAAAGACCAAACCAAAAAATAATAGGGATAGAAGAGGGAAACAAATACCAGCTCAAAAGCACAGAAAATATATTCAACAAAATCATAGAAGAAAACTTTCCCAACCTAAAGAAGGGAATGCTTATAAGATACATGAAGTAGACTAGACAAAAAAAAGTCCCCTCACCACATAATAATCAAACCACTAAACATACAGAATAAAGAAAGAATATTAAAAGCTGCAAATTAAAAAGGTAAAGTAACATATAAAGGCAGACCCATCAGAATTACACCCAAATTTTCAATGGATACACTGAAAGTGAGAAGGTCCTGGGCAGACATTATGAAGACACTAAGCAACCATGGATGCCAGCCCAGACTACTATACCCAGCAAAATTCTCAATCAACATAGACAAAGAAAACAAGATATTCAATGACAAAACCAGATTTAAACAATACCTATCCACAAATCCAGCTCTACAGAAAGTGCTACAAGGAAAACTCCAACCTAGGGAACTTAGATGCACCCATGAAAGCCTCAATAGATAACCTCATACCAGCAAATTCCAAAGAAGGGAAACACACACATACACTACCAACAACAACAAAAACAAAAACAAAAAATAACAGGAATTAACAATCACTGGTCATTAATATCTCTTAATATCAATGGACACAATTCACCTATAAAAAGACACAGGCTAGCAGAATGGATATGAAAACAGGATCTGTCCTTCTGCTGCATACAAGAAACACATCTCAACTTCAAAGACAGACATTACCTCACATTAAAGAATTGGGAAAAGATTTTCCAATCAAGTGGACCTAAAAAAAAGCTGGTGTAGCTATCCTAATATCTTATAAGATAGATTTCAAACTAAAATTATTCAAAAGAGATAGAGAAGAATATTTCATATTAATCACAAGAAAAATCCATCAAGATGAAGTCTCAATCCTGAACATTTATGCTCCAAATACAAGGGCACCCACATCTGTAAAAGAAATATTACTAAAGATTAAATCACACATCAAACACCACACACTAATTGTGGAAGACTTCAACACTCCACTCTCACCAATGGACAGGTATGCCAGACAGAAACTTAATACAGAAATAGGGGAACTAACAGATGTCTGTTAAGCTCATTTGAGTCATAACATCTATAGAACATTCCACCCAAACACAAAAGAATATACCTTTTTCTTAGCACCTCATAGGACCTTCTTTAAAACTGACCACATACTCTATCACAAAGCAAATCTCAATTGATACAAAAAAATTGGAATAACCCCCTGTATCTTATCGGCTCACCATGGCTTAAAGTTAAAACACAATAACACAAATTGCAGAATGCGTACAAACTCATGGAAACTGAGTAATGCTCAACTAAACAACCACTGTGTCAAGGAAGAAATAAAGAAATTAAAGACTTCCTAGATTTCAGTGAAAATGAATGCACATACCCAAACTTATGGGACACCATGAAAGCAGTGCTAAGAGGAAAGTTCATAGCACTAAATGCCTACATAAGGAAGTTGGAGAAATCTCACACTAGCAACTTAACAGCACACCTGAAAGCTCTAGAACAAAAAGAAGCAAACTCACCCAGGAGGAATAGGTGCCAGGAGATAATCAAATTGAGGGCTGAAATCAATAAAATAGAAGCAAAGAGAACAGTACAAAGAATCAATAAAACAAGGAATTGGTTCTTTAAAATAACCCAACAAGATAGACAAACCCTTATCCAAACTAACCAAAAGGCAGAGAGAAAATATCCAAATTAATAGAATCAGAAATGAAAAGGGAGATATAATAACAGACAATAAGGAAATCCAGAGAATTGTTAGGTCATACTTCAAAAACCTGTACTCCACAAAATTGGAAAAATCAAAAAGAAATGGACAATTTCCTGGACAGATATCACATAACAAAATTAAATCAAGACCAGATAACCAATTTAAATAGACCTATAACCCCTAAGGAAATAGAAGCAGTCATTAAGTGTCTCCCAACCAAAAAAAAAGCCAGAGCCAGATAGTTTCAGTGCAGAATTCTACCAGAATTTCAAAGAAGTGCTAATACCAGTACTCCTCAAATTGTTCCACACAATAGAAACAGAAGGAACATTGCCAAGCTCTTTTTATGAGGCTACAGTTACCCTGATACCCAGACCACACAAAGATGCAAAAAAGAAAGAGAATTACAAACCAATCTTCCTCGTGAACATTGATGCAAAAAATAATAAAGTACTGGCAAACTGAATCCAAGAATATATCAAAAAAAAAAAATCATCCACCATCATCAAGTAGGCTTCATCCCAGAGATTTAGGGATCGTTCAACATACAAAAATCTGCTAATATAATCCACCATATAAACAAACTGAATGGAAAAAAAAATGATCATGTCATTAGATGCTGAAAAAGCCTTTGACAAAATCCAACACCCCTTCATGATAAAGGCCTTGGAGAGATCAGGAAAATAAGGAAGATACCTAAATATAATAAAGACAATATGCAGCAAGCCGGCAGTCAACATCAAACTAAATGGAGAGAAACTGAAAGCGATTCCACTAAAATTAGGAACAAGACAAGGCTGTTCACTCTCTCCATATCTATTGGCTACAGTACTCCAAGTTCTAGCTAGAGCAATAAGACAACAAAAGGAGATCAAGGGGATACAAATTGGAAAGGAAGAAGTCAAACTTTCACTATTTGCAGGTGACAGGATAGTATACATAAGTGACCCAAAAAATTCTACCAGTGAACTCCTAAACTCCTATAGCAGATAAACACCTTCAGTAATGTGGCGGGATATAAGATTAACCAAATAAGAAACAAAAAAAATCAATGGCCCTCTTCTATACACATGGTAAACATGATGAGAAGAAATCAGAGAAACTTCACCCTTTATAATAGCCACAAATAATATAAAATACCTTGGGGTAACTCTAACCAAACAACTGAAAGACATGTATGACAAGAACTTTAAGTCTTTGAAGAAAGAAATTGAAGAAGATATCCGAAAATGGAAAGATCTCCCATGCTCTTGGAGAGGTAGGATCAACATAGTACAAAAGGCAATCTTATCAAAAGCAATCTACAGATTCAATGCAATCCCATCAAAATCCCAACACAATTCTTCATGGACCTTGAAACAAAAATATTCAAATTCATATGGAAAAACAAAAGTGTAGCATGAATCTTAAACGTTCTTATTAATAAAATCAAACCTGAGCCAGGTATTGGGGTGAACACTGGAAGGTCAGAGAGACAGAACAAACCACAGCTAACCTCACCTGGCCAACTTCTCGGCTGGTCTTGTTTCCTCAGACTGGAAACCTCTGTGTCCTCATATCTGAATGGCTCTCAGCTGAACTGTGCTCCAAAGCCTGAAAGCTTAACCAGCCAAATGCTTAACCAACCAAATGCTTCTAGTTTCTGGTCCTCACGCCTTATATACCTTTCTGCTTTCTACCAGCACTCCCTGGGATTAAAGGCTTGCTTTCTGGGATTAAAGGCATGATGAGTCACCATGCCTGCCTATATCCTTGAACACATGGATTTCTGCCTCTGGAATGCTAGGATTAAAGGCATGTGCTACCACTGCCTATCCTTTATGTTTAATATTGTGGCTGTTCTGTCTCTGACCCCAGATAAGTTTATTAGCATGCACAATATTTGGGGGAATACAATACCACACAAAAGACTCGGGATAGCCAGAAAAAATGCCATACAATGGGCGGTGGTGGCACTCACCTTTAATCCCAGCACTCGGGAGGCAGAGCCAGGTGGATCTCTGTGAGTTTGAGGCCAGCCTGGTGTACAGAGCAAGATCCAGGACAGGCACCAAAACTACACAGAGAAACCATGTCTCAAAAAAAAAAATCCTGTACAATAAAGGAACTTCCAGAGGCATCAACATCCCTGACTTCATGCTCTGCAATAGAGCTAATGTAATAATAATAATAATAAAAACAACTTGGTATTGGCATAAAAACAGACACATGGATCAATGGAATCAAATTGAAGACTCTCACATTAATCCACACACCTATCTATGAACATCTAATTTTTGACAAAGAAGCCAAAATTGTACAATGTAAAAAATAAAGTATCTTCAACAAATGACGCAGGCATAACTGGATGTGAACACATAGAAGAATGCAAATAGATCCATATCTACTGCCATGCACAAAACTTAAGTCCAATTGGATCAAAAACCTCAACATAAATCCAGCTACACTGAACCTGATAGAAGACAAAGTGGGAAGTAGCCTTGAATGCATTGCCACAGAAGATCATTCCTAAATATACCACCAGTAGCACAGACACTGAGAGCAACAATTAATAAATGGGACCTCCTGAAACTGAGAAGCTTCTGTAAGGCAAAGGACAAGGTCAATAAGGCAAAATGACAGCCTACAGAATGGGAAAAGATCTTCACCTACATCTGACAGAGGGCTGATCTCCAAAATATATAAAGAACTCAAGAAACTAGACATCAAAATACAAAAAAATCCAATTAAAAATGGGGCACAAGTCTAAACAGAGAATTCTCAACAGAAGAATCTCAAATGGCCAGAAGACACTTAAAGAATTGCTCAACATCCTTAGTCATCAGGGAAATGCAAATCAAAACAACTCTGAGATACCATCTTACACCTGTCAGAATGGCTAAGATAAAAAACATTGATGACAGCTTATGTTGAAGAGGAACACTCCTCCACTGCTAGTGGGAACACAAACTTGTATAACCACTTTGGAAATCAGCATGGTGGCTTCTCAGAAAATTGGGAATCAACCTACCTCAAGACCCAGCAATACCACTTTTGGACATATACCCACAGGATGCTCAATCATACCATAAGGACACTTGCTCAGCTATGTTCATAGCAGCATTATTCATAATAGCCAGAACCTGGAAACAACCTAGATGCCCCTCAACCGAAGAACGTATAAAGAAAACACTGAGCGGTTAAAAAATAACAACATCATGAAATTTGCAGGCAAATGGATGGAACTAGAAAAAAAATCATCCTGAGTGAGGTAGCCCAGACCCAGAAAGACAAACACGGTATGTACTCACTCATAAGTGGATACTAGAAGTAAAGCAAAGGATAACCAAGGTACAATCCACAGCCCCAGAGAAGCTAGATAACAAGGAGGACCCTAAGAGGGACACACATGGATTGCCCTAGGAAGGGGAAATAGGTAAGATCTCCTGGCTAAACTGGGGGCATGGAGGGAAGTGAGGAGGGGATGGGGGATGAGAACATGAGGGAACAGGATGGTCAATTTGGGGGTGGGACAGAGAGGGAGAGCAATGAAAGAGATATCTTGATAGAGGGAGGCATTATGGGGTAAGGGAGAAACCTGGTGCTAGGGAAATTCCCAGGAACCCACAAGGATGACCAAAGCTAAGACTACTTACAATAGTGGAAAGGGTGCCTGAACTGACCTTCTCCTGTGATCAGATTGGTGACTATCCTAATTGTCATCATAGAACCTTCATCCAGTGACTGATGGAAGCAGATGCAGAGATCCACAGCCAAACACTGGGCTGAGCTCCTGGAGTCCAGCTGAAGAGAGAGGGGAGGGATTATATGAGCAAGGGGGTGTCAAGATCATGATGAAACCCACAGACAGATGACCCGAGCTAGTGGGAGCTCATGGACCTGTACTGACCACTGGGGAGCCTGCATGGGACTGAACTAGGCCCTTGGAATGTGGGTGACAGTTGTGTGGCTTGGTCTGTTTGTGGGCCCCTGGCAGTGGAACTAGAATTTATCCCCAGTGCATGAACTGGGATGCCTTGCTCAGCCTTGATGCGGTAGGGAGGGGCTTGCCTCAACTTGATATGACATGTGCTATTGACTCTCCATGGGAGGCCTTAACCCTCTTGGAGGAGTGAATAGAGGGTGGGGTGGGGGGAAGGTGGGAGGGGAGCCAGAGGAGGGGAGGGAGGGGGAACTATAGTTGATATGTAAAATGAAAAAAAAATTAAATAAAAAAACTGAGAGAGAGAGAGAGAGAGAGAGAGAGAGAGAGAGAGAGAGAGAGAGAGAGAGAGAAAAGCATCATTGAGGTGAAATCTTCTTGAAACTATTTCCAGAGAGTCAGTACATAGAAGCTGTGTTCCAGCCATGGCCAAGGTTGTACCTTCTGCTGGCAGGTGAACATGATAGTATAAGCATTACCCAGGTGGTACTGTTTTGAAGGCATGAAGGAGTCATTGAGAGCAGCTGAGGCTTGGCATTGTTGGGGCCAGGAGAGGTCATTGGTGAAGGTGCAGCCTCAATAGCAGTTGAAGACCCAGGATTGAAGGGGTCATGCAGAGAAGTTGAGGTTTGGCACCGTGAAAAGAGCCTAAGAGAGGCTATTGATGAAAGTGCAGTCCAGTTGCAGCAGAAGACTCCAGCATTTAGAGATGCCAGTCCCATGGGATGAGCACCGAGAACAACAGCAGCCTTGGAGTAGAGCCTGACAGAACTTAGAAGACAAGCTGTGTGTGCTGCAGAGGGCAGAGCCAAAGAAGTGAACCAGGCCCTTTGTAGGAGCTCACAAAATCATGTGTGAATCCCAGACATTGGACTTTAAGTTATTTATACTGTTAGAGTTTGGTTTTGCTTGTTCATATTGTAAATGTGCCCTGGTTCTTCCCTCTTGAAGTGTGAAGTTATTTGATTTAATTTTTATTTTTTTACAGGAGCCTATAGCTAAAAAACTTTGAACTTTTAGAGGGAGGAAAGATTGTAGGAACCAGAGGAGTCAAGAACACCACAAGCAAACCCACAGAATCAACTAACCCTGGGCTCAGAGGTGCTCACAGGGACAGAATGGACAACCAAGGAACCTGCATGGGACTGACTGGGCTCTCTGTCACATATATTACAATTGTGTACCTTGGTTCTTGTGGGACACCTAACAGTGGGAACAGGGACTGTCTCTAACTCTTTTGACAGCTTTTGGGACCCTATTCCTCATACTGGATTACCTTGTCCAGCCTTAATACAAGGGGAGGTACCTAGTCTTACTGCAACTTGATATGCCGTGTTTGGTTGATATCCAGGGGAGGCCTGCCCTGTGATTTCCTGAATAGAAATTGAGGAGGAGTAGATGGGGGAGGGAGATTGCAGTTGGAATGTAATAATAATAATAATAATAATAATAATAATAATTTTAAAGGATTTTGAATTTTTTAAGAGATTGGATATTTTAAAAAGACTGGAGTTTTGATGTGTTTGAATTTGTAAAGACTGTGGGACTTTTAAAGTTATTTGTATTTTATATTGTGATATGAATATTAACATGGGGATAAATGAGAAAGAAAAGGTTCTAACTGAAAAGTGATGTGTTTGTGTGTCAGGATGACAATGTCAGTTGTACTGGCTAGTTTTATGTCAACTTGACACAGGCTAGAATCATCAGAGATGAGGGAGTCTCAACTGAGAAAATGCCTCCATAAGGTCAGGATGTAGGCAAGCCTGTACGTCATTTTCTTAATTGATGATTGGTATGAGAGGGTCCAGCCTATTGTGGATGGTGCCACCCCTGATGTGGTTCATGGGTGTTATAGCTAGGTAGGACTGTTGGTTGTCTCTCTTCATTGGAAGCTTACATGGTACCTTCTGGTACCATGAAAGCTAGTCGCCTATCCTAGCAATGGTCCCATTTTACTTTCCTGGTGTCTACAGTCACTACAGGCTATGGATTCACATTTGAAGATTTGGAGCTAGAGAACATTCACCATTTGTAGGACAATTTCTAAACTCACAATTTTAACAGAACCCAGTTACCATAGAGTGAAACTACCATTTGGGTTTTTTTTTTTCTATTCATTGTGTAAGAATTATATTTTTAGGACTAAATTAAAGTTGGAAATGAGAAACTTTAAACTCTTTTTCAAATAAAACTGTTGTGGTTTATTGGAAATTGAATACCAGGAACTAAAATGGGGACTCTCCTGACTTCCACCAAAAAGTCCAGTCTCTGAAGCTGCTACCAATTTCGTCCTTGCCAGGCTGTAAAGATTAATATTTGTTAATAGTTTTAAACATGTTGGTATTGGGGTTTGTTGTTGTCATCATCTGTTTGATTATGGAAGGCTGATTTCAAACTAGTCCTTAACCCACACAAAGATTTTGAGTTTTGATTCCTTCATCTTCTGGTACCCAGAAAACCCATGCATCTCTTTTTTAAAATGTTCCTTTTCTGCCCCCAGCTCTTCGTTATCTTTGGGGCTTGAGTGTGTTCACACTCGATTGCCTGGTGTATGTGGTTTGTTGAACTGTTCTTTACAGCATGACCATGTCCGTGGTAGTTGAACTTTTAAATGTCCATTCCACCGAAATGTTCTTCCTGGCTCAGGTTCGGTGGCCCTGATTCCGAAGAGAAAGGGTGGGGGATTGTCACAGCTTGACAGAGGAGCAAAATGTCAGGCATGATATTACAGACTGATTTCCGTGGACAGATCTGTGTGAGCTCCAGGTACATACCATAGAGTGTGGTGCGAAGTACAGGGGTCACATGGGAACCCTTTACTGGGAGTGTTGCAGGGCAAAGGTGCACTTTTTGTATGTCGCATATAGAAGGAGGATCGAGCGTAGCATCTGTTTACACATAGCCATGGTCATCTCAATCTGAGGCTCCTTTAGACCAATGGGCCACTGTTGTTCCTTGCTGATAATTTTGCTGAAGGCTGATGTGTCTGAAACTCTGAAGGTTCCAGTCCACTTGGGTGGCTGGACTGTAATAATCCTGCCAAAGACAGAATCCACTCCAATGAGGCGGACGGGCTGGGGCTTCCTAACCAATCCATTCTTCTTGTTGGTGGTCTCCTGCTTTGGGAATTGGCCAGGTAACTCCGGGCTCTCTCCAGTTTCCATCAGTGGGCTGTCTATGACTACAGAGACTTCCTGAAAGCACTGTTGTACTTCAAAGTCAGAAGGGCTCTTTGGGAAACAAGGAGAAACCCTAAACGGGTGTTTGGAGGAAAGGGTAGGTGTTGTGTGCCGCAGCCATCGCAAGTTCTCATCCAGTGGGGTCCATGGTGACCAGAGTTGGTATCTTTCCATTGACAGCCTTACTACACTCCCGCACAACACAGACGAAATGGTCGCAGGGCGTCTCTTCTCCACCTGGCACCTAGCAACCACCTTATTGGTCAGAACCTGACCAATAGCAGGGCTGGAGGCTGGAGGCACCCCTCTGTGAGGTGTCAGAACCCACCTACTAACCAGTCCTCAGAAAGCCAGGTATGGGACTCTGAAAACCAGGCCATTTTATTTTTCGGTCAAATCATCACGTTATGAGTGAAAGATGATAATTTAGAATTATTTTCTGATGTGCAATAAAAGTGGGTAGAAAATAAGATGTCATAATTATATCAGTAGATATATAAAAATATCACTGTCATCTTTAAATGCATCTTAAATAAAATAGCATAAAGGAAGTAATGCGCAAACCCAGAAAGACATTTTCCCCTATTGTTCTTCATCTAGCTTCTTTGTGGTCCTCTTCTCATTGGATGCTTCTGTTCAGAAAAACTCAGCTGTGGTATTAGAATATGTTTCATTTTGTCCTGTGTTGTTTTTGTTTGTTTTGTTTCTTCAAGATGGAGCCTGTGTGTTCTGGTTGTAACTCACTAGCATGTATGAGGCTCTGAGTCCGATCTCAAATGCTTGAAAAAAATAAAAAAATAATGCCTTGCTGGGTAGCCCAGTTTAGTTTTGAACTTTCTCTATATCCCAGGCTGGCCTTGAACTTGCTTTATATCCCCAGGTACCCTAGTATATTATGTAATTCCGGTTAGCCCCCAAAACACGGTCATCCTGCCTCAGTTCCTCCAATGCTGGGACTACAGTTGCACACCATCATGTGTGTGCTTGTTCTATGTTTTCTTCTCTTTTGTTTCTTTTGAATGTATATTTGAAGACAGAGAAGTATGAAGCACTGTCACTGGCATTAGAGAATACAGTTCCCTGCAGGCGGGAAAGCAGGGGGAGTTTGTCTCAGAGCCTCAGGGACCTCTACTCAGATTCTAAAGTCAAAGTGAAACAAAATCAGTGAGCTTTTTGGTAAGGGGAAAGGACAGATGCCCTTGAGAATAGTCAAGTATAGGCTGCAGGAGAGAAATAGATACCTAAATTCTGGTGTAGCAGCTACAGAAGTGATCTGAAGGCTTTGGGCATGCACTGTTTGAAGTAATTAGTCTATAACTAAAGTTGAGGGAGAAGAGCAAAAATACCTTGGTGTGCTCATTTCCTTATCAAAACAATTTTTTATAAATGACACTATAGTGTTATTTATGAAAGCACTTGGCAACCCTAAATATAAGGAAGAAACATGGTTAAGATAGAAACATAGATGAAAATAAAAATAGCAGTTTAATTGTGCTATACAGAGGACGCACAACGCAGTTAAGATAGATGTTTTAGTAATAAGTATGGTTCACTGACCATCTTAATAGCATTTTTAATGATATTTCAAGAAGAAGGTATAATTTCTGTGTACAGTTTCCATGTAGGGCAGTCTCCAGTCAACTATATTGAGACTTAACACGGTAAGAAAAATACTAGAGACATAAAAATTAAGTTAGGTCTAGGAAGGGTTAACTCTTTTCCTGTATTTACACACTACTTCAGCAACACACAAATCATCACAAGTTAAGATTATCATAACAATTGCATTTTTGATCAACACATCTGGATTTTTAGTTACAATTTAAAGTAACCACTTGCCAGAAAAGTGTTTTGTGTTACTCATGGTATACAGCTGTATCCATTACTTTTCTATTGCTGGGATAGAACATCATGATCAAGGCAACTTATAAAAGGAAGCATTAAAATGGACTTATAGTTCCAGAGGATGATAGTCTACGTTGGTAGAACAAAGGCATGGCAGCAGGAAAAGCTGAGAACCACATGTCAAGTCATAAGCAGAAGGTAAAGAGAACTAGCTTGAAATGGGGAAATGGCATGAGTCTTTTGAAACCGCAAAGACCATCCTGTGATACATCTCCTCCAACAAGCCCACGCCCTCTAATCCTTCCTAATCAGCTCTGTCAACTGAAGTCCAAGTATTGAAACAAATGAGCTGACAGCTGACATTCTCATTCAAACCACCACAACAAAATGCATTCAGGTCAGAATATATTAGTGTTCAGTATCATAAGACTTAATGTTCAGGCTTAATTTGATATAACTATATGTTGTTATAGCCTTAAGAACTTAATCCTTTGAGTTGTTTTAATTTTATTTTACTTTCTTTTTTTATTATTATTAAGAGATTTCCAATTCATTTTATATACCAACCACATATTCCCCTCTCCTCCCTCCTCCCACCCCCCCCAGCCTTCCCCTCCACACACACCCCATTCCCACTTCCTCCAAGGCAAGGTCTCCCATGGGACACTTTGCGCAGCCTTGGTGCAGGGAGGAGGGGCTTGGACCTGCCTCAACTGAATGTACTTTATTTTTTTCAAGACAGGGTTTCTCTGAGTAGCCCTAGCCATCCTCGAACTCACTCTATAGACCAGGCTGGCCTTGAACTCAGGGACCTGCAAGGCTCTGCCTTCCAAGTACTGGGATTAAAGGTATGCACCACCTCAGCATGAGTCATTTTATTTATTAACCATATTGGCCAAATATAAAAATTATCAGAGAAGAATCAAATTAATCAAATAAGCTCCCATAACATTCAACCAAAATTAATTTTAATATATCTTATAAAACTAAATACAGAAATAACAAATAATCATGAGAATTCAAAACATTATTATATATAATTTAAAGTATAATTCTACCACTCCAAATAATAATGAAAAATTTGACATGATCAAAATATTTTCACTATTTTATCTCACATGTGTGTATGAATATTTTTATTCAAAATCATAGAGTGGCTGCCAATTAGTTCCTGGCAAGGGAAATTATAAGTTTTTGCATTTCCCTCTGATGTTGCAGTAATTTTCATCTCTAAAATAATTGGACAACAGACAGAAAACAGTAAGAGTACACAAACTGTATTACATCTCTAAGGCATGTGGGTATTAAATTCACATGGGTCCAAATGATTGTCCCACCTTTTTTTGTGGTACTGAGGGTCACACCCAGGGCTTTGACTTCCAGGGGAAGTGCTCCGTACTGAGCTATAGCCCCAGCTCAAGTTGACTATCATGTAAACCTTGGGCTTCTGGGATGAAAAAAAGTAACAGAGGCTATGGAAAGCTTGGAGAGAAAATACACACTCAGCAAGAATTGACTGATACAGATGAAGTCTTCCCAGGCAGCATCCACCTGTGGCCATCTCCATCTGAGTAGATGCTACACACTCGATCTCTTCTTTCTGTGGGAAGAGCTCCCTAGGCAGAAATTGGGGAAAGTAGAGAAGAAAAGCTCATCTCTATATTCCCCGTTTCTTTTACTAATGCAGAGACAAGTGTGTATTTCTTTTTACAAAGGCACAACTTTACCGAACCATCCTGTCTGCAGTTGTCTATAGTTTTTCTGAATCGTCACAATTAAATATGCCAAAGAAACATATTTGGGGTTAAATATTTTACCTTCCCACAGATGATACAGTCCAAAGTCTTCTATATTTTCCACTCTTTGGCCCCCAGTATCTTTTCCAAATGTCCTTTTTATTCCTCCATGGAGCATCCTAGTCACAGTGGTAAGCCATTAATACAGACACTGTGAACCTTTGTCTGATATGACTTGGTTGGGGTCTAGAGGGTCATGGAGCCCGGGAAGGAGAAGAGTTGGGTAAATAAGGAGTACTAAAAGAGGTCTAGCACACATAATGATACTTTGAAAAAGCCTTTGTGTCTGTGGCCCTCACTAGGCTAGAGTTAAGAAGTCAACCACCAGATAGTCTTCCATGTTGATTGGGTCTGTCAGTGTCCTTTCCAGATTTGTGGGGCTTGATGGTATAATGGTTAATTGTTATCATCTCCCTGAGTAGTTTTATAATAACTAGTGAAACATGCCTCTGGGCACTTCTGTGAATGAGTCTCTACATTAGGTTAACTGAGGTGAGAAGATCCACCCCAGATTTGGTTGGTACCATCCTATGGGCTGGGATCCTGACCTGAATAAAAAGGAGTGAGCTGAGCGGCAGTGATCATCATCCCCTGCTTCCTGACTGAGGGTGTAATTAATGTTCCAGGCTGCCTCCTGCTCCTGCCACTGTGCCTTCCCTGCCGTAAACGATTGTCCCCTCAAATTGTGAACCAAAATACTCTTCCCTCATTTTGTCATTTTGTCATAGCAATGAAGGAAGTAACTAGTAGAAGGGATTCTTCCTGCTAAATGCATTATGGACTAGAAATGGAAACAAAAGCAAATACAACCTCATTTATTTATGATGAGAAAAATTCCAGCAAAATTCCCTCAGGACATTGGTAAATGCTGTAAACACAAGTCATAAAATGACAATTACTAATCAACTGCTAAAGTGCCTCTTTTTTGGTGGTCCACAGTCTTTTTGCTTTATACTCTTGAATTTCCTCTCCTTGGCTGAGAAAACCTTCTTCTCATGTGTGCAACACATCAGTAATAAAATCACACCAAGTATGAGAATTGTCAAATTGGTGAAAACTCAGCAAGTTTATTTCCTATATAAGTTATTACTCTTCAAGGCATTTGAAGGTACTTGTGCAGTAGCTCTGTGTGTGTGTGTGTGTGTGTGTGTGTGTGTGTGTGTTTGTGTGTGTGTGTTGACAACACTCATTGACAAGCTAGTTTGTCTGTGTCTTGCCATAGTATAAATTCTATGACTTAATTGATATAATTTCATATAAAAACTCTGAGAAATAAATTCTAAAATAAATAGTTTATTTCTGACAGGAGAGTATTTATATTTTAAGTAGCTGAAAATAACCGAATCCTCTGCTTACAATCTTACGCATTTGAATAATTAGGAGGGTTTGTCCACAGACTAACTTCTGACTTCAGCTATTTCAAGTTGTATTTCTCTTTGCTATTTTAAATCCTAGGTGCTGTGCACATATGTGCATAATTTCACAAAGTGATGGCCCGATTAATACATTTCTGTCCAGACAAGTGAAGGAGTATCCCAGATGGACAGTCTATAGCAGAGAATTTGTACTCTGGACCCTGTGTCCATGGCTTTAAGCATGGTTTAACCTCTCTGCAGCTGTAGTCAGTCAAGCAAAAGTGCCTCTGGCACAAGAAGCTTCTGTGTAAACTTTTCTCAACACCTTCCCCACACACACCCAACACACATACACTTGGACTTTCTCATGTACAACAGTGCACATGGCCAGCCCTCAGCTCTAAAAAAGATTCTGTGGCTGGAGAGACAGCTTGCTGTACAAGCACAAGGACCCGAGTTTGCTTCCTAGAACACTGGTATAAAACTCAGGCATGATGGTATGTGCTTATATAGTCTCAGTGCTGAGGGGCGACAAAGATAATAGTTCCCTGGGTTCTCTCTCATCCTCTCTCTCTCTCTCTCTCTCTCTCTCTCTCTCTCTCTCTCTCTCTCACACACACACACACACACACACACACACACACACACACACACAAAGGGATTCTACCACAAAAAGCCAGAGCTTGGGAATCTATGATTGTTCTGCCAAGAGACAGGAAAACTTAAGTACATGCCATGCAGTATTTATGGTATAGCTTATTTTTAATATTGTGCTCTCTATATAAACAAACAGGAATTGACTCTACCTCTTATTTGACTTGGCTCTATCAAATTTACCCATTCTATTATTCTTTTCAAATCTTCCATATCTTCTTGTAATTTTTTCCAATTACATTCAAGTCACCCAAGAGTCAATTTTCTCCTCTGATTTAGGTTGACAGAAGTAACTGAGTGCTGGTTCAGACTAGGAAATCCTTAGCCCAGTAGTTCTATCAGCTGGAGATAATTGCTTATCGCGAGCAACTTTGGAGCAAGCTTGGAACTGTCTACAGACATTTCTTATTTTAATCTATTGAAATATATGAAATAATAACAAAGGGTAGAGGCCAGGGATGCTGCTTCAAATCTCAAAATGCAGACTGGGGAGATGGCTCAGCAGGGTAATGTGCTTGCCGTATAAGCATGAAGATCTCAGTTGGAATCAATAGCACCCATGTAAAAGCTGGGGATAGCAGCACACATCTGTATTCTGAACACTGGAAAATGAAGACAGTTGAAATCCCAGGGCTGCTTGCTTGGCCAGCTAACCTAGCCAAATTGGTAAGTTCCAGGTTCAGTGAGAGACACTTCTCCAAAAATAAAGTGAAGAGTGATAGAGAAAGACACCAACATTGACCCCTGGCTTCCTCGTGTACATACATGGGCAAATGCAATATACACACACAACTAAAAATATCCCAAAGTGCTTAAGATACCCCTCACACACCAACAAAAAATAAGAACCAAACATGACTGAAGAAAAAAAGTCAACATAATGATGCCTAACAATATTCTGCTATACTCAGATTGGTGACTACCCCAGTGGTCATCAGAGAGCTTTCATCCACTAACTGATGGAAACAGATGCAAAGGCCCATAGACAAACATTAGCCTGAGCTTGAGGAATCCTAATGAAGAGAGGGAGGAAGGATTGTATGAGCCAGAAAGGTCAAGGACATCACAAGAAAACCCACAGAAACAACTAACCTGACTCATAGGAACTCACAGAATCTTAACCAACAACCAGAGAACCTGCATGGGACTGGCCTAGGCCCTCTACATATATTTGACAGTTGTATGGCTTGGTCTACTTGTGGGACTCCTAACAGTGGGAGTAGGAGCTGTCCCTAATGCTCTGATTGGCTTTTCAGAATACTTTCCTCATACTGGGTCACTTTGTCCAGTCTTAATACAAGGAAAGGTTCTTAGTCTTACTACAACTTGATGTGCCATGTTTTGTTGATACCCATAGCAGGCCTGCCCCTTTCTGAACAGAAACAGAGGAGTGGATGAGGGGGCCAGAGGGAAGGTGGGGGAGGGAATGGGAGGAGATGAGGGAGGGGAAACTGTAGTCTGGATGTAAAATAAATGAACAAATTTAATTAAAAAATATCTGGCCCCAAATATCAGAAGTGCTGAGGCTGAGAAGCCCCTTACCCAAATTCCTCTATAGACCTGAAACACGTTTAGCACTAAACTCAAAGTATTGGTTTCTCCTTGTTATGTATACAACTAATGATAACAAACCAAGACTCTCTAATGAGTTCCACCAGTGCCAAGATTTTCACAGAAAACAATTTATGCCTATTATACATATTTTTCAATTTACATATATGTACATATTCTGTAGGCATCAAATATTGGGTGAGAAATCCCTCTCAAAACTGCACCTGCTTGCTGTTTTAATGATGCAATTAAGAAGCCCACAGAGACTTGCCCATAAACACGCTACAAATGAGTTAACAGTTATGGCTGGGTAACCACTGCTGATCATTTTTGCCCTGGAGCATACTAAAACCAGTTGACTTGTTTTACAAGGAGCATGTCTGAAGCTTTTTGCAGAGCCTTCTTGTCATTCTTTCAGAAAAACAGGGATTCCAGTATTCAGAAGGCAGACACAGCTGTATCTCTGTGAGTTCAAAGCCAACCTAGTTTACATATCTAGTTCCAGAGCACCCAGAGCTACACAGCAAGACACTGTCTCAGAAAACAAACAAGCAAAAATATAGCAGAAAATAATTACATAGAATTCATTAATGGATGTATGCAAATTCTCTTTAAGGCCTTTGGACATATTCACTGTAGCTGTTTCTTTGTCTTGTGCTTCAGCTATATTGCATTTCCCAGGCTCTACCATAGTAGGATCATTAGGCTCTAGTGGAGACATATTGCCCTAGCTTTTGTCAGTTGTGTTTTTGTTCTGGCATCCAGGCATCTGGCTTTGAAATGATTGTAATTCTAGGTGTTGGTATCTGGTCCTATCTTTGTTAGGTGAGTGTTCTGTTCTTTTGATTTTATTGTCCTCTGTGAATCTTAGTAGACGGTTGTGGCTGTGGGTTGCTTTGTAGATTGAATAATTCTGAGTCCCTGCCAGGTATGGCCAGGGGGTAGGGGGATGTGTCCTGGTATATTTCTAGGTATTGGGAGTTGACACCAAAGGAGTGGAGCTGAACTGGGCGGGTGAGGTGCTCAGAGGCTCTACAGGAGGCAAGAAAGCTGGGTCCGCTGTGAAAATCGGTGCAGTTCCAAGGGAATGAAGGAAGAGAAAGAAGACAGACCCCTGCAGGTGGCCTGCTACAGGGCTAAGGATGAGACTGGGGGAATTGGAAATGAAGAACAGAAAGGAGAATGAAGATCTCCTGCCTAATTCCCAGGCTGGCATGGCCAGTGGATGCCCAGGTTGAGAGTGCCTTCAGATGTTGGCTGAGACAGAGTGATGGGGTGAGGAAGGAAGACTGTAGGACACCTGTTTCATCCACTGAGAATGGCAGCAGAGGGAAAGCAGAAAATAATTACAGATTCAAGCAACACAACAAGCCTCCCAAAAGATAGACAGGAAGTCAAGTCACTCTTAGATTACCGTGGCAGAACTTTCAGGAGCAATCGCTAATCATTTCTTATCCAGGCCTGTCCAGGTCAGATCAGCTATCTTTCAAATGTGAAGTGAAATACAAAAAAAAAAAAGAAAGAAAAAGAAAGAAAAAGAAAAAAAAAACAATTATTTGATGAACAAGACCAGAGAATTTGTTGCTGGAATGATTTCATCAAAAGAAATATTAGTAGAGTAGTTTAGCCTGAAGGAAAATGGCACTGGGTAGAAAACAAAAGTTATACAAGAAAAAAAAGGAAAATGTAAGTGTGAAAATAAATATCTTTAAGTTAAGAAAAAAAGGGTAAGAAGGAAGGAAGGAAAAAAACATAAATTGGAATTGATGGGTTATAAAAAAGAGGACACAAAGTTGGGGGTGGGGTGGATCTGAAAAGAGTTTGAGGGGAGTGAGAGTGAATATGATCAAAATACATTATAAGAAATTCTAAAAAAAATAAAAATACTATCTTCATGAAAAGAAAGAAAACAGGAATCCATACATAATCCACAATACTTAGGTCCTTCATGGCTTGAAACCAGGGTTGAATATGGCAGTTAATAACCTGGTAGAACACACATCTCAGCTGGCTCTCTCCAAAAGAGAAGTCTTTCAGCCACCACAATAGAACTTCCTTCCTTCCTTCCTTCCTTCCTTCCTTCCTTCCTTCCTTCCTTCCTTCCTTCCTTCCTTCCTTCCTTCCTTCCTTCCTTCCTCCCTTCCTCCCTTCCTCCCTTCCCTTCCTCCCTTTCTCTCTCTCTCTCTCTCTCTCTCTCTCTCTCTCTCTCTCTCTCTCTCTCTCTCTCTCTCTCTCTCTCTTTCTTTCTTTCTTTCTGAGATAGGGTTTCTCCGTGTAGCTTTGGTGCCTGTCCTGGATCTCGCTCTGTAGCCCAGACTGGCCTTAAACTCACAGAGATCCTCCTGACTCTGTTTCCTGAGTGCTGAGATTAAAGGCCTGTGCCACTACCGCCCAGCCGCAATAGGATTTTCTATAACTGGCCATTAATAGGCACTGAGCATGTGCGGGTGTGAAATACTTACAACATAGTTGGTGCAACTGGGAAAGTAGACTTTTTGTTCCTTTCGCAGAAATTGAAGTCATCACGGGTGCTTACTATATTGGACAGCACAGGCATATACTGTCCTGGAGAAGAAAATTTCTATAACTCTGCTTATTAAGAAGGAAGCCTCACCCCAGGTGGTAGTGGTACACGCCTTTAATCCCAGCACTCAAGAGGCGGGGACAGGTGGATCTCTGTGAGTTTGAGGCCAGCCTGGTCTACAGAGCAAGTTCCAGGACAGCCAGAGCTGTTATACAGAGAAACCCCATCTTGAAAAACAAAAAAAAAAAAACAAACCAAAACAAAAAAAAAGGAACCTAGCAAAGTTACCCATGATCTGAGGGAAAACTTTTTTTTTTTTTTTTTTTTTGGTTTTTCGAGACAGGGTTTCTCTGTGTAGCTTTGCGCCTTTTCCTAGAACTCACTTGGTAGACCAGGCTGGCCTCGAACTCACAGAGATCCACCTGCCTCTGCCTCCCGAGTGCTGGGATTAAAGGCGTGCGCCGCCGCCGCCGCCGCCGCCGCCGCCACCGCCCGGCTGGGAAAACTATTTTTACATGAGTGCTCTGAACCAGTATTAGTACTCTTAAATTCATTCCAACTTGACTGTGTGTATTAGAAAGGTAGATGTGAATATGTGGTTATATTAGGAAGTCCTACTCCTATGTGTCATATCTGCTGTGCCTGGGACTGCAAACATTAGAAACAAGCTTGCCACTGTCTACTCAGTGCTTTCACATGACTTCAAATACAGAGAAAACACCCTGGTGATTCCTCAAATGATTAACTGTAGTTACTATATAACTCAGCAACTCCACTCACAGGTAGACTGGAGAGAAATAAACCCAAATAATGACACAAAATTTGAGCAGGAATGTTCATAGAAACATTAGTTATAGTAGTAAAAAATAGTGGGAAGAACTGGTAAAGGGAATTTTTTAATGTGGCTGTATTAATCAAATTTTCCATAATTCTCTAGATCGTCAACTTTAGAAGAAGGTTTAGCTCATAGTGATGATGGTTTCAGTCCATGGTGGGATGACCCCATTGTATTTCAGCTTGCGTCAGGAGAGTGTGGTAGAGGAAACATATTAACGTCTAGCTTGAAAGTAAAAGACAGCAAGCAGGAAAAGGCCAGGATTCCTAATCTCCTTTGAGGGAATGACCCCTAGTGATCTTCAACTTCCTACTAGACCTACCTCCTAAAGGTTAGACCACTTTCCACCAGTGCCACAAAACCCTCATCACATGGACACACACACACACACACACACACACACGCACACACACACACACACACACACACACACCAAAAATTAAATTTCTTCCTGCCTTCCTTCCCCCTTTCAGCTTCCATTTCCTACTTGTTAGAGAGAAGGCACACATCCCTTCTGAAAGCAATAGGCATATAGTTTACAAGGCATGTTGGTTAATTTTTGTTAACTTGACGCAAACTAGAGTCACCTAGGAAGAGGCAGCCTCAATTGAGAAAGTGCTTCCATCAGACTGAACTATAGGCAAGTCTATAGTAACATTTTCTTAGTTGATGATTGATATGTGAGAGCCCAGACCACTGTAGAGAATGTCATGCCCGGTCAGGTGGTCCTGGGTTCTATAAGAAAGCAGGCTGAACAAACCATGGAAAGCAAGAAAATAAACAGCATTCCTCCCTGGCTTCTCCATCAGTCCCTGCCTCTGGGTTCCTGCATTAAATCCTAGTCCTGACTTCCTTCAGCAATGAAATATACCTTTTATACTAAAAAAAAAAAAAAAAAAAAAAAAAAAAAAAAAAAAAAAAAAAAAACCACTTCCTCTTCAAGTTGGTCTTGGTTGGTGTTTTATTACAGTGATGGAGAAACAAACTGGGACACAAGGAGCCCCAGATTTGGCTGGTGATATCACTGCTTCAAAGTGATCATTCTGAAATGCAAATTTGACTACACTGTTTCCCTCCTTAAAAATCTGAATGCCCCAAGCTGTTCCCTGTGTTTCTGCCTTCCATCGTGAGTCTGGAATGCCCTTCTTCTGCTTTGTTCCATTAATGAAGGCCTACTCTTCTAATTTAATTTTATTATAGTTTAGATGTATGGCTGTTTTGCCTGCATGTATGTCTCTGTACGACATGTGTGCCTCATGCCCAAGGAGGACAGAAAAGGGTGTTAGATAACCTGGAACTGGACTAAAGTATGGATGTGACCATTATGTGTGTGCTGGGTACTGAATCTGGGTCCTCTGGAAGAGCAGCACATTCCCTTAACTATTAAGCCATTGCTCCAGTCCCCATCTTTTCTGAAATCATATCTGAGATTACTGGACTGCCATTTGTGACTGACCCTTCAACCATGCCTGAAAGTAAACTGCCTATGTCTGAGCTATGGGTCCTTAATGCTTCTATTACAATACTAACTTTTTAAAAATACGTTTTGCTTGGTAGAGTATCTACCTCTTACTCCCATGTATTCCTGGCATTGAGGACAATACCTAGCACATGACAAACAATGAAACAAATGTCACTAAAAAACAGAAAAACAGAAAAGGAGGGCTTGAAATACTAAGACTTTCTTTATGTATTGAAATAGTGATGAAACTGCTATGGAGTATATTTTTGTTACTTTTTTATTCTTCTCTCATATATTACATCCCAGCCGCAGTTTCCTCTCCCTCCCCACTTCTAGTTTCCCAACCCCCTATCCACTCTCCATTCACTCCACTTTCCCTTGAGAAAAGGGCAGACCTCCCAGGGGTATCAATTAAACATGACATATCAAGTTACAATAAAATTAGTCACCTCCTCTCACATTATGTCTGGATGAGGCAACCCAGTAGGATGATAAGGGTCCCCAAAGCAGTCAAAAGAGTCAGAGACAGCCCCTGCTGCCACTGTTAGGAGTCCCATAAAAAGACCAACCCTGCACAGCTGTAACAAATATGCAGAATTCCTGTGTCAGCCCCATGCGGGCTCTCTGAGTGTCAGTTCAATCTCTGTGAGCCCCTATGAGCCTAGGTTAGTTGATTCTGTGGTTTTGCTTGTGGTATCCTTGACCCCTCTGGTTCCTATAATCCTTCCTCCTCCTCCTCTGCAGTATTCCCTGAGCTCCACCTAATGTTTGCCTGTGGATCTCTGCATCTGTTTCCACCAGTTGCTCTGATGATTATAATGCTAGGCTCCTGTCTACAAGTATAGCAGGATATCATTGGGGATCATTTCACTGACTTGTTTTTGCCAGTTCCCCATTACTAGGAATCTTAGCTAGGGTCACCCTCATAGAATCCTGAGAGTTTCCATTGCACTAGGTTTCCAGTTCATCCGCAAGATAGCCCCCGCCCCCTCCATTTCCAGTTGTCTTTCCCAGTACTCTCTCCGGCCACGCTCCACCAACCTGATCCCTCCTGTTGCCATACTCATACACCCCTAGCCCCCCTCCCCCATGATATCTAATCTATTTCCCCTTCCCAGGAAGACTCATGCATCTCCCGTTGAGTCCTCCCTGTTACCTAGACTCTCTGGGGCTGTGGACTGTAGCCTGGTTATTTTTTACTTTACAGCTAATATCCACTTATGAGTGAGTACATACTATGTTTATCTTCCTGGGTCTGGGTTACCTCACTCAGGATATTTTTCTAGTTCCATTCATTTGCCTGCAAATTTTATGACGTTATTTTTATTAAGAGCTGAGTAATAATTGGCACAGGAGACAACTTCCTGAGCAGAACACCAACAACAATGCAGGCACTAAGATTAGCAATTAATAAATGAGATTTCATGAAACTGAAAAGCTTCTTTAAGGCAAAGGACACTGTCAATAGGACAAAATGGCAGACTACAGAATGGGGAAAGATTTTCACAAACTCCAGGTCTGACAGAGGGCTGATCTCCAAAATATATAAAGAACTCAAGAAACTAGACATCAACAAACCAAATAATCCAATTTAAAAACGGAGTACAGAGAATTCTCAACAGAAGATTCTCAAGTGGCCAAGAAACGTTTAAAGAAATGTTCAGCAACCTTAGCCATCAGAGAAATGCAAATCAAAAGGACTCTGAGATTCCTCTTACACCTGTCTGAATGGCTAAGATGGAAAACACAAGTGATAGCTTATGCTAACGAGGATGTGGAGCAGGGAGAACGCTCATCCATTGCTGGTGGGAGTGCAAACTTATGCAAGCCACTTTGGAAATCAATATGAAGGTTTCTCAGGAAATTGGGAAATTATTTATCTCAAGACTCAGCTATGCTACTCCTGGGCATATATCCAAAGGATGCTCTACCATATCACAAGGACACTTGCTTGACTATGTTCGTAGCAGCTTTATTCATAATAGCTAGAAACTGGAAGCCATTTAGATGTCCCTCAACTAAAGAATGGATAAAGAAAATGTGGTACATTCATTTTTGAGGGTTTTTTTTATTGTTTTGTTTTGTTTTGAAACAGGATCTCATGTAACTCAGGCTGACCTCAAACTTACAATGTAGCCAAGGCTGACCTTGAACCTCTGATCCTCTAGCCTCCACCTAATAAGCATTTAGATTAAAGATAAGCACCAACTCTAACTAAGCCACATCCCCAGCCTAGTGGATATATAAAATTTAAAATTATTAATATAATTCTATCCATCTGTCATCCCATTAAAACTCATAGGAATATACAACTTGCACCTTGACATCTGTCAACTTCCCTAAAACAGCACTCCTCCATTTGAGTCACCAAGGACGTTTGGGAAGGCACAACAGTTGGGTTTTTGCCCACAGTTACTGTCCCAGGGTTTCCAGTTCAGGGCAGCGGAATCTGCATGTCTGGAAAGCTCCCAAATGAGGCTGCTACTATTGCATATTCTCTTCAAATCACTACTTTAAGATTTGTTCCCAAGCCCCTAGAATTCACAATCTATGGATACCCACTAGATGTCACATTCTAACTGTTTGTATATGGTACACTGGATGAACACATCAAACAGTCATGGAACCATCTGTCATGTGAGAGCCACCCACTATACTAAAAGTCATTTTCCACAATGTAAGGAGGAAGGGTTCCTGGATCCCATACATGAATCCATGATTTCTAATCTTCAGTCTTGAAATGGACACTCGTGGCTAAATTAGTAAAGCTTCTCTGCTCTTGATTTTCCTATTTATAAAACATCTGTCCTTCTGAGCCTCCTTTCATGTAGGCAGGCCTTGTTCTGTACCCCAACCACTTCCCCAGGCTGTTCTGAGCCCCCAACTCACTGGACCCTAATTCTTGAGTAATGCATTCCTCAGATCCAGACATGTACTTTAATTACAGATATATGTATATGTATATATATATATATGAATACATGTACACATATATGTATTCAAACAACTAGAGATACCCTTAGTAAACAGCAAATAACAGATACTCATTAAATGTTTACTGTTGAATGAATAACAGTAATAAACCCTGATCTCCGATAGCCCTTTAGGACCTGACTTTATGCAAATGTGTTCATTTTAGCTGCTTTGAAGTATCATTAGGCTAGAATGCCCCACCAAGTAGTGCTGGGAATGAAGGATACATAATTCAGTGCTTAATATGACTCTCCAGAGAGAAATACACTTTTAGGCTGCTGAGCTCCAAATGATTTTTTTTAATTTTCAGATTTAATGATACATAGAATTATTTTTGCAGGTAAGTGTTTTTACTGATGCTCTTTAGTGTGAGCTTTATTGAAGAGAGTGGTCCTAATGGGCCTTGCTTTTATAAATAAACTGAACCTTTTGTTGTTGCAAGAATTTCCACTAATGAAAACAACATTCTGTAGTTAGATGTTTGGGTTTTATATTTAAGTTATTTTGTACTTAGAATCACCTTGCTGTTGGTGAAATCATAGGCCCAAAGTTGTCTCTCTGGTTTTGTTGTTGATTTGGCTTTTGTTGTTGTTGTTTGTTCACTGTTTGTTAACTTGTAGCTTTGGGTGAGGCATCCCATGTGAATGTGTTTCACTTTCCTCATTTGTACCACAGAGAGGAAACAGTTTCTATTTTATAGTTTTTGTATGGTGCCCACTATTTAAGAGATATTTTCCAAAACTATCTGTTATGTAATAAGCCCTAACAAACAAACAAAAAAAATAATGCTTTCTGGTGGAGTGAAGGGAACAATTTACTGGAAACTGTGATATGTGATGTCTGTCCATCAGTGGAAGGACAGGTTGTTTTCCAAGCCAGGTGAAAGATTATGATAAGTACATGTGTGGTGGTTTGAATTAGAATGACACCCACAGGCTCATATGATTGAATGCCTAGCCCCCAGATGGTGGAACTGTTTGAGGAGGATTAGGAGGTATGGCCTTGTAAGAGGATTTGTGCCACTGTTGTACTGTTGGTGGGCTTAGAGATTTCAAAAGCTCATGCCAGGCCCAGGCCCAGTTTCTCTCTCTCTCTCTCTCTCTCTCTCTCTCTCTCTCTCTCTCTCTCTCTCTCTCTCTCTCTCTCTCTCCCTGCCACTTGATGACCCCAGATGTGAGCTCTCAGCTACTTCTCCAGCAATATGCCTGACTATCTGTTGCCACACTCCCAACCATAATGATAATGGACTACCCTTTAAAACTCTAGGCAAGCCCCCAATTAAAAACTAATTTTTTATAATTTGCCTCGCAATCCTAATTAAGACAGTGTGGAAAGAGGAGCTCCCTCCACTCCAGGTAATTCAGATGGGATTCAGGCCTGATGTAATGGCATACTCCTTTAATCCCAAAACTCAACAGTGGAGACAAAGAGGCAAGTGGAGTTCTGTGAATTTGATGCCAGCTTGGTCTACACAGCAAGCTCCAGGCCAGCCAAGGATACATAACCCAAAATGAAAGTTAAAAAACTTAAAAACAAAACAGAAGGAAGTTGAGATCTCCAAGCTTTATTCTGTTCCTTACATCAGCTTGTCTTAACAATGATTTCCAAGGCTTACACAGTGTTGTATTTCAACTATGCTCCTTAAATCCTCCAAAGAATTCTGTGGTCCTGTCTACTTTTCATGTCTGAGAGATGAGCTGGACTTTGAAAAGTGGAAGCAGCAGGGAAGAAACATGACTCTGGTCTTTGATGTCATGCAACAGGGAAACTTAGAACATATGGATAAATACAGGTTGGGAATTCATCTTTTTTTTTTTTCTAATAGAAAATTCAAGTATTGATTAATGTCCCTCATTTGAATGTACTAAATTTCTCTCTGCTACCTTTCTTGCTCACTTGTGGAGACTACAAACTGTGTCCAGAGTTTTATATGGAAAAAAGGAAGAAGGAAAGAATGGTCAGAATCCTGTGCTAAGCAGGAATAGGGGGGTTAAGGCGGCCTGTTCAGTATCTCTCATTGTTACCATGAGCTCTAGTCTGACTACTGGCTGGTTGAGGTTTGACTACCCCATATGAATACATGGGGTTGGCTTTTGCCATTATGAATTTTGTGGTGTTGGTTGACTTAAGGCTAGGCACAACTGCCCAAAGGTGCAAAGGTAGACAAAAGATAGAAAATAAACTAGAAGCAGAGATTACTTGATTATTACATAATTAATAAGTCACTCTTGCTTCTCTGGTTCAAGTGGCTGCTATACAGGTAACTGAAATAATAAAGGAAAGATGAAGCTAATTGTAAAACAGGGCTGGGGAGCCAGGCAGTGGTGGTGCACGCCTTTAATCCCAGCACTCGGGAGGCAGAGCCAGGCGGATCTCTGTGAGTTCAAGGCCAGCCTGGGCTACCAAGTGAGTTCCAGGAAAGGCACAAAACTACACAGAGAAACCCTGTCTTGAAAAAGAAAACAAAAAAAATGTAATTAGGCTTGGGTAATCTCAGACAAGCCTGCTAGATGAAGAGAGACATAAAAATTAAGTTGCTCTTAATACCTTGCCTGATAGAAAGGCAACTTCCAGAAACAGAATGACCTGGTTGACCTACAGAAGACCTGAGAGCTCAAAGGCAACCAGAATAACCCACTACAACTCAGCCTATACTTACGAGTGAGATAAGGCATCTCCAGCTATGGGTGTTGTATGAAGTTTGGGGGTGTTGTTACATGACAATAGATAACTGATACAGGAAACAATAATGTTGTTTCATATGTACACTCTATTGCATGCTCTCCAGCCAATATTACTTTTCTTAGGTACAATAATTATGTAAAACTGTGTACTTTAATTTTGCTCCAAGAAGACATAGATTATTAAAGGAAAACTTCATTGCCCAACACAGGCTAGCTCACTACAAGTTATTGGCCATAGAGGCCTCAGAGGTACCCAAAGCAACATGGGCTATTATTTGCCTCTGTCCATGGTTCCCAACCATAACTAGATGGTATACTCTATTACTGAAGACACCACACAATTTGGTTACAGTACATAGAGAAATCAAACTGATTGGGAAACTTACTCCATGATGACTAGCTTTCATAGTGCCATAAGGTGCTAAACAGACTACTGGGGGAGAAAATGCATCAATGCCCTTATCTAACACTGGACCCTAAATGCTACAATTCTGATCTGTTACACAAGATGGTGCAATATTGGCATAATATAATAGAGGTAATTATAGTGGTATTGTGTTCCCCAAAATATTGTGTACTCTAATAAATTTATCTGGGGTCAGAGAACAGACAGCCACTAGATACAAAGGCTAGAAAATGGTGGCACTCACACCTTTAATCCTAGCATTCCAGAGATAGAAATCCCTCTGGATCTCTGTGAGTTCAAGGCCACATTGGAAATAGCCAAGCATGGTGACACACACCTTTAATCCCAGAAAGCCAGCCTTTAATCCCAGGGAGTGGTGGTAGAAAGCAGAAAGATATATAAGGCGTGAGGACCAGAAACTAGAAGCATTTGGCTGGTTAAGCATTTGGCTGGTTAAGCATTCAGGCTTCTAGCAGCAGTTCAGCTGAGAGCCATTGGGATGAGGACACAGAAGCTTCTAGTCTGAGGAAACAGGACCAGCTGAGGAATTGGCAAGGTGAGATAGCTGTGGCTTGTTCTGTCTCTCTGATCTACCAGCATGGACCCCAATAACTGACCTTGGGTTTGATTTTATTAATAAGAACTTTTTAAGATTCCTGCTACAGGTAATCAACTGCTACAATTCTGATCTGTTACACAAGATGGTGCAATATTGGCATAATATAATAGAGGTAATCAACTGCCTTTTGACTGGATATGAGGCCTTCTCCACAAGAGGGATTTCATGCCTAACATTGCAAAGCTAATCAAAAGCCTATGGCTTGAGAAGTCATAAGCCTTATGGGGGAAGTGACTATTCTGCTAAATAGTCTTGTTGTTACGTTGCCTTCTAAATATTTGTGTTCCTGCCCCTGGATCCTTGATCTTATCTTTGGTTAATGAAGTTTCTTTTCTGCAGTAGGCAGTGGTTAATGCAGAGACTAAAAACTGGTCAAAGTGCTGAGAATGAGTGACTGTGAGTGCTCTTTTGGACAGGGCATAGATGTTACATGCTTGAATTGACAGCAGCTGTGATTACCTGCTGTCTTATTTAGGATTTCTATTGCTGTGAAGAGACACCATGACCATGCAACTCTTATAAAGGAAAAACATTTAATTGGGGTGGCTTACATTTTCAGAGGATTAGTCCTTCCCTTATCATCACGGTGGGACATGGCAGCACACAGGCAGACATGGTCCTGAAGAAGGAACTGAGAGTTCTACATCTTGATCCACAGGCGATAGGAAGTGAACTGTCTACCACACTGAGGATAGCTTAAGCAAGGAAGACCTCAAAGCCCACCCCCACAGTGACCCACTTCCTCCTACAAGGCCTCACCTATTTCAACAAAGACATACCTCCTAATAGTGCTACTCCCTTTGGGGGTATCTTCTTTCAAACACCCACACCTGCATAACACCCTTACAAGATCAAGCCACTAAAAATTCCAACATTTATCAGAGAGGAGCTTCTGAGGTCCTACCCTTAGTAAAGGAGCTACTGGAAGTTGATGGCTACAAAGAGGAGAAGTCTCTTTTTTCTGGGAGAGTGGCCTTGGTAAGGTTGTCCATTGTCCAGTGTATGGTCCCATACCTGTGTGCATATGGACAATACTAACTGGAATCAGTAGGTTAATAAAATACAAAGGGACAAGAAGTTGGGAAAGAGATATGCTGGGTGCTGATTAGAGAGAGTTGGGTGCATGTACAGGGAGATTGATATGATCAAAATACATTGTATCATGTGTGAAATTTTCAAAAAATAAACTAAAATATCATTTTAAATGTCCTTATTTTAGGAGATGTGTAATACAAAATCATCACTGCAACTTTAAGTCTTGACAAAAATTATGCATAAATGCTTAATGGGTAAAGCAAATTATGACAAATGTTGCCAATTGTTCAATATTGGTGATGCGTATATGTGAGATTGTGTCATTGTTCTTCCAACATTTCAATGTAGAAAAGTTGGAAAGCAAAATTTTAGAAGCTACTTGTTTCCCACACTAAGCAAACATAGTCATTCTAAAAGAAATGCGTTTATAATTTGCTTTTGGAACTATTTTATTGTGAGTAATCATCCAATTAACTTTTGACCATAATTTCTTGGCTCTTCTCATAAACACTCAGGTACTTCATGAAGAACAAACTCATATTTGTAAATTGTGTTAAAAATGCACAGAAGTTTCTATAGAATTTATGAATTTCTGGGAATACTTATTTTTACCAAATATTAATTGGTAAAAGACCAGGTTTACTCTAGAGGTAGAGGGGCCAGCCACGTCTGCTCCTTAATAAAAAGCCAAGCAACAATTCAGTTGACAGATAGAGTAGACTGAACTTTCCCTGGAATTAGAATCTTGGAAGCTATAGAGGTTGGAAATCAAATCTCAGTTATGTTATTTTATTCTTTTATTATTAATATTTCATTTTATGTGCATGGGTATTTTGCCTGCATATATGTCTGTGAACCACGTGTATTCCTGGTAGCTAAGGAGGCCAGAATAAGGAGTCAGATCTCCTGAAACTGGAGTTATAGACAGTTAGTTATGAGTCACCATGTGGTTGCTGTGATCAAACCTAGGTCTTCTGGAGAATAGCGAGTGCTCTTAATGACTGAGTGAGCTCTCCAGCCCATATTTTATTCTTTTATTTCATATTTTTTAATTGTGTGTGTTCATGTTGGGGGATACATGTGTGTTTACCTATACCACCCACCTTTTTAAAATTTTTTTTGAGACAAGGTCTGTCACTGGCTAGTATTCAACCAAGTAATCTAGTTAGGCCTAGGGATCCACCTCCTTCTGGTTCCTCAGGGCTGGAATTACAAGTGGTCACCATGACACCCGGCATTTTTATTTGTTTGTTTTACATAGTTTCTGGGGATGGACCACTAGTTCATTGCAACGCAAGTACTTTACCAACTGTGCTATCAGCCCAAGCTCCCAGTTATGATATTTTTCAGAATCTACTTACCACTCTGATCCTCAACTCCCTGTAGTTTAAGGTGGAGAGCAAGATGACCACATGACTAGATTGTCATAATGATAAGATTACTATGTGACTGGATAGCCATAATGACAAAAAAGTAGAAATCATGTGACAACTGTTCTCTATATGTAATGTCTTATGACATCAATGTCTTGAGGTAGAATCTCTGCAGAGGAGGAAGAGCAGGACAACATCCTGCAGCCACAGTTCAGCCCTGGACAGGTCTCAGCAGGTTTGTAGCTCTACCACATGGGCTACAAATACCCCAGAAGTCATGCAAGACAACTAACTGTAGTCAAAAAGGAAAGCTGTGCTTGTGTATTCTTTTCTCTCTGTATTGCATGTTTGTTCCATTAATAGAGTAGTTCGCTCATTTAAATATAAGTATGTATGTGTTGATTTACCAATGAAGGGTTGTATGAATGTAATTTGTAAGCAAATTCATTCCTTCCTTCAACTGAGAGGGACATTCAACCCATTTCTCAAAGGGAAGTTACAGTCTACTGTTCCACAAGAAATAATGGCTTCCTTTTTTAAAAAGGAATTCTCTTTTTTTAAAAAAATAGTTATTTTTATCTCATGTATATGAGTGCTTGAAGTATGTATATGTACCATATATGTGCCTGGTGCCCTTGGAGGCCAGAAGAGGACATCAGATCCCCTGTAAATGGCATTACACACAACTGTGAGCTGTCGTTGGGATTCTGGAAACAAAACCTGGGTCCTCTGCAAGAGCAGCTGGTGCTTTTAACTGCTGGGCCATCTCTCCAGCCTAGGCACAGGACACTTTTTCTTCTAGTGAACCAAGAAACAGAAGATAAAGCCGCCAAGCTGAAGGTCAAGTTCCCAGATACCTGTGGAGAGTGTATATATTACACAGGCTTCCCTAGAGCAAGAGAAGCAATCAGATGTGTGAATACCTATACCAAAGTGTTGTGTGGAGCTGGCTCATGAGAATCTGCCAAGCTGGCACACCACTTTGAACCCAACAGCCATCAGGATGCAATAGAATAAAGAAGAGCATATATTCCTACTCAAAGGTTGCCAGGCAATATAATTGTCTACATAGGGTCTTTTTTTTTTAAATCCAATTCTTAGGATAATTGGGAGGCCCGTCAACATTATGAAAAGAGTTTAAATGTTAACTTCATCCACAAAGGCCCTTACCGACAGTCCCAAAACAGTATTTGGAAATTATCCAGACACTCGTGACCCAAAAATAGTTGATACATAAAATTAACCATTTTAGGATGCTGCAAATGAACAATGTAGCATCAGAACATCAAGTATAATGTTTTGTTTCCTTTCACACGGAGATCCTTGTGGACACACCATTTTTAGGTATATCACCTCCATCCCCAAGTACCAAATTAAAACTTCTGCACTGGACACTTTCAATCACTCTTGTTATCGTTGTTATTTCCACTGCTTCTTTTTACTTCACCAGTGGCCAGAGTTAAAATCCCATTCCCACCCATCACCAAACAATAGAAGTAGAGACAGCTCATTGAGGAATATTAGGTTAAAATATCAGATTACCAAAGCCTTCAGGTTTAGAAGAAGCTTTGCAAGTATATCACATAAACATGCTTTAACAAAAACAGGATGCACTCAGTAGTTTCTAATAAAGAGAGTAGAGTTTACTCTTCTGGAGTTGCTGATCTATGAATTACCCTGAGAAGTGTGTTATTTGCTGCATCCTAGGAGAGCCCACTGGCTCTTCATTTCCAAAAAGATCTGTGAAGGATACCTGCTCAGGTTGACCCAGTTGTGCCTGTCTATGATATATAAAACAAACAAACAATAAGCAAAATATCTTTAAAGCTACAACTAGGGAGATCTTGGCAGAGATATGCTGTCTCCCCAACCAACCTACATATGGGCTAACTTTACCACCTGAGTGGAGACTGCATTTTGCCATACCTGTATCAACACCCTCAGTTCACTTGCTTGTACAAGGCTAGCTCTCAGTGAATGGATCCCAACACTCAGGGAAAAAGAATTAAATCAGAACCCCTAAAATAGGGAGCAAGAGTGGATAATGTATGTATTACTCATCATTATTTACCATAATTTCACATTTCACCTCATACCAAGAAGATACTTCAACAAATTCAATTTTAACACTAGAAGAAGACTACCCTGTAGATGAGTGTGCGCATGTGTTCACATACATAGAAGTGCATGTACATGTGTGTATGTGTGTGTAGAGATAAGAGTAACAACCTTGAGTATTATAATGGCTGGTTTTGTGTGTCAATTTAACACAAAATGGAGTCATCAGAGGAAGGAGCCTCAGTTGAGGAAATTCCTCAATGAGATCCAACTGTAAGGCATTTTCTTAATGATTGATGGGGAGGGCCCAGCCCATGGTGGGTGGTGCCATCCCTGGGCTGCTTGTCTGGGTGCTATATGAAAGCAGGTTGAGCAAGCCATGGGAAGCAAGCCAGTAAGCAGCACCTCTCTATGGCCTCTGCATCAGCTCCTGCCTCCAGGATCCTGCCCTGTTTGAGTTCCTGTCCTGACTTTCTTCAGTGATGAACAGCAATGCTGAAGTGTAAGCCTAATAAACCCTTTCCTCAACAACTTGCTTTTTAGATCATGGTGTTTTGTCACAGCAATAGAAACCCTAAGACAGTATCATTCCTCAGGTGCCCTGTGTTAGTTTCTCATTGACCTGAAACTTCACATCATAGGTTAGGATAACTGACCAGTGAGCCCCAGGATCCACCTGCCTCTGCTTCCCATCTCCAAATAATCCCTCCTATCTTAGGAAAAGACTTCGGGAACTAAAAAAAAAAAAAAATATTTCCAAGTCGTCAAGGAGAAATTATTGATTTTCTTCACTCCTTGGTCATTACACATAGTAAGTATGCAAATACTCAACGATTAAATGAATAAAGACCAATGGGTGAAATGGAAGTGACAGTGAGACCAGAAATGCTTTACCTAAATGGCTGGGGTATATCTCAATTGATAGAGAGCTTGGCTAACATACAAAAACCTGGATTCAATCCCTAATATCACTTATGCCAGACGTGGTGGCACAAACCTGTAATCCCAGCACTTAGGAGGTAGAGGAAGGAGAATCAGATTTCAAGGTCATCCTTGGTTACATCCTTCAACCCAGTGTGGCATACATGCAAACTGTCTCAGAAAAAAATGTGTTTACCTCGGAGAAGGCAGACAGAATATGCCATACAGTTAAGACAATTCCATTCAAAACATCAAAGCAATCCCACATCTATTAGTATGGGCTGTTATCTAAAACTACAAACCAAATAAAAAATAAACCCCCAAATAGTAAGTACCCATAAGAATGTATAGAACTGGAATCTTTGGCATTTCTGTGAGAATCTAAAATCTTGAAGCCATTGTGAAAAAAAAAAAATAGTGTGGCAGCTCCAAAATATTGAATGTGGAATTATGTTATTATGCAACCATCCCCACTTCTGGTACATTCTCAGAACATTGAAGTCTGGGACATGAACAGATATGCAGAAATCAGTGGTAACTCAGCAGCACTGATTGCAATAAATAAAAGGTGAGTGGAACCCAAATGTCCACAGACAGATCAAAGGCTAGTGCTGATATGATATACACAGACAATGGAAAGTTTTTTAACCTTAAAAACTGAAGTTGCGGAGTGTGCTGCTGCCCAGATGAATTTTGAAGACGTTGTTCTACGTGAAATAAGATAGACAATAAAGGAACAGATACTATACAGTTCCACTTACATACCATGCTGATATTCACAATGACAGCAAATAGTAAGGTACTTTTCAGAAGCTGAGGAAGAAAGATGGAGGATTTAACAAGCACAACAACTCAATTTGAAAAGACGAAAAAGTTCTGGAGAAGAGAACCCAAACAGAGTATGAAGGAGCAAGATGAAACCCCAAAAGACTAACTGGAAAAATGCAACATGCAGGTAATTAGGCTTCTGAAAAGAAAAGGGAGTCTGGATGGATGTGAACAAGTAAAGAAATAATGGAAGGATGATTTTTTTTCCTGGAATGAAGAAAAACAAGTCTGAGAACTGAAGAGGCTCAATGAAGTCCAGATAATCAGAGAGATTTGTGTAGTAGCACGTGGATAATATTCTAGAGCTCTGGAAGCACAGAAGGAAGCTTATAAGCATTATTCAGACTGCAACAAAACATAGTGGATATCCACCGAGAGGGACAGAAGAGGAAAATGCAGCATAAACACCCAAAGGAATTCATTTTTGCCACATGGAAGAAGCAAGTCAAGACTTTTGCAGGAAGATGGATGAAACTGGAGATAAGCATACTTAGTAAAGTAAATGAATCTTAGGAAGAAAAATGTCATACATTGTTTCTCACTTCTGGTTCCAAGGTTTTATATAGCTCCTTAAAGTCACATAAATATATACCACTGCCTGGGAGGAGAAAGGGGACTAATAGGAGAGTAAGAGGAAGCAAGAAAGGAGGGAGAGTGCCATGAGAGGAATATCTTCACCACACAATATACTCACATATGAAAGTCTAAAGTATGACAAAAATGTATATTAAAAAGGCAAGAATTAGCATCAGTGTTTTCATAAACAACACTAAATATTACAACATAGAAAGTGACCAATTTCCATAATGGTTATCATATTTGTGTCATGCACTAAGAAAGTGAAATAACATTTTATAAACTGTTAAAAAAAAAAAGAATTACAGCTGAAAAACCCAATATCAAGTCAAGATAGCATCGAGGGATCAAGGCAAAATTGTAATGTTCCCAGTAATATATTGAGCATTTGCTATGTTGCAGGCTCTCTGCCATGAACAGTATAAATTGTATTCATTTCTGCCTCCCAACAATCTCATTAGGTCACTACCTTTATTATGACCCCAATGTTATAGCTAAGGAAGATGTGACACAGAGAAATTAAATTCCTCAAGATTGGAAGTAATTACACCATTCAGATGTAGCAAAGCCAAAATTTTAATTCTGGCATTTACATTCTTACACCATCCTCCTGTTTGCAAAATCAGCTGCCTTAAGAAGGGGTGGAGATGGTCTGGAGAAGGATGGCCTTCAAAGTGTAGAGGATTGGGAATACAAGACTGTGGGTTGAAGAAAGTGTATTGTGTAATGTACAAACATAAAATGCCATATGGTAATACAAATATATAAAATTGAATGTACATAGTGACAAGAACTCAAGGATAATGGGACATCTGAAAGTTTAAATGTGATCTTGATAAATCTCCAAACAATTTTATAAGTTTAGATTTTTATTTCTGTACATTGTGCATGATCAAGAGTGCCAAATCAAAGCATTTCAACCCTAGAGACAACCAACCTGGGTTCCATTCTCCTCATTGTTTAGTAGCTGAGGGCATATGGTGAGGACACATGGTGGACTCTGGTATGTATATTCCCTCTTCAGGTCAGTTCTACTTCATGAGAAAGGAGCCAGATATCCCTCCTCCTGCCCCATCACTCTGCTACCACTGCTGTTCAAGAAGAACAGTTGCTGTCATGGATCGTATGGTCTCACTGCTCTGGTAACAAAACCATATGGGACTAATGGCAGACCTTCAATGAAGGTGATAGGTACTCAAAATCAGAAGAAAAATGCACCTAAATTGGGTAAGAGGCCTTCAGAATCCATAAAGTATAGCCCAAAATTTGGAGAGAACATTGAGGTATCTTTATAATTTTCCCTTGTACTCTTTAAATACTTTTCTCATTACTGTGACCAAATAACTACCAAGCACTAAAGTGAGGAAGGCTTTTATTGTCTCACAGTTTGAGGGTACAACCTAGCATGGTGGAGAAAATGTGTTGGCAGGAGAACAAGGCCCTGATGCACATTGCAGCACACTGAGAAAGCAGAAAGAGGTGAATGCCAGTATTCATTTTGTTTCATGTTGTTGTTCCAACAGGACCCCAGACCATGGGATGCCCACATTATGATTACTTTACATTTACCTTCTTGTCTGTGAGGTGTTTTAAGGTAGTAATTTTAGCAGTAATCTTTATTACAATTTAGTCTGTCAAAATTAGCTGCAGTAGAAGCAAGGATGTAAGAACAGACAAGAGGACAGCTGAGATGGCTCAGCAGGTAAAGGAACTTGTGCCCAAGCCTAAGAACCTCAGTTCTGTCTCCAGAACTCATGCTGGATGGAGAGAACTGTCTCCTGCACTTTGGTCTCAGAACTTCACATGTGTTTTATGGCATGCCCCCATGTCGTGTGTGTGTGTGTGTGTGTGTGTGTGTGTGTGTGTGTGTGTGTGTGTGTAATGCCATTAATTATTTTTTAAAAAATAAAGGACAATAGTGCCTAATATATGACCCTCAAGGGGGATGGGAGTAACTGTCACTGACTCAGAGCCCTGTTCTCCCTCTTATCTATTTTGGTTATCTCATACCCACCTACAAACCCTCGTCTCATATTCCTTTTATTCTAGACTTTTATTCTAGATATTGCCATTTTAGCCCCTAACCCATTTTAACCTCTTCTTTTGAACAATAGTCTCTGTTCTCACTGAACCATCTATAAGCAACTTACCATCTTCATCATGGGCCCTTTTCTCTTAGTGCAAGCAGAGAGCAAGCTCCTGCATCACTTGGCCATGTTGTCTTAGGCATTGAAACATCCAGTCAAAACAACTATGTTTCAAGCAGGAGCGAATGGAAAGGGTGAAAGTCAAAAGGTCTTCACTGCCAATACTTTGAAACATCTTGTTCTGAGAAGAGAAACTTCTGAGAAAACTTCCCTTTTCATCTCCTTAGGCAGACCCAGAGGAAATGCCCTCAAACCAAGTGGATGGTTTACATTGATTCTGGTTTGGCCTCTGGGGCTGGGAAAGAAGCCCACTCTTCTGGAGGCACAGGGATGCAACTGGTGACATGAACAATTCACTGTCTGTTTGAAGACTGGCCTGTTGGGTGACTATCTGAACTATGCTTATTCTGAATGGAACTTTGATATCTCAGGAAAGAACAAAGAAAGGAAAGAGAACAGGATAGGAGTATAGCAAACTCAGATATCTAATCTAAGGGACTGGCAGGGGCAAGAAAGGAGCTACAGAAAACAAACAAGAATGTGACATTCTGAGACCTAAGGGACATATATGGTCAGCTCCTGTGGCAGCTGTCTATCACCATAGCAAAACATGCTAATTTTGTGGCTTAAAATGATGCTTATTTATTGTAGAATGTTTGCCTAGTGGGGTAGTTTAAATGAAAATGGCCCCATAGGCTCATAGAGAGTGGTGCTATTAGGGGGTGTGGCCTTGTTGGAGTGTTTGGAGCAAGCATGTCACTAGGGGTGGGCTTTGAGGTCTCAGATGCTCACCCAGACCCAGTGTCACTCTCTCTTCTGGCTGCCTGATGATTCATGTGTAGAATTCAACTCTTTCTCCAGCATCTTGTCTGCCTGTATACCACCATGCTTCCTGCCATGATGATAATGGACTAAACCTCTGAACTGTAAGCTACCCCCAATTAAATGTTTTCCTTTATAAGAGTTGTTGTGGTCATGGTGTCTCTTCATATCAATAGAAACCCTAAGACACCTAGCATAAGGCTCAGGGTTCAATCCTCAGTACTACATAAACTTGATAAGATGGCACAAGCCTGTGATTCCAGGACTCAAGAGGCTGATCAAGAAGACCACGAGTTCAAGACTCCAGATTAGGATATATAGGATCTTTTCAGAAGCTAGTGGTGGCTATTTCTCCAGATTTGTTGTTGGTTGGTTAGTTCTCTATTCTCTATCATGTGCTCTCGTTTCAGCAAGTGTTCTGAAGCTCTGTCCCAGTTGACCTGCTCTGAAGTGGAAGCCACTGATCACAACCCCATGTGTTGCATTTTCCTTAGTGTTTCCTGCAAAACTCAGTGATCAAAGGTCACTTTTCCCGCCTCAGCTTTTGTCTACTACCTCTACCTTTCCAGCTGCCTTCAACCTTTCACGCAACTTTACCTAAAATCTGTAACCTACTTATTCCCAACTTCTTTGAGGCTGATCACATTGTCAAGAAAAAAGCATAAGAAGGTAGCTGAAGAATAAAAAGACCCACGTGAAGAGACAAAGGAAGTGGAAAGTTATTATACAGCTCTAAATTTCTTGGCAATCATGGGTTACAAATTTTGGTTTTATTCCTCTTCAAAGACAAACATTTCTCCAAAGTAAGCTCATTTATCACAACATGGCACTAAATAAGCAAAATAGATATAGTATCTTTAAGTATGTTTAAGCAATATTCATTGACTGGCTGCATGAAGGAGTCTTTTACTGATTCTTCATGATGATTAAAGACAAGGTGTGCCCAATAGGCTGTCCCTTCCAACAGCATGTGTCTCCCTCCATACTTTACCTGGGAAGAAAAGAAGGAAGGAAGGAAGGAAGGAAGGAAGGAAGGAAGGAAGGAAGGAAGGAAGGAAGGAAGGAAGGAAGGAAGGAGGAAGGAAGACGAGAAGGGGGCTGAGAAGGAAGGAAAGGGAGAAGGAAGAAACAAAGGCAGAGTACATATTAAACTAGCTAATTTGGCTCATTTTCAAGGGATGCCACATGAGTTTTTAAAATCAGATTTTAAATTTCTTTTGGCTCCTGTCTAGACACACAAATACCAATTTAATAACCAGAACTTTCGGTGAAAAATAGGCCATTGAAATGAAGTAATTATTTCTGTTCCATTCAAAAGTCTCCTCAAGCAAAATATTGGGATGCATTATTAGGCATACACCCACACTCAGGAAATGGGGGAAGAGAATATAATCAAATAACACTGGAGGAGGGAAAATGGAAAAATAAATACTAACTGATTTGGTAGCTGGAGGCAGCCAAATCCTAACTCCACAGAACAGATGTCAAGAAGCCGGTCCCCCAGAATGCTCAGGAACTGGTAATCCCAGTTTCCTATGGAAGCAGAAATAAAAGTGTAATAATGAACTATGCTCCTTAAGTCACCTGTTAAAAACTTGTCCCCTAGTCCCCGAGATGACGACACTATTTAGTATTAGGGTCCTAAAAGAGATGATCAGGTTAGCATGGCTGCACAACTGTTGTGTTTATATGCAGAGATGAGTTGAGTATAGACATAGATAGGGTAGACAATAAGAAAAGACAAGAAGACTGTATGACACAGAGAAAGGCTTAGAATGGAATCATCCATTACGAAGGCAGAAGTAACACCTGGGTGAAGGTGCTAGCACCGTGACCTCAGAGTTTGAGCCTCCAGAAGCGTTACAAAATACATTCTGGTTATATGAGTCACCAGCTCTATGGCACTTTATGACAGCAGCCCTAGAGGACTAGTACAAGATGGAAATTGAAAAAGAGGAAAATTCTTGGAAGCAAGCGATTGCCCTCACCCTGCCCTCCATCATGGAGTCAGGAAACATCCTCTTATTTGCCCTGGGAGAAGAACCAGCTCTATGCTCTTAACCAGGAAAATTAAAAGGTCACTTGCCCTTACAGAAACAATCTATTGTTAAGGATAAAGGCACCAGATCAACAATAGAATAAGGTAAAGTCTTATGTATATTCAGTCAGGAAATTCAAAATTCTTCCTGGAAAAATTGCACTAACCCAAGTGAAATGACACTGATGCCTGTCATCCTGACACTTGGGAAGCTGAAGTAGAGGAATCATTAATTCTGGGTCAGCCTGGGCTATACAACCAGATCCTATCTCAAAAGAAGGAGGAGGAGGAGGAATAAGAAGGAGGAGGAGGAGGAGGAGGAGGAGGAGGAGGAGGAGGAGGAGGAGGAAGAAGAAGAAGAAGAAGAAGAAGAAGAAGAAGAAGAAGAAGAAGAAGAAGAAGAAGAAGAAGAAGAAGAAGAAGAAGAAGAAGAAGAAATAGCCAACAGTATTAGGGCTTTTGTGAAATGTACCACATAGGGGTTTTCAGCTGCTGCTGTAACTATAGATTAAATGTTTCAAAATGACACAAATCTATTGTCTTATAGTTTTTGGAGGGCATAAGTGCACAATGAGTGACCTGGAATTAAAATCGAGATGTCAATGGAGCTGGATGCCATTATTTGGACATGGTTTGCAGCTCCTGTGATGATGCTTGGTCCCCAGTGAGAAACAGCTGGAACTTTTAAGGGGAGGGGCCTAGTTAGATAGATATTCAGGTCTCTATTTTGCGAAGTCTGGAACCCAAGGCCTGGGAAATGCTAAGACAAGACTCTAACCATGAACCACACCCACAGACCAGGGAGGAGACTGGGTCTTAAAAGAGACAGATGCTGTTCTTGTAAGAGTGTGTTCACTCTTAAATGAAGCTCCATGAGAGCAGACTACTACAGAGAGAGCCTGGACTATTTCCAATCTCTTGCTTCCTGTTTTGCCATGTGCTCTCTTTGACACACACACTCCTGCCTTTGTGAAGAACCCAAACCCTGACTCTAACCCTGATTTAAACCCTCTAAAAATACTGTTTTTCTTTATAAAGTGCCTAGCTTCAAACATTTTATTGTATCTACAAAGCTTAGAATGGGAAGAATTCATGCTCCCCACTTCTTTCTTCCTTCCAGTGTGTAGAGGCTTTCTGCATTTCTTGACTCATGGATCCAAATCACCTCAGCCTCTACTTCTATGGTCATGTTTGCTTTGACTCTTATTTGCCACACCACCTCTTTTACTTCCAAGGACTCTTTTGATTACATGTGGCTCATCTGAGTAATACAGGAAATGCTCCCCATCTCAAAGTCCTTCATTTAATCACCTGTGCAAAGTCCTCTTTTCCCATGTGAGATAATGTATGCATGGGTTCCAGAGACTGAGGTATAGACATCCTCAGGCTCATTATTCTACCAAGTATAGAGATCTTCCTGACTCTCAGCAAGCCTCCGAGTTCACAACTCCCAATCACTGGCATCCTTTTTTTGGAGACACATGGTGACTCTTGGCAACCAGCGTCTACATTTGTGCCTTTGCTTCCCTCATCTATTAAAAAACCCTACCAAACAGGACTGGTGTTGAGATGAATTGAGTTAATATACCGGAAACACTTAAGAATATCTGCTTTTATCATTATTTGAGGAAACTTTCTAATGTGAAAGAGAATAAGATGATTAGGCAGGAACATGCTGCTGAAAGACAACACGGGAAGATGAAAATGCACAAAAATACCTGCCATTAATATCTTCTCTGGGAGATAAGAGAAGAGACTTCTTCCTGCAATAAGAATTGGGATGCTGTCAAAACAGAAGAACATTGGAAAAAGGAGCATGCTTTTGGAAATTAAAAATATCAGTCTGGAGTATATGAAATTGCCATTCTTAAGATCGCAATCTTCAAATATTGGCAATTTCATGCTTCAGCATCATAGGAACCCAAAATGAAAAACTCAATAGAATAAAAAATTGAGGAGGGTGTGGGGATGGCTCAGTGGGTAAAGTGCTTGTTGCGGATGCATGGGGACCAGAGTCCAAAACCAGTGCACCCACCTAAAGCTGAACCAAGTTACCGGCTTCTAAAACAGGTAATGGGGGCTGGGCTAGGGCAGAGGCAGGCAGATCCTTGGAGATCCCAGTTCTGTTAGAAACTCTGTGTCAAAAACTAAGGTAGGAAGATGTCTGATGTCAACTTCTGGCCTCTACATGTGCCCCTACTCGCTCAAAGGTCTTTTTTTTAAAAAACGAAGATTTATCACACACACACACACACACACACACACACACACACACACACACACACACACAAAGTTGAAGAATTTTCTCAGAAAACAGAGGAAAGAGATGAGTAAGTGAAAAACTAGAAACAATATAAGAACTCTCTCTCTCTAGAGCAGTGGTTCCCAACCTTCCTAATGCTGCGACCCTTTAATACAGTTCCTCATGTTGTGGTGACCCCAACCATAAAATGATTTTCAAAGACACTTCATGACTGTAATTTTACTACTGTTATGAATTGCAATGTAAATATAGGATATGCAGGATATCTGATATGTGACCCACAAAGGGGTCAAAACTCACAGGTTGAAAACCGCTGCCCTAGGAGGTCTGACTACTTAATAAAAGAAATTCCAGAAACAACAGAAAAAAAATGTGAGAGCAGGATACATCATTCAAGAAATTATCCCAGAATTGAAAGGTCACATGAGAGTCATCTAGTCTGGAGGAGGAAAATATTACCACACTAAGACACCTGCTAAGAAGAAAGAGAAGCTCACAGATGGTCCTAGATGGGGAAAAAAACTAATTTTGAACCTCTCAACAGACACAATGGAAGCTATAAGTGTAAATTTTTGAAGAAAAATTATTTCCAATCAACAATTCTACAGTCAACCAAATTTTAAATGTGCTCAGTATATTTTCAGACTTTCAGAACCTCAAAAATGTGTTTCTTGTCCACCATTTGCCACTGGATAACAAGGCTTCCCACCAAACAAGGGACTCCAAAAGAAAGAAAAATATACTTGCGGAGGCAGAGACAGGCAGATCTCTATGAGTTCGAGGCCAGCTTGGTCTACAGAGTGAGTTTCAGGAAAGGCGCAAAGCTACACAGAGAAACCCAAATATATAAATTTGCAGAAAACTTTTTGAGCTGCTGCCGGTAAGAAAAATAAGACTTTTAACGAAAGTGCTGGGCTGAAGAACACAAGCAAGGGGAGACATAAAAAGGCATAGTGTCCCCAAGAGTGCAGGCTTATTGAGAAAACCTACCTGACCTGAGGCTAGAAAATATTTTTTTTTAAAAGGTCACATCTCCCTGCAGGCACAGACAGGTAGTTATCTAGGATCACCCAAACTATCTTTACTTTCCATCTCTGTAACACCTAAGCCTGGAGGCAATTCCAGTCTCACTTTTTCGGTCTACGAGCCCAGACCAGTGCACCTGCTGGACTTCCATCCCACAGGCCTTTGGCTTCCTCCACTGACAAGTGGACACAGCATACATCCTGTAGCAGTAAGTCCACCTGCCCTTCCTGACGTCACTGGTTGCGTTGTTGCCTGGGAGAAGCATGGATTGAAGGAAGATGGGGAGGGAGGAAAAAACAAAAACAAACAAACATTTACCCATGCCTTGTATGAAATGGCATGGGGTTGTCGTAATTCGTTTAGTCGGCCATTTGATTTGCTCTCCTGGGTCTTCTCGGTCCCCAGGAGCACTGAGACTGCCAGAGGAAATCATGGAAAAGGGAACACAACATGCCTGTGCCATTGCTAATATTAAAAAAAAAAAAAAACGAAATCCAAAGGAGAAAGGAGAAAGAAAATTCTAAAATTCTACATGTGTCAATGATGAATTACCTTTAAAATACTACCCGAGATCATCTCATCCTCCCCTAGCAGGCATTTATTTGGTTTTGAAATATGAATTCTGGATTTATTATGGACTTTGGGATCGTTTTAATTTATAAAGTCCTGCCATCTAGTGGCCAAATTAATAATATCTCCTTTGACCTCACGAGTCCATGCAGAGGACTCAAATATCTTTTCCTTAAAACTTGAGCTTTTAATGCAGAACTAATACAGAACTTTAACTAAGGCAGAGCATTTGTTCAAAAATGCTTGATGCATGGTTCAACCAAGTTTTAAGATCTGACATATGGCACACACGATGAGGTTTTAAAAAAAGACGTCTGACCACTTGCTCATCTATGTTCATTCCAGCATTATTCGAAATAGCCAGAACCTGAAAACAATCTAGATGCCCCTCAACTGAAGAATGAATAAAGAAAATGTGGTACATATACACAATGGAGTACTACTCAGCAGAGAAAAACAATGACATCATGAAATTTGCAGGCAAATGAATGGATCTAGAAAATATCATCCTGAGTGAGGTAACCCAGACTCAGAAGGACAAACATGATATGTACTAACTCATAAGTGGATACTAGACATAAAGCAGAGGATAATCAGACTGCACAACCCACACCTCCAGAGAAGCTAGGTAACAAGAAGGACCCTAAGAGGGACACATGGATTACCTTGGGAAGGGGAAACAGATAAGATCTCCATGAGTAAACTGGGCATGAGGGAGGCAATAGAGGGTAGGGGATGGGGGATGAGAACATGAGGGAATGGGATGGTCGAGCTGGGGGAGGGACAGAATAGAAGAGCAATGAAAGAGATATCTTGTTAGAGGGAGACATTATGGTAAGGGATGCTAAGGAAATTCCCAGGAATCCACAAGGATGACCCCAGCTTACACTACTAGCAATAGTGAAGAGGGTGCCTGAACAGGCCTTCCCCTGTAATTAGATTGGTGAATACCCTAACTGTCATCATAGAGCCTTCATCCAGTAACTGATGGAAACAGGTGCAGAGATCCACAGCCAAGCACCAGGCAGAGCTCCAGGAGTCCAGTTGAAGAGAGAGAAGAGGCATTATATGATCAAGGGGGGATCATGATGGGGAAATGATCTACAAAGACAACTGAACCAAGCTAATAGGAACTCACAAACTTTAGACCAACAGCTGTGGAATCTGCATGGGACCAGACTAGGCCCTCTGCATATGGAAGACAGTTGTGTAGCTTGGTCTGTTTGAGGGGCCCCTGGCAGTGGGATCAGGATCTATCCCTGGTGTATGAGGGGCTTTTTGGAGCCCATTACCTATAGTGGGACACCTTGCTCAGTCTTGATGTAGGGGGGAGGGGCTTGGTCCTTCCTCAACTGAATGTACCAGGCTTTGTTGACTCCCTATGGGAGGCCTCACCTTTTTCGAAGGGGGGATGAGGGGGTGAGTGAGGGGGGGTGAAGGCTGGGGGAGAACAGGAGGAGGGATGAAAGGGTGTTCTGTGGTTGGTATATAGAATGAATTTAAAATTTTTAAATAAAAGAAAAAGGAAAAAAAGACGTCTGACAACATTTATGTCTAAATTATTTTATCAAGGCACAAGAATCCAGTATGGATCTATCCTAAGAGAAACTTTCCTCCCTCCTCCTCCCTCCTCCTCCCTCCTCCTCCCTCCTCCTCCCTCCTCCTCCCTTCTCCCTTCTCTTCCTCTTCCCTCCTCCTTCCCTTTCTCCTCCCCCGCACTCCCTCCTCTTCTTTTTGAGACTTTGTAGCCCTGGCTGGCCTGGATCTACATAAACCAGACTGGCCTGGAACTCTGAGAATTCCATCTGCTTCTGACTTGAGTGCTGGGATTAAAGACATGGACCACTATGCCTGATACTGTGAAGTCTCACAAGGACAAGTATCATGAATTTTTCTATGTATGCTAATAATCTTCATCATCATTGCCATCATCCAAAGAAAAAAGGCTCAAAGCCACTTTGCCCTAGTAAAGGGCAGGGGGTGAACTATAGCAGTCCTTCTGAAATATACCTATATAGTATAATCACCCAGGGGCTGGGGTGCCTGTTAAAACTCCCAAAGTCTAGGCCACATTTCTAACCAACTAAATCCCATTCTCCAGGAGTGGCCAGGACATCCATATTTTTGAAGTTCCAGATGGTTCCATCACTGGGAATCACTGGATTCTTAGTGTTTAGCATTTATTTCCATGTGATTGGATCGAGCATAGACTTGGAACTGCCCAATTCACAAAAGCCTTTTGGCATAGATGATCTCATCTAACCTCTGTTGTAAAGTACAGAAGTACAGTCCCTGTACTGTGACTACACTCAAGGACCCTGGGTGGCTCTTAAATTTCTGTATATGCATGCTAAGTGGATGGTCTAAAGATGACTGGGATGGGAAACTGATAAAGAATGTACGGGCCTAACATTTTCTCCTCTTAAATAAATTTGCTTTCTAAAGGAGGTGGAGGCTGTAGTTCCCTTAAAGTGACTCATGGCAGCACCTAGAGGCCAGAGCTAGGAACTGGGTACTTTCATATGCACTTTCTTCCCATGCATTCCAACAGTGTTCCCCTGGACCAAGTTCAATACAGAAAAATCTGAATTAATCACTTGAGGATGATTACTTTCTGAAATGCTTTTTTAGGACTAACTCACCGCAAAATTCTTTTGATGACTGACTCCGTATCTATTTCAAACCCCAATTGCAATTCTGGAACATCTATATCGCACCCCCTCTACCAAGGCTCAGGAATCCTCAAGAAAGAAGGAGCAGAAAGATTGGGAGAGTCCGATGTGATAGAGGACTCCAAAGAAGCAGTGCTTTCTGGACACAGTGGAACTGATGCCCATATGAACTCAAAGCAGCTGTGACAGCATGAACAATACCTACTCAAGCTCTAGCCAGACAAAATCTCAGCATAAAGCTAGGGATTGGGGTACAACGCAGCACCCCCAGCTAGAAGATATTGCCATTTGACTGTTGAGGGAACAAGAGAGCTGGGGCTTTTAAAAGGTATGACCCTTGATAGGTTAACGGGTAGGACTTAGACCCAGGAGTATTTAAGCAATAATAATTAGACTTCATGTGTTTAGAAAAAGAGTGACAACAGGAAGCTGAATGTGTGGAGGGGTGGGAGTGGATCTTAGAAGATATGGGGAGTATGATTGAAATACATTTTGTGAAATTCTCAAAAAATAATAAACAATATTACATTTCTAAAAGTCTATTTCTGGAGTCACCTTTCTCAGTAATCACTTTTGGGTTGAGGCTAAGGAAGCACTTGTATTTTTCTAGTCTAAGTCATTGGTTCTACATTACCATACTTCTCTGTACATCAGATAATAAAGCAGAAAGGGGAACATCCCCTCAACCAAAGAAATCTGCTTCTGTTAGGCTCATAGGGAGCAGTTTGTACACTGCATGCCTAATCACCCATTCTTGTGTATACAGTAAAGTAGGGTTCCTGTGAGACTGATAACGTGGAAGAAACCGTGTATTGTTTGACTCGCCCTTTATCACATGTGGAAGAAACAGAGTGTCTGCTTTGACTAACCAGTTATCACCTTAAAGCCTGTTTGGCGTAGGGTGGCTTCAAGATAATCAAATCTCTATTATTTAAAGACATCTCTTTCTTTTGATTTTTAAATGAAATCCTTGTACAGCTTTTTAAAATTTATGTTGTTGATTGTTTTGAGAATTTCATATACCAGTACTATATTTACATCATTTCTTTACCCCCCAACTCTTCCCATGTCCCCTCACTCCTCTCAAATTCATAACTTTTTCTTGTTATGTATATATACACGTATATATATATATATATATATATGTATGCTTGTATAATACTGAATCCATTTAATGTTGTTACCTCCTCCAAGTCCTCCTATGCTCTCTACTCACTCTCAAATTTATGATCTCTTCAATTATTATTGTTACATATACATCCGTGCATATATACATATAAACATACATCTGTATGCATATGCGTGCTTATACAATCTACTGAGTTCATTTAATGTTGCTCATATGTGTATATATTTAGAGCTGAGCACTTGAGGTTGGAGAAACCATCAAGAGTCTCATACCTGGAGAAAAACAAGCTCTTTCATCAGCCATTGATTCTTCGTCTGTAGTTCTTCGTCTTGGGGTGATGCCTTGTGAGATTTCTTCTGTCCACATTGTATGTTTCTCAAATGAGATTTCTTCCAGTTCATCCATATTAGAATTTCATGTTTTGCTTGCACCTTAAACTGAAGTGTCCCACTAACAGAATGTACACCATGAAATTTAAGTGACCTTCACTGTCATATTCACTGGTTTTGTTCCTTGCAAAAACTTGTTTCCATTGTATTCAGCTTGGTCCTCTTCACATGTGTTGGATCAATCTGTTTCTGAAGGTCTTTAGAGCATTAGTTTGTAAGTACAAATATCTCTCTGACTCCTGTAAACAGAGCTCACTTTCTTCCAGGAATGAAGCCATTGATGGGTTCTCCAACCCCAAGTGGTCAGCCCTAAATCCATACACATATGAGAAACATTAAATGGACTCAATCTTGCCCCCTGGCTTGGGGGTTTGTTTTCCAACAGAGTAAAGAACTAGTAGAATGGATATATTAAGAATATAGGTGCTTAGCCGGGCGGTGGTGGCGCATGCCTTTAATCCCTGCACTTGGGAGGCAGAGCCAGGTGGATCTCTGTGAGTTTGAGGCCAGCCTGGTCTACAAAGCAAGTTCCAGAACAGGCTCCAAAGCTACAGAGAAACCCTGTCTCAAAAAAAAAAAAGAATATAGGTGCTAAATTCATCACAGTTTGTGAGTCTTTCGTTTCTTCCTGCAAGTTGACTTCACCCAAGGCATCAATGGAAGGCCCGAGGCTGTGGGCTCCTCTCTCTGTCACCAGCAGGCATCATGAAGCCATTTGTTACCTTCTGGGCCTCCCATGGCTTCCTGGAAACTTGGAGCTGCTTGGCATTTCAAATGTTTTCTTCTGACTTGGCTTTCTAACATAATTCTTCCAAATCAACTTGGTCATTTTTAATCTGTGTTAGTAGGGTTTAGTCTGGTTATTTTTGTACTGTTTGTCTTGAAACTGGTCCAAATCCCTTTAGGAATGGAAATAAAATTAAAACACAGGCGCGTGCGCGCGCGCGCGCACACACACACACACATACACACACACACACACACACACACACACACACACACACACACGCTTGATATTTCCAGCTCCAGACCTTTTAGATCTGTTCAGGAAGCAGGTGTCCAGAAGACTGGAGGCCAAGAGACCCCTGATCCCTGTTTCTTCCTCACAGCAATGGCGGTGGGGTCTGGGGCTGAAGAAGAACAGTGCTACTTTTCTTTTGCTTAACACAGGAATCAAAAGCCATAAGGCCATTACAATAAGCAAGGGTAGTATTGCAGGGGTTCAGCAGACAGATTGGGAGATTAGAAAATCCTGAGTTGAAATCTCAGCTCTGCCACCCCTCAGAAGCCTATCAGGCTAGTGTTTTCTCTCTATCCTTTAGTTGGTTTATCTATAAAATGGATCTAGTAGTTTATCCCTCTTCGAGTTTCATAAGAATTAATTGAAAAATGAATGAAAACAGTGGGATGTTTGTCTCTATGTATTACAGCTGAATAGAGTAGAGTTCAGTGATTTACTTCAAGAAGAAAATTGGGATATGAGGGCGATCTGGCTAGACAGTGTCTCCTTTCTCCCTTACTCTTCCATGTGTGTCCCTCCTGAAGCTGCCCACTCACTGCTTTGAAGACTGGCTGGACAAGTACCTGTGCTCTACTGTTAGAGCCTCCAAACAAGCTCTCAAGAAGAAAACTAGAGAGAACATATGGCCAGATAGTTTATTGTTCACAATTCTGAATAATAGGCACAATTCAAATTATTCTCTTTTATGAAAAGGTGTAGGGATTATTAAAAACGTATTTTCCTTTTCAAAAGCTGACTCACTTAAAAGAAAAACTCGTGTGTGTGTGTGTGTGTGTGTGTGTGTGTGTGTGTCTTCATATGTATACCCATGTCTTTGAAGGGTAGCTGCCCTCAACTGCTAATTTATTAGGGCAGTTGAATATCTCATTTGTATAATATAATACATGATCCACAACAAGTCATTTTATTTATTTGTCTCCAAAATCACAAGTTTACAATACATGAGCATATTAAGAGGTGATATTATCTTAAATTTCCTCTACTTTTCAAGAAACAGATTCTCCAGCAGTTTCTTATGGAAAGGTAAAATGGTGAGTTTTCATTCTTACTAAAAGTTTTTTACCATAAGTAGCATTTGCTTTCCACACTGTAGTTCTTCCCAATCATAAAGACAATATTCAAACCATGATGGTTCAATTAATCCTTTCACTGGAAGGCAATAAAAATAGACATATGTTCTAAAATGAGTACTATCCGGAGCACTAAGGTAAACCTGCAAATCTCTAGCTTCCTATCTATAGCTACAACTCATACGGAACAGAAAGTTACCAAGAAGCAGCATCTGAAAGACAAATCAGAAGGCCCAAAGTTCTGTTCTTACCTATTTTCTCTGGGCTACGTTATTCGTTCTAAGATGGGAATTTTACTTATCTAAGATACAAGTCAGGCAGCAGATCCTTTGCAGTGAGGAGGATGGGGTTCCAAGCCACTGTGGGAGTCTATCCCTGACCCTGTCCTTCCCTGCAGTGTTCTAATAAGGATAGTACATGCTCTAGAGCTTCAGTACTACCACTTCAATAAAACAACAGCTACCCCAATCTGCTTGGTGCCTTCCTTGGGTTGTTGTTTTGTTTGCTTTTGGTTTTTGTTTGTTTGTTTTTCATTGCATAGTGAAAACACCCTCTCTTCCAGGAAGATAATTACATTCCTCCAGCCACATGCACGTTCTGAGCTGTAGTGCAGGCCCAGCATAATTGGAGACAGGCAGCTATTTGCCCTTTAATTTAAACAAGTCCCGAGGCTTAGAGGCACACAGGCAAAGGCAGATGCCTACAAGAGCTAACGAATCAAGCAGAGGGGTAGTCCCTGGCTCAAGGGCAAGCTCAAGCACAGTTGAAGCCGACAAGTACAATGTGCATTTGGCCTTGGTGGAACTAATGTAGAGATTGCTGGTGCAGATGCTAAAGGGAAGGATGTTACTTATACTGGGCGGAGGTGTCAATCTCAGCCGCAGGACAGGCAGACTACCGTGGCTGCAGAGGAAGGTAGCATCAGGGTTGCCAGATGGTTCTACTTTCTAAGAAGAGTCACAGATCTGGTGTTTATCTGAATCTTCCACATTTTCAAAGCTCGTTGGCATCTAGCTCAGATTCAAGGCAACAACAAAACATGTCTATGAAGACCTGGAAGACAGTTGTGTAGGAAGTTGGTTTCCTAACTGTGGCTTAGAGGGATGTCTTCATAAAATATACACTGACACAAATGCAGTGCTCTTTTTAATTGTCTCTAGATGACATATTAAAGGAAAAATGCTGGCTGGGTATGATGTACACCCCTTTATTTAATCCCAGCACTGGGTAAATAGAAGTAGTAGGTTTAGGAGTTCAAGACTATCTTCATATACATAGGTGTGTCAGAAATTCAGGGTTTTCCTAACCTACATATCTAGTTCCAGAACAAACTAGAATGTGTAAGATCCAGCCTCAATTTTTTTTCTTTTACAAATATCTGAATGTAGTAATGAAGGCCCATAATTCTAGCACTTGGGGCATGGAGGCAAGAGGATAAGAAGTTCAAGATCAGCCACATCTGTATAGTAGGTTAGGGGCCAGCCTGAGCCACATGAGAACTTTATCTAAAAGAAAGGAAGAAAGAAAGAAGAAGGAAGGAAGGAAGGAAGGAAGGAAGGAAGGAAGGAAGGAAGGAAGGAAGGAAGGAAGGAAGGAAAGAGGGAAGGAGAGAAAGGAAGGAAGGAAGGGAGAGAAAGAAAGATGACAGTTGAACAGAAAGCAATAAAAAACAAACAAGCAATATCAAAAAATCCTAATGTGGGTATGTCAGGAAGATGCGTTTAAGGCTAGCCTGGGCTACAGAAACAAAGCAGGGATGGTGAGATGGCTTGGTGGATAAAGGCACTTACCATAAAGCCTGATGACCTGAGTTCTATCTCTGGGATCCACATGGTAGAAGGAGAAAGCCAACTTCGAAGAGTTGTCCTCTGACCTTCACAGCTATGTTAAGGCCCACACATCACACACACACACACACATACAAATGAAGAAATGTAAAATTAAAATAAAATTAAGAAATGTAAGCAACAAAAAGTATCTACTACTTACAATATGCTAACCTGCATTCGATCCTGGAACAGAAAAGGACTTGCAGCTGGTAACGTAGTGATACCCAAGTAATGTCTGGAGATACCTAGAGTTCCTCTAGCTCCCTAGGGTCAACCTGCCTTCTCTAATACTAGGCACTGAGCAATTGTAAAACAAGAAAGAGTTCCATTACTTGCCAGGTAATCTTGGATGTGTTGTTGTGTGAGAGCCTGTTTCTTCATTTGAACTGGTGAAGCAATGCCTAGCAAGGCTGCTGTGAGACTCCCATATTCATAAGAAAAGGAGCTTAGCACACCATAAGACCCACAATTCCTTCTTGGGGTCGCATCCATGAACAAATGAATGAATGATCAACCTTTTACTGTATTTGATTGATATGATTTCTAGCCTTTGTATTTTACACAATATGCTTTAATGGCTTTATCTGAAGCATCTGGTATTGAGGGTCTACACAGCAGCAGAGAGGAGACTGCCAGATAGAAAATCCCTGGTAGTGGCTGGCCAATTTTTCTCTTACCCGTGACAGGGTGACCTTGAAGGTATGCCAGGGAAGTTAATCATTTACTAAGCAGGGCTTTTTCCCTAAAGACACTTGAGCTGAGGCTTTTCAAGCCTGAATAAGGTCACATTAATCCTTCTTTGAAAAGCTCTAAAATGAAACTACATCTTGTTTTCCAGCATCGGTAAAGAGGCAGTTTTTAGTTGGCATTCATGGGAAAGCACATTTTTTTGTTGTTCACAAACTGTGGGTGCAATCCAGTTCTGGTGTGATGAGAAAGCTTCAGAGAGAGTGCACACTGAACTCCCCTGCCTCCTTCTGAGTTCATGTTTAGAAAATATTTACCTTATAAAAAGTAATATCATTTTTATACAAACAGTTTAAAGTGTTAAGAAAGCCTTGGTTTTAGTGTTTCCTCGATGCCTCGGTGAAAAATATTAATATAAAAACTTGTCTTTTTTTTCTTGAAACAGAGTCTCACTGTATAACTCAAACATGAACTCAAGATTCTCCTGTTTTAGCCTCCTGAATGTTGAGATTATGGGCATGTGTCACCACTTCTGGTTATCGTTTATGTCTTCTTCTTTCTTTCCTTTTTCTTTTTTCTTTTTGGTTTTTCAAAACAGGGTTTCTCTGTGTAATAGCCCTGACTGTCCTGGAACTCAGTACATAGACCATGCTGGCCTTGAACTCAGAGACCCGCCTGCCTCTGCCTCCAGAGTGCTGGGATTTAAAGGCGTGTGCCGCCACTCTCAGCCAGTTTTTTTGTTGGGCTAATAAGGAGAAACAAAGCTATGATCTCAGTCCTTACCACCTGATGACGGTAGGAAGAGACAATGACAGTCTAAGTATCTGAGTCATGAATAAAGCCTCAACAATGCCGAACGCAAACCCAGCTAGATGGGGTGCTTTTCAACACCCACCCATGCCATCCCTCTGTTTGAGATATGAGAAGAGACAATTCAGGATCTGGGGGGACAAACACTTGTGGTAGAACTTGGCAGGCTCCTGCTGTTTTGGTTGTATGTGCCTTTTTGCACAATGATCAGAAAGGTGTGTTTTGCTGCTGTTAGCACTTACTGCTCTAATGGGTTTCTAGGGATCACTCAGTCCCAATGATGCTTTATAGCTAAACTATTTATTAGTGTGGGTGCACCTGCATGGGATGAGAAGTAGGTCTCAAAGATTCCAAACACCTAGCAAACTCCTGCGTGCTGCCTACATTCTATCAATTGCAGAAGAATCATGCTTTCATGTAAACACGTACTATGCCTTCTCAGAAAAGCAAGGTTAAGGAGTATCTGATGGAGAGCATTTCTTATTTTTAAGCTCTTGACTACACACATTTTTATTTTACATGATTAGTTATTTACTTATTTAGAGAAAGGGTTTTGCTATACAGCTGAGGCTTCCCTAAAATTCACAATCCTCCTGCTTCAGCCTCCAGAAAGCTAAGATTACAGACATGTACCAGCCTGCCCAGATTTGTATGCCTTCTTTATTTAAAACAGAAACTACTTTGTGTGAATCTGTCTGCCAGGGTACTAAGTGAGGGGCCAGTAAGCTACTTATGGCTTACTGGCCAAATTCTGCATGTTCCACTTCCATATAGTCTTTCAGCTAAGAATAGTATTTAGATTTTTTTAATGATTAGAGGAAATTCCACAGAGGAATAACACATTTAAAAAACAGATTTCATGGCACATTAAAAATGAAATGAAGTTGTAATTTGGGTATTCATAGATAATGTTAGTAACACAACCACACCTATTGCTTTATGTGTGCTAAGACCAAAGACTTGGATAGTGGCAAGAGACCCTGTAGCCTACAAAGCCAAGCAAATTTACTATCTCAACTGCCGCTGTGTGTGGGACTCTGAAGATCAAACTGTGTTCAGATGTACTTAATCTACAGACTAATGCTCCCCACATTTCAGTCACAATGGTGAAGACAGTCACTATGTGACAAAAGACAAGAGAGTGCTAACTTAAGATAACTTTTACAAAGGCAGTCCACACAGAGAACAATAAGATAAAGAAAAGGCGGGGCAGGAATGGGACGAAAAGAGAATTGTGTGCAGGGAGAGTAAGAACGTGACATTACTAAGCCAAGATAAGAAGATCAGATGTTCTAGAGAGGGCCAGTGAGAGGAAGCACAGATTGGCAGCTTCCAGGCCAGAAAGATTTATATCCCCAACCTATCATCTCTACCCTGGTGGTATGAGTGCAGTCACAGAAAATATGTGGATGAGCAGGTATACACCTGTGTAAAATTCGGTTTACACACACACAAAAAAAAAACAAAAACAAAAAACCTTGTGAGTATAATTGTATGTTCAACTGTAACTTTCAGAGAAAAGTTGTAAACTAGGGATGTAAACACGTAAATCATCAGGATTATGTAATGGGCTTTGATGGCATCAAAGAGACTGTAAAGGAGCAAAATTTAAAAACCCAAGGCTAACTGGCAATGTGGAGCACTTGTCTAGCATGCATGAAGCCCTAGGTTCCATCACCAGAACTTGAGAGGGGGCAGTAAAAGAGGGTGAGCAAAGCAGAGTGTTAAAACACTTTCTTGATGCAGTCTTCATCCAAACTGCATCATCGAGGACTGGGCAGATATCTCAGTAGGGAAAGTGCTTTGGATTCAAGCATAAGGACCTGAGTTCTAACCTCAGAATTTATGTAAAGAGGCTAGATGTGGGAGCTGGGAAGCTGAGACAGGTGGATCCCTACCCTTTCTTGGTGGGCCAGCTCAGGGTAATCATCTAATCATTGAGGCTGAGGACAGTAGGAGGCTGTCTTAAAAAAGAAAAAAAGCAAATGGAGCCTGAGGAAAAACAACCATGCTTGACCTCTGGCCTCAACACTCATGTGCACACACATGCATCCACATGAGCATCCAACTATAACATAACACACACACACACACACACACACACACACACACACACACATTGAATTATTAGGATTATTTAGAAGCTGAGACCACTGCTGTGAGGAATGAGAAATCCTCTTTTTTTATCTCAATGATGACAAATTGCTTCTGTTGCTTGTACGTACAGGAAGTGGAGGAGACAGAGAGCCATAACACAGAGCTCTCTGACATCACAAGGCCCTTAATTGTTCCTCCTCTTAAAATCCACTTTATTCTAGAAAAGATTTGAGACAAGTTGTTTTTATTGGTTCTCACTTACATTAGACCCTCCACTTCTCTATTCACTTGTCTCACACTAAAGTTAAATTTGACCAGGTGGTCTGCACTAAGTTCATGGCAGATGACATCGTATTGAAATGAGCCCATGTGGCAGGAAAGCCAACTCAGGGTCTCACAAGAACCACCTTCCTCTTCACAGAGCATTGCTGCAATGACCAACCACAAGGCTCTGCCTCTTCATGTTTCCACACAGTTTCCCAGCACTGCCATGCTGGGGACCAAACTTCCAACACACAAACTGTTGAGAGATTCCCTGAAAGAACCTTCTACCTCAGCTGTTATACACGTTGCTTACACTACCAATTGTATGCAGGCTGTGAATTTCTATACTACTTCTCTTGCCTCCACTCCTCTGCGTAAAGTACGCATACTGCCATCCTGTATCCAGCTATCTGCAGCCAAAAGAGGCCACCAGACTCCTTGTGTTTGACCTTATTTCCAGAAGTGCCTGGCACAGCTCACATGAAAACGACAGTCTCATTAATACCATCTGATTTCATGGAATAAACAGAGATACTGGTGTCATTCCACCTTCACATTGCCTCTCAAGAAAACTTAGGCTTTAATGAACAATTTTCATGAGAATCAGTTAGTCTGAAAGTAACAAAACTAGGTATCACTTGAATCTAATGAAAATTTCCACTTAGTTTGTTCACATTTTTATTTGAGTGACTGCACTTTGGCTTTTTTGGTGTTTATATATTTGGTATGTTTTAAGCAATTGCAACTTAATTTTTTTACTCTTTGAAAATGTTATATGTGTATACACTTGAATTTATTTTTGCTCACATTGTCTTACTTTTGAATCATAGTAATTGACATAAACTGGCATTTTCATCCTTTTGATCTATTTCTTTTCTTTGAGATAGCTAACAAAATATATCCTGGTTCACATCCCATTCATTCCTGCCCCAGAACTTGAATCAACCAGATTTCCAAAGAAAGCATATTCCTTTAAGGAGAGCATATAAACCTTGCTGGGTTAAAAAGTAAACCTGCATTGTGCCTTTCTAATCCAAATCAAATATTAGGGTAATCAACTGTCACTAGAAGAGAAAGGGAAGCACCTTGCTGAGCAGTTCCAGCTAATACCCATAGATAGGAAGGAATGGCAAGATTAGAAAGTTTGCACTGGGCGGGTAAGGTTCAAAACACCTGCACAATAGAAAGAAAATGGTTGTTGTTACATGAAAACCAGCAATGGATTTCACTGTCTGTAACTGCAGGAGAGTTTGATGTGTTATACTCTTTGTGATCATGGTGTTGGAGACAAAAATAATGTTTATTCTGTCTTAATTACTTTTCTATTGCTGTGATAGGACACCATGACCATGGCAACTTATAAAAGAAATAGTTTAATTAGGGGTACGTGGTTCTATAGGATTAGAGTCCATGACTATGATAGCTGGGAGTATGGCAGCAGGCAGGCAGGCAGGCATAGCATGGAAGTACTAGCTGAGAGCTTACATCTTGATTCACAAGTACAGTACAAGGCACAGAGAGCTAACAGGAAATGATTTGGGCTTTTCCCACCCCTAGTGACACACTTTCTTGAAGGCCATACCTCTTAATCTCTCTAAACACTTCCACCAACTGGGGACCATTTATTCAAACACATGATCTTATGATCTTATTTTCAAAGTGCAGTCACTCAAATAAAAAACGTGAACAAACTAAGTGGAAATTTTCATTAGATCTTATTTTCATTCAAACTACCACAAGTATCTTTGCTTTTAACAACTTTACTGAGATACAATTCATTTCCTGTCCAATTTACCCAACTAACATGTAAAATTTGATGGCTGTTAGCCTATTTGCAAAGTTGGCACCATGATCAATGTCAGAACACTTTTTTTACACCTCACCAAGTACTCATATCCCTTTGCTATAGTTCCATCTTCCTTGATCTTGCCAGGCTCCCAATCCTAGGCAACCTCTTATTTACTTTCTTTCCATAGATTTGTAAATTCTAAACATTTGATGTAAATGAGATCATGCAGGATGTAGTCTTTGGTGTCTGGATCTTTTCTTGCTCACCTGATTTTGGAGTTAACCCATACTGTAGCATGTATTGAAACTTTATTTCTTTATTGGACATGTGCATTGTTTGCACTTGTGACCATGGAGGTACCTGATGGCCACTTGACAATCTCTAGTGTCATTTTTGAGGTATCATCCAACTTGGATTTTGTTTTTGTTATTGTTTTGATCAGTTTGATGAGACAGGAGTCCTCACTTGACCTAGAATTTGACAGTTAGTCTAGGTTAGCTGGCTAGCCAGGCCTAGGGATCTATCTGCCTCTACCTTCTCAGTACTGGGATCGTGTGTCACCATGCATGACTTTTTTTTTTTTAACTAGCCTGCAAAGTAGCATATTTCTCTCTATGGCGTTCTCGTATGTACTTAGTTTTGGTTGACACCCCCCCCCAGGCTTCTCCCATCTCCCTGCTCCTCATCCCTGTTTAAATCCTTCCTATCCTATTCCCCTTCCAAATTTATGTCAGAAGGATTCTATTATCTCACCACTCTCCATGGAAGCATCTTTCTTCTCCTTTCATGAATCCCTGTTTTCATTTCCTGGGTTCTATACACACCCATTCCTACACAAATACAGATAAAAAGAGAATAGAAACTACAATCTGCATATGACAGAAAATGAGCACTACTTTCTGAGCCTGAGTTACCTCACTTAATATAATATTTTCTGGTCTCATCCACTTCCCCTCTGATTTAGTAATTTTTTAAGGTCTTAACCAAATTGACTGTATATATGTATCACATCTTCATCCACTAAGTGATGGAAGTCTAGGCTGATTCCAACTTTGGTTTTCATGCTTACTTGGCAATCCCTTCACTGACTTATCCCTCTGGCTTTTCATTTATATTTATTGCTGAAGAATAGTATATTGAATGGTGTCTTAATTAGGGTTTCTATTGCTGTGAAGAGACACCATGACCACGGCAACTCTTCTAAAGGAAAACATTTAATTCGGGTGGCTCGTTTACAGTTTCAGAGGTTTAGTCCATTATCATCATGATAGGAAGCATGGCGGCACACAGGCAGACATGGTGCTGGAGTTGAGAGTGCTACACCTTGCAGGCAATAGGAGGTCAACTGAGACACTGGGCAGTATCCTGAGCATAGGAAACCTCAAAACCCACCCCCACAGTGACACACTTCTTCCAACAAGGCCATACCTACTCCAACAAAGCCACACCTCCTAATAGCATCACTCCCTATGAGCTGATGGGGACCAGTTACATTCAAACTATCACAAATGGTTACATGACATTTCACTTATATGTTCATGATGGTCACTTGGGTTACTTTCCTCTTTTTTTTTTTTTTGTATTTTGAATCATGCTGCTGAGAGTATTCATGTAAAGTGTTGGAGTGCCTGCTTTCAACTATTCTGGGTATATCCCAATAAATGGGATTGCTAGCTCATACAGTAACTCTGTGCTCAATGCTGAAGGAGCAGCAAGACTGTTTCCCAAAGCAGATGAACTTTTTTACATCCCTGCCAGCTGTATAGCAGGGCTCCTGTCGTTCCACATTCTCATCAATATTTGAGATTAACTGTCTTTTTGATGATTGCTACCCTCCTGGGTAGCTGAGTAGTCATTGGCAGCTGTTGTTTTTGAGACATAATCAGGTCTTTTACCTATGTATTTTCCCATTATTTAATGGAGCTTATTTTTCGAGAAGTTTTGTGTCCACATCAAAATGAAGTAAAAAGGTAGATCCCTTGCTCTCACATATGCACAGCCTTCACCACACCCAATACTCCACTTCATGACATGTACTTCTGTGGCACATCATGGTCAGAGTTGATGTTAAAATCCACTCTTGATGCTGTACCTTCTGTGGATTTAACAAATTTACACAGACACATATCCACTGTAAGAAATAGTTTCCCCACCCTAAAAACAATCCTCTGTTCATTCATCCTTCTTTTCCCTCAAACCCCAGGCAGATTCTGATTTTTCCTCTTACTGTATTTATAGCTTTGTCTTTTTGAGATTCTCATGAAGTTGGAGTCGTGCACACTGACGATATTCACTTGGTGATATGCATTTGAATTTCCTCCGTAACTAATTTTTCAATACAGTTTCTCATGCATCACACACTGATCTCCATCTCACTATGTAGCCAAACCATGTGGTGAACGTCTGATCTTCTTGTCTCAATCTCCCAAGTGTTGGGATTATAGGTATTCCATACCACGCCCTGTTTGTGTGATGTTGAGGATGGAACTCAGGGCTTCATGCTTGCCAGACAAGCTCTCAACCAACTCAGCTGCATCCTCAACCCTGTCCTCCATGTCTTTTCATAGTTTGATGATCTATTTCCCTTTATCCACAAATGGTATTCCATCACCCGGACATATCATAATTTACTTAGCCTTTCACCTACTGAAGAGTATCTTGGATATTTCCGAGTTTTACCAAGTGAAACAAAAGAACAAAACTTTTGGAAAAATCCATGTGCAGGCTCCTTTGCCCATTTTTAAACTGACTTCTCTTTTTGTTATTGAGTTGTGGTCATTTTTCCATACCACTTTCTAGATATAAATTCCTCATGAGATACAGGATTTGTAAAACATTTTCTATCACTCTTTGAGTTCTCTTGTGCTTCCTTGATGCTATCTTTTAAAGCACAAATTCTTCTTTATTTCAGTTTTGATGTCCAGTTTATACATTTTTATAGTGGCAGTTGCTTATAGTTATGTAACATGAATCTTAAAAGGTATTACAATAAAAAGCCCAGAGCCAGATACTGGGGTGAAAGCTGAAAGATCAGAAAAGCATAACAGCTAGCCACTAGTTTACCTCTACAAAATCCTCAGCCTCAAGAGAGTGAGTTCCTGTTTGTTCATACCTTATATACCTTTCTGTGTCCTGCCATATTACTTCCTGGGATTAAAGGCATGTGTCACCACTGCCTGGTTCTGTTTCTCTCATGTAGCCCAGTGTGGCCTTGAACTCACAGAGATGCAGAAGGATATCTGCCTCCGAGTGATAAGATTAAGGGTGTGTGCCACCAGTGCCTGACCTCTATGTCTAATTTAGTGTCTGGCTCTGTCCTCTGATCCCCAGGTAAGCTCTATTGGGGTATACAATATATCACCACATAATTGTCATGTCATCAAGGAAACCATTTCTTGAGCCACAGTCATGAAGACCTGTACAGGTCTTCTTCCAAGGGTTTTTTTAATTTTACCTCTTACATTGAGGTCTTTTATCTATTTTGGACAAGTGTGTATGGTTTGATGGTCTTATCCTTTTTACATACACTAATTAAAGATTAGAAGAAATAGGTGAACATCTGAAGCAGCTGGAAGAAAATATGGCAACAACTTTAACAGTTCCAAAAGCTATATGTGGTGGATAGATTTAAAAACTCCATTGAAAAAAAATCTGTAAGTAGTAAGTGAAAAGCAAACATGTAGAAATTGAAATCAGAAAAGCACTGGATTCTAAATGAAAATGTCACTAATAGAGCAATAAAACTGAAAAGTTGAGCCCGCTTTAGGATATCCGGGAGATATGCAGGGGTGTGTGTGCAAGTGCTCATATGTGGTGTGCGTATATGTGTACAGAGGAAAACTTAAGATGTCCTGGTCTGTCACCTGCGCTTGTCTCCACTCACCCAACTCCCAGAACTGGTAATAGGCATGTGGCTACATTAGGCTTCTATCTGGCCTTTATACATGGGGTGCTGCGGATCCAAACTCATGTCTTCAAGCATACTCAGCAAGCTCTCTTACCAAATGGGCCATCTTCTGAGGCCCCACTATAGGTTATTTTGAGAAGTAACTGTAGATAAGCTTCAGTGTTTTATAGTTAACTGTGCATTCTTTGCTAAGAGAACAGACTTGTCAGGGAAACTTGGCTTTGATTGCTCTTAGAAATCATAACTGAAAGGTAGCAGCTGCTAGCCATCCCTGGCTGTCTGGCAGTTCAGGTGTGGGAAAGTCACATTCCACATTGCAATGTGTCATTTATAGGTATAATACATACATCAGAGTTTGAAGGATTGCAACCAACATGAACATCTTATTAATTCCTTCTTGCTAATTACATATTGCAGTAATACTAGTTTGAATATTTTGTATTAAATAATTTATATTATTAAAATGACTTCACCAGTTTCTTTGTGCTACTTGCAAAATTTGAATTATCTATGAAGCTTGTAGTATATGCACTTGGGGCAACACTTCTAAAGTGAAAAGAATGTGCTGGAACACTCACATTCTGATTCCTTTGCTAACTTTGAATAGTCATGCAACTTTGAGATATTTATTCCATACATTACATACATATATTTCTCATCCTAGGTGAGAAACAAATTCATTCAGCAAACATGCAGAAAACTCACTACATGAAAAGAAGTAGAAAAGGCAAGATATAAACCTGTCCCTAAGTTTGAACATTTGATTCTTTTCCCATTTCACTCCTCTCCATTCACAAGTGAAGTCACATATTAGCAATGGGAATTCTCACCATTTTAATTTTTCCCGAGAATATATCGATCTTAAAATAGTAAATGTTGTGCAATATGGGTAAGGACTAAAAGGCCATATGCACAGAGTATGTAGTCTTTGCTTCTGAATTTAAACAGTAGCAGAGGCTGTGCTTTCCTGGAGCCCCTCTCCCTCCAGGAATGAAGATGACTGTGGTGGAACTTTGGTGGACATAACGTGCAACTCTTTTGTTCATTCACACCACACTGACTCTGATCTTGACCATGTGACTTGCTTTGGGCAGCAGGATATCAGCAAGCAAGATACAAGCAGAGTATTAGTGTTTGTTCACAAGGATTATCTAATTTTTAATTAATTTGATGGTAGAGTACAAGATGAATCTCAGTACGGTTCCATTCATGTATTCATTTATTCATTTATCATTGAGGATTGTCTTTTTGGATGACTCTTTCTTGCAACTCTGAAGCTACATTGTGAGGAAGCCTGAATGGCCACCAGGAAAAGTCCACATGGAGGAGGAAAGGTCCAGGGGCTCACTCAGACAACTGGTTCTTAACCTGGGGTCATTTTGCCCTGCCAGGGGATATTTAATTGTTCCTGGAGCCACTTTAGTTGTCCCAACAGGTAGAGAGGGGCTACTGGTTTATCATGGGTTGAGACCAGGGCAGGATGCTTCTGAGTATCCTATATAGACAGGAAAGCCCCACAACAAAGAATCACACAGTCTGTCAGTTGTGCTAAAGTTGAGAGACAGTTGTAGATGAACGTTTTTTCCATAATCGGCCTCCTGTGGATCAAAGACAAAGGTGCTTGGGAGAGAAAGTGTTTCTTTCTATAGGTGTTTTCTTAAGCCTGTACATTCCTCAGTGATGGCTTTGTGCACAGCCTGCTTCTTAGAATGGTTTTTGTTGACTCCCATTAGTATCCTCAGCAATTGTAAGCACAGTTTGCCCCCTGTACACTCAACACTCAAGCATAGTCTATTACCACGCATTTTCCTTGTCATGCTAACACAGATATTTCATCTCATGCTATTAACAAGGTTACAACTTAATCTTAGCTTCTAGAATCTCATCTATGAATTAACCTAGAGATTGGGAACTTCAACATATTATTTTATGCTCTATCAGTTTTGTTATCAAAGAATCCTAGGACCCCACACTGATCAGAAGCTACTTTCCCCCTGATAGCATGTATATATTTAGAGAAATGTCATGATTAATAAATTTTATCTATGAGACAAATATTTAAGGACAGAAAAATTACAGTAACATTGCTGGTAGTAAATTTTATTAGATGAGTTTAAGTATAATTATGTTAGCAGATTCATTCAATAAAATTTTTAGACATATGGTTGAGTATGAGTATAAATCTCATTTCTAGGGCAATTTATTATACAAATTTAATTTATTATGGAATACAGTCATATGCCACTTACCATGTGGAATGTTTTGAGAAATACATCATGAAGTGAATTCATGCTCCTGTAAGCATAGTAGAGTGTACATAAATGAACCAAGACAGCTGTTACATCATTAAACGATATAATCTTAATGGTGTGGTCTGTCATCTGAATCTTTATGCAGCACATGACTGGGTGTAGCTTAAAACACAGTGCAGGTAGATTATTATTGCTGCAGTTGTTTTTGAGACAAAGTCTCACTATGTAGCACAGGCTGGCCTGGGATTCTTGATCCCCATCTTAACTTCCCAATAGATGTGATTATTTATATCACCATCACCTTGGCTTAAAAAAAATACAATAGGACATATACACCTTTGTCAGCAGAATGAAAGGGGACAGAAATTCAACTGTAATGGTGCTTTGGAGAACTTTTTGGTAAGCAGGTCACTGGAGTTTCAAAAGAAACCCTTTTGTGAATCTAATTTGCTTCAGTTTGCCAAGGGGGGGAGGGGGCGGTAGAAGTTCTGAAAGACAGGGTTCCACTAGACCAGGCTGGCCTTGAATTCACAGAGATCCACCTGTATCTGCTTCCAGAGTGCTGAGATTAAAGGCTTGCATCACTAAAGCAGACATCCAATTCACAAAGTACAAGGAAGGACCCAAATGGAAAAACAAAAAACAAAAACAAGGATTTGAACAATCTCCCTAATCCCAGTAACACAGGATGTACCTTTAGAGTGGGCTACAATTCCAATTCAGCTGCAAGTGGCCTTGGGTGTGGATGGCAAGCCAATTCTCAGTGGACATTAGTGGAGCCCAGCTATTTATCTGACAAGGTTAATCTGTCTCTCCAAGCTTTTAAAAAAGCGGTAATCAGGATCACCAGTGCCCCACTCCTCCATGAGCTCAGGATGCATCTCCTTTCCTTACATTTGGTTTTAGTTTGTGCCCATTGATTGGCTCTGATAGTGCATTAGCTTCTTCTCCTAGCCCCGGACCTCAGCTTTGGAGGAGTTAGGCTCATGAGAATCCAACAGTGTTGTGAAAGGAGCCAGAGGACTAGCCTATCTACATAAAAATGAGGACTCAGAGTCCATTGGGTAGAGTCAATGGGCCCCTTGCACTTGAGCTTAGGGCTCAAATGGTGGCTCACATCAGTGGTTCCTTTACGGAGCAGCACACTTAACTATTAAGAACCAGACGCTCAAATTTTCAGGCTTTGTCAACCAAGAGGCAAAAGAGAAGTATGTGTAGGCATTTACATAATAAGAAAGAAAACGAATATTCAGCTATTACTGAAAAAAATCGAAAACAAAATAATATTTGAGCTTACTTTTCAAAATACACATCTAAATTTATGAGAGATAAGGAATTCTCGTTGGTGGGAAAACCTTTTTCCTAGTCCAGCTTCAAAGGTAGTATATACTATGATATAAAGTGAAAGAAACATGCTTCACACTCGGGTGCAAATGCAGGTAGCTGTGTGGGTCTCTCCCACATGGACGCTGGGTGCACTTGAACCCCAAGTATCACCTCTGGGTTCTGAGCTTCCGGGTTGAAAGGCGGCTCTTGGCTGCGAGGCACCCCTATGGCCCCTTCCCGCAATCGCTTGCTCTCTCTCTCTGTCCGCTCCATCTGGTTTGTTGACCTCCCCACTTAAAGGCATTTCAAGTGTGGAGCATCGAGCTCCCCTACCGAGCAACCGCACCTGGGTGTTTCTGGACCACCCAGAACTTCACAACCTGCGTGCCCAGCCTGCGTGGGCAGCAGCCGCTTCCCAGCACCCTCCAGCAACTAGTCGGCTGCTCCTCCTCTCTCGCTGGCTTGCTCTCTCTCTCTCTGGCTCCTCCCCCAGCTCCTCCCCTCCCCCTAGGTCCCGCTGCCGCGTTTTTCCCGCTCCACCAGCAGCAGCGGGCACCGCAGCAACAGCGTCAGCGGTAGCGGCAGCGGCGGCACCGGCAGCGGTAGCGGTAGCGGTAGCGGCGGCAGCAGCGGCAGCGGCAGCGGCAGCGGTAGCGGCAGCGGCAGCGGCAGCAGCAGCAGTAGCAGCAGCAGTCTGCGTCGCTATCACTTTCTCCTTCGCAGGGCGCCCCTCAGCCACCGTGCGTCACCATGCCCAACATCGTGCTCTTCAGCGGCAGCTCTCACCAGGACCTGTCGCAGCGCGTGGCCGATCGCCTGGGCCTGGAGCTGGGCAAGGTGGTCACCAAGAAGTTCAGCAACCAGGAGACCAGGTGGGAGCCACACCAGGGTTGAGGCAGGAGCCAACTCTTGCCCGGGCAACCTCGGAGGGCGCTGTGCTCTCCCTTCCGGGGCGGGACGGCAGCAACGCGGCTTCAGAGCCACCGCGGCTGCGCCCGGGGAGAAAGAAGTCCAGCAAGGGAGCCCCCCAACCCCCCCCAGTCACCCTGGAGTCTTTGCGCGCTGTTGTCCCTCTGGTAGCTGGGCCTCCAGCACCCGGACTTCGGCGACCTATCGATCCTTAGGCACCCCAGGCTCCTCTTTGCGCCGCCTTGCCTGGTGTCCTCAGTCCGGAAGGGCGACATCAGTGCAGTCACTGCGCGTCTGAGAGAGTGGGCGAAGCTTGTGGGCATCACATCGGTGCCTGGAATGGTGGGGGTAGGGAGACATCTGTGGATCCGCCCGCCCCAGTTTCCGAGTCTCTACCAGGCGGAAACCCAGACTCAAGCGTGGTGAAAAGGTTTCTGTACAGGTCCCGGGCACTGGATTTACTTGGGGAACTTTCGAATGCTACTTCCAGCGGCTGGCGATCAGAGTGCTGCCAGCTGCTCAGGTGACTCTTCTCAGCAGCTTGGGTGTTGAGTACTGCCTTATCCAGAAGGGTGGGTTTGTGTGCGAGTTGGAAAGAGCCTGGGAAGCAGGACGCACGTGTTGAGCGCTCCTGGGCTTCCTTTAACTTTGCTGCATCGAATATTGCGAACTAATAGCTTCTTTGTGTTTATGGAACTCAGCTGCGCACAGCTGCAAGAGCCTCGTTTGGCAAAAATTGTACCCATTTCTCTCGGGAGCAAGAGGTGGTCACCAGTATTCCGTGCAGCCAGGCAGGCAGTAGCCTTCTTCTGAAGTTGGACTGGGAGCGCTCCTTATCCCACTTGCCCGAGGCCAGTTACTTTTCCTCATTCTGTTTAGTCCAATTAACCAGCGCACAGTGACAGATAACCATTCTACATTCGGCAGGGTTGCAATTCATCCAACAAGTTTACGGGGCGGGGGGGGGGGGGTTCAACCCTTCTCCAATTAACTTGAAATGGATCATAGACAGAAATGTCAGATCTAAAACTTTTAAATTTTCAGAAGAAAGCAGAAAATCTTGACAACTTTGAGTCAATCGAGAATTTGTGAAGTTAAGGGCATTTTTTTTTCTTTTTGTTGCTTTATTTTGCGTTTCTGAGACAGGATTTGTCTATAGTATCTAGGATCTTACTGAATTCACTGTGTAGCCCAGGCAGGCCTCAAACTCACAGGAGTACCCACCCCTACTTTGAAAGTATTAGAATTACAGTTATGTGTGTCACCAGACCCAGCTAAGAGTTAGGTTAATGTCGATGACAAAGATTTTTTTTCTAAAGGCTATGTGCATCCCATGTGACCTTTTCTAGGTGGTAAACTCCATTTACACACCTTGGATGATAATAGGAGAAACAGATGGCAGATAGTATTACTGTATAGACAATTCAGGCTAAGAATGCCCCTTTGGGGTTGGGGATGTAGCTCCATTGCTAGAGTTGCTTGACAAGCATGCATAAAGCCCAGGGTTTGGTCCCCTGTACCACATCAAAACAGGATGTAGCCGCCGCATACACTACAATCCCAACACTTGGGAGGAAGAAGCAAGAGAAGCAGGAATTCAAGAGCATCCCCGGCTACATAGGAAGTTTGAGACCAGCTTAGCTAAATATAAAACAATGTCTTTTTTTTTTAAAGGTCACTTTGCCTTTGTTTGTTTGTTTTCAGTACTGAGGATGGATCTCAGGTCCTTGTGCATGCTAGACAAGAAGACTCGACAACTGAGCTACATCCACAGCTCCCTTTGTAGAGTTTAATATATGGAGGGTGCTCTAGGACTTTGGAGAAGAATAGATCTAGGTTTGACTATTGCAGAATTTTCTCAGTCCTGTCCAAGCTCCGAGAACACTAGTAGAATAAGAGTCTTTGTCCACAGGGTGTTGTCATGTAAATAAAGGAGATGTTTCTGGACCTTGTGGGTTTTGAAAGTAAATAAAGCAACTCTTCCTTGTTATCTTGGTGCAGAACAATTCTTTGCTGCAGAGCATAGCTAGTCTAGGTGAGTTCATTGCTGGGTTAGTATTGGATTTCTGCTACAAGTCCTATATGGGCCGTTGGGTGAAACTCACTGGGAAGTTCAAGTGTAATTGTTCATACATTTATTCGAAATGGAAAGCAGACTTGTTTTTATTTCATTTGGGTTCTCTTTTAACCACATTTGACCATTAGGAACTGTAAAGTGTCCAAGACCCCTCATCTCCATGTTGGGCTGAGTTTTTGTTTTGTTTGTTGTGGTTGTATTATTTGCTTTTGCTTTCTTTGAGTCAAGGCCTCATATAGTCTAGCCTGGTCCAGAGCTCACTGAGTGAGGCTAGCCTTGAATTCCTGATCCTCCTGCCTTCACCTCCCAAGTGCTGGGATTACAGACATGCACAACACCTAGATACATTTTATGTTTCTGTCACCTAGAAGAATTTACAAGGTTAATGTGCTAATTCTTTTTATGAACTACAATGGGACAGAGGTTGATTTCTTACACACAGTCCCCAAATTGACCGTAGAGATGAGAAAACAAAGAGCAAAAACAAGAGAAAATGGACTCATGTAAGGTACTGTTTCCTCAGTGCCTCCTGCTGAGTGAAGAGCAGGAGTCCGGATGCTGTGCCCTGGCTCTCAGCACCTGGATTCCTAGTTTTCTTAAATGCTACTTAATGAGACAGGCACACTCCACTTTTACCTTCTCATCTCTGAATTGCTTCCATTTTTCAGGGAGAAGTATATTCCAGCTTCTCTTCCGACCCCAGCGAACCCTCTATGACTTGGAGGGCAGTACTCATGATGGTATCTCAAGTCTCTTGTAGTATTTTACCCTGGTTAATTTACTGCTGTCAGGGTCCTTACCTGTACCATGGGACCCAGTATTCTGGTTGCTGACATTTAACAGTACACCCAGAACTCAATGGCTTAAAGCAATCTGTTTATTTGATTCCCAGACCTGAAATTTGTGCAGGTCAGAGCAAAGAAGGTTTGTTTCTGTCTCCAGTGGTGGCAGCTAGGGTGGGCACTGGGACCTTAGGACCCATTTTTGAAGATAGCTCACTCATGTGGCTGATAAGTTTGGCTAGCTTTTGCCTGGATGCTTGGCTAAGAACCACTCCACAGGGCTGCTTAGATTCCCTTGTAGCACAGAAGCTGTGTTCCAAGAGGGAGAGTTTCAAAAGTCAGGAAGTAGTTAAGTGCCAGTCAGTTAAGGCCTGGACTTAGAAGCTGGCGTATCATCACTTCTATAACATTGTATTGGTCAAAGCCTTCTTAGGTCTAGGGAAGGCATCTAGATTCTAGGGAAGAGACTTAAATCCTATGTCACAATAGAAAAAAATGTTATAAAATACGCAGCCACCATTTACATTGCTGTGGCCATTCAGCATTGCTTCAGTCTTCTTGTCTGAGGGTCCCTTGAGCTGATCCACACAACCCATTAGAGATCTACACTACAGATTGGGGTGGGGATGTGTTCATTGTAAGCAGAAGCAGAACTGGCTTTGGAAGAAATGTTGCCATGGTGTTTTCTGTGCTCCCCTGGACTGCTAGTCATAGGATTGCAGTGCCTTGGTGAGGAAAAGCAGGCTAAAGAATGTGATCTTGTGGGGATAAACAGTCATAAGACCAGGAGATCTGAGACTTTCTGTAAAGAGCCAGATCGTAAATATTTTAGGCATTGCTGGCCACATGCCATCCCTGTTACTGCTATGTCTTACATGTCTATCCACTACAAGTCCTGCAAGGTCAATAGGGCTGCTTTTCCTCCTGAAACTTCATGGGAATCTGTTTATTCCATTGCCTTTTCCAGCTTTCTTTTCTTTTGCTTAGTGTCACATGTAGCCTAGGCTAGCCCTGAACACTCTCAATGTTGCTGATGAGGACCTTGGACTTCCAATCCTCCTGTCTCTACCTCCCAAGTACCAGGATCACAGGAGTGTGTCACCATACCTGTTTTTACCTACTGGTGGGGACCCAACTCAAAGCTTCATGCATATTAGGCAAGCACTCTAGCAAGCTAGAGTCCCAGTCCCCTTTTCAGTTTTGTAGGCACCCCACAGCCCTGGGATCTGGAAAGCTTCAGCAGTAGAGGATCTCTCTGGTTTGCTTTAGTCATCATATCCCTTCTTCACACTCATAGTCTTCCTCTTCCGATTTGAAGGTCAGCTCTGATCACCTGGGACAAATTTAAATAGTCTGCTATGACCTTTATGTTTTAAGATCAGCTGATTAGCATGCTTGATTCCATCTGCATATATACATCCCACTTGCTATATAATATACGATATTCAAAGGATTCGGGTATAGATGTCTTTAGGGGTATTCATTACTGGGACTACCAAACCATCCTTATTGTTGTGTGGAGGCTATGCAAAAAGAGGTTGTGTGCTGTATTCTTTTCTGTCAACCCCTGAGCTATGTAATATTTGCTTTCCAAATTAAATTAGTCCTATACTTGATGTAATTATGTTACATTTTAAGTTATTTGTATGTATGTATGTGCACATGAATGCCATGACACACTGAGGAATCAGTTCTCTCCTTGCACTTGTAGAAGTAGTACCTCTGTATAGGAGGAGTTCTGGGGTTGCAGATACTTGCCAAATTAAATTAGCTCTATACTTGATGTAATTGTGTTAATCCAATAGTTGGAACATAACCAGGCGGTGGTGGCACACGCCTTTAATCCCAGCACTCAGGAGGCAGAGCCAGGCGGTTCTCTGTGAGTTCGAGGCCAGCCTGGGCTACCAAGTGAGTCCCAGGAAAGGGGCAAAGCTACACAGAGAAACCCTGTCTCAAAAAACAAAAAACAAAAAACAAAAAAAAACAATAGTTGGAACATTCAGCTTCTTATGTGGATTTCAGGGACTGAACACAGGTTGTCAGGCTTGGGCAGCATCTGCTTTTATCTACTAAGCCACCTCACTGGCCCAAGAATTGTGTTCATTCTTTAGCACTCAAAATAAAGAGATAGATTTCAGTTTCTTTCTGTTCCTTTCATTCTGGGTTTACAGTGTACTGTTAACATCCATAACAGAGAGCCTTATGCAAGAGGACTGTGAAAAAATATCAAAACTCATTTTCACAACCCATCATGGTGGCACATGCCTGTAATTCTAGCACTTAGAAGATAGAGGCAAGAAGAAGAGTTCAAAGTCATCTTGGCTGGAACTCTAAGTGTATGCCATCACACCAGATTATGATGATGTACTTTTAAGTAGCTGTATTCAGGTGGGCACAGTGAAGTTTTCTATATTTATTTTTCCATTATAGGGGGTAGAACCCAGGGTTTCATGTTTGTTTATACAAATACTCTACCATTCATAGCCCCAGTTTTCTGAATCCTATCTTAAGATAAGTTACACAGAAACAAAATTCACATGATGTACATAGTGTCCCAAATATATCAAAGTTGGCTACCACTAACTCTCCAGGAGTACAGGATGACAACTAGCAAAACAAGGAAGTATGCCATAATAGGACACAGAAAATGACCAACGGAGTGCGGCAACAAGGTGGAGAGAATCCCTATGGCATCTGGGCCATTCATGTCATCCAGCTGTGGGTAGGATATTGGCAAAATGGGAAAGTGGAGATGGACTTGAAGACTGACACTAGGAGATTGAAATTGTTAGTGGACTATGTGGGGTGAAATGTGAATGTGTAGTAAATAGAAAATTCACCAGAGGAAGGCTAAGGTAAAAGATACATACACACATCGAAACTTGTGCATAAAAGAAAAATACGAATGTTGGTTTTAGTTTATTTCACAGCTCGGCTCTGATCATGGACAGAGTTCAAATGTAGCAATCAATCTTTAGCTTGAATACTGATCTGTATTGACATGATGGTGAGGTTGGAAGCATTCATCTTTGTGATGGAGTATTGATGAAGAGATGTTAAATCCTCATCTTCTATAGTGAGAAGTCAATACTTGATGCTTCATGAAAAATCAAGACTCAAGTCTCACATGGTAGCTGGAGACTTGAAAATAAATCTCTATCTAAAAAGCCATCAAAGATTGAAATTGGTTGTCTCCGGGTTATTTAACTGTTATAAGCCTTAGAGCGAGACAGAGACAGAGACACAGAGACTAGTTCTCCCTCTGTAGTCCAGGCTGGCCTGAAATTCAGGACTCCTCTTATCTCAGCCTCCTAAGTACTGGGATTACAGGCTGAATCATACTTTAATCATGATTTGATTGTGTATGTGGTATATGTACATGCTTCCGTGGTCATGTACATGTAGAGTCCAGAGGTCAGTATCAGATGACTTCCTCCATCCATCTCTGCTTTACTCCTTGAGATAGGACTCTCACTGAACCTGGAGCTCATTTATTCAGCTGCCTGGCTGTCTCTGCTTCCCCAGAGCTGGGGTTATAGATGTGTGTGGCAGTGCAACTGGCCTTTTTTTTTTAAGTGTTGGTTCTGGGGAGCCAAACTCAGGTCCTCTATGCTTGGGCTGATAGGCACATTTCCAACTGAGCCATCTCTTCAGCCCTGTGATTTGAATTATCCATGCTTAACTTTCATAATAGAAAAATTACCACAAGGAATTTTCAGAGAAGGCCTGGAACTTAGAAAGGTTCCTTGCAAGGTCAGCTCTTGGCTGGCCTATGGGAACTTAGCTCTTACAGGGATTCCCACACCATTCTTTGGTAAGAATGGCTCGTTGTATGTGAACTGTTAATGACCAGGAAACAATGTGGCTTGCACTGAGCTCCCACCCGCCTGGTGCAAAGCTAGCATTTTGGTATGCACTAGGCAGTAGGTGACTACATTGACCAGCTTCCAATAAAAAGCCTGGGCCCTAAGTCTCTATGTCTACCCTAGTAGGTAACCCTTCCCAGTTGTCACAGTTCATTGCTGGAGACTTTGAGCTGAACTTCTTTCTGTGACTCCCCTGGGGGAGAATGCCTGAAAGTTCACACCTGGATTCCCTTGTGTACTTTTTCCTTTGCTGATTTTGTTCTGTGTTCATGCCATCTCATAAGTCACAGTCAGAATAGAGACTCTGTGCTGAGTCTCATAATTGGACCTGCTGGATTGCTGAAGTTGGAGGTGAGTCTCAGGGAGTCTTAGAAACGTTGATATTAACCAATGTTGTGGTGGCTGATTGTTCATTGTCAACTTGACAGAATCTAGGATCACCTGGGAGATGGGCCTATGAGCCAGCTTGTGGGAAATTATCTTAATTGTGTTAACTGAGGCAGAAAGGCCCACCCATTGTGTAGTACCCTTCCCTGGACTGGGCCCTGGACTTTATAAGTGGGAAGGGAGCCGAAAAGCAACATAAGTTTATATTCTCTATTTTCCGATTGAAGAATGCATTATGCACAGCTGCTTCGAGGTCCCTCCATTTTAACCTCAGCCATAATGGGATGTACCTTGAACTATGAGCCAAAATAAGCCCCCATTCCTTAAGTCACCTTTCTAGAGTGTTTTTAAACAACAGGCAAAGGAAACTAAGATGACGTTGTTCTTTTGTAGCGTTGAGATTGGTGAAAGTGTGAGAGGGGAAGATGTCTATATCATCCAGAGTGGCTGTGGGGAAATTAATGACAACCTGATGGAGCTACTCATCATGATCAACGCGTGCAAGATTGCATCCTCATCTAGGGTAACTGCTGTGATACCCTGCTTCCCGTATGCCCGGCAAGATAAAAAGGACAAGGTAGGCGAGGTGTGTCTTGCCCTAGAAACCTGCTGTGCTCACCACAGTTTCTTTACTACTACCTTCATTAGACTAACCAGATATATTGGCTTTCCTCCTCAATGATCATGTAAATATGTGCCCTCACCTTGTCTATTTCAGATCTGTCATTGAACTTACCATATGTGTCAACATAGGCAATGTATGTTTTCAAGGCATTCAAATACCATTATCCTTGTCATGATGGAGTTTTGTAAGGTGGTAGATAGAGCTAAATATACACATTTCTCTCTCTCTCTCTCTCTCTCTCTCTCTCTCTCTCTCTCTCTCTCTCTCACACACACACACACACACACACACACACACACATACACACACACACACACACACACACCTCAATGAGTACAGGTGAACTGAAGACCATCCAAATTAACTCACAGCTTTGCATCAAGGTAAGGACTTCAGTTTCAATATTATGTTCTTGCAAGTGGCTTCCATTGTAAGACAAGGGGCCATAAGGACATCGGCATTGTTGGCTTCCAAGTGCATGTGAATCTACAATGCCCCCAAAAGTTTAATTAAAATCAATCTTCTATCTCTTTTTAGCCTTGTAAGGAGAACAGCATTAATATTGTTTATTATTTTAGCAAAATTCCCATTAGTGAAGGCTCTGTAAGTTTCTAGGAGAAGTTGAAAAAAATATAGTTGTTTTTAGCCTTTATGACATGTTAGAAAAGTTAGAATTGAAACAAACATTCAAGGAACTTATCTTGGTTGGTTAGGGGCACTATCACAAATTACCATGAGCTGGACAGATTTACAGAGCAGGGAAATATTCTTTATAAGTTCACAGGCCAGATGTCTAAGGTCAAGATGTGTCAGTGCCATGCTTGTTCTACAGGGGAATCCTTCCTGCCTCTTCCAACTGTCCAGGCATTCAGGCTTCTCTTGGCCAGTGGCCCCATTGTTTCAGTCTCTGCCTTTGTCTTCAAGACGACACTTCTCTCTATGTGTGACACTGTCACCGCATATAAGGCCATCATCATTCAGGATGATCTTATCTCATGATCCTTTACTAATTACATCTGCAAAGATGCTACCTCCAAGTGGCATTAATTGGTTCTGGGAGTCAGGACATGGACATACTTTTTGCAGGACTCCACTCAGTCTACCACAATTTCATCTAGCTTCCTCTAAGACCCTAGGGGAGAATCTTCCCCACCTTGCCCACTTTACTGGGGGCTTTAGGCATCCCTTCATTCTGGCTACATATCTTAGCCTCTGCCTGTGTCTTCCATGCCATGGCTTCTCCTCCAGTTCTGTGTCTCCACTTCTATCCTCTACAAGGACACTATCATTGCATCTGGGGCCACTCTTATCCAAAATGACCTCATCTTCTTTTCTTTACATTAATAGCATCTGTGAAGATCTTTCTACAGTGAGGTCCCATTTCAGACTTGTAATCAGGTATGAATTTGGGGAGACAATATCATTCACTTCATGACAGTGATGACTTGAAGCTATTGTTTCAAAAATGCACTCAGGATTCCCATGGATTTGAAAAATAAAAATAAAATAATAACCTGTGTAAACATGAATTCATGTCCTAAGATCTCCTTAAATGTTAATCCCAGCATCTTTAGGAATGGTTTCCAGAGTCTGTACCGAACACAGCTAGTCACTCAGTGCTCATTAAAATGGGATATGAAGAATTACATTCAGCACTCAAGACAACTTTCATATATGGATAGAAAGAGTCAGCCAATTTTTTTCTGTAAATGCCTGATTTTTATTGCAGCTACCCAACTGTGTGCCTCAAAAACAGAGATAGAGGACAATATATAAGTGACAGATACAGAGAGGAGGAGGGTGGACACAGGTGGTGGGGTAGGTTGCAAGGTGAGAGTGGTCGGTATGTAAAGCATGCATTGTGAAACTGTAAAACAAACTAGAATTAAAATGTATAGACACATGTGACTTACTATTTTATATGCCATTAAATACTATTTCCATTTCCTCCCAATCATTTAAACATGCAAAAGAAACTTAATAGCTCATAAGCAGTGCCCAGACATGTAGCAGGTTTGGTTTAGTCTAACAAGCCACACTTTGCATTGGAGTACTACTCAGTTTTATAGTCAGTTTTATGTTACTGTAACTAAAGGATCTGTGCTGAGTAACTTATAAAATAAAGGGGTTCATTTAGTTAGGCTGGAAAATCCAAACAACTCAACTCTGGCATCCTGGCAGGTATTCACAATATGGCAGAGAAAGGAACTAGTCACATGTAGAAAGGGATATGTGTGAGCAAGGAACAAGAGAATGGGAATGGGCCAGCTTCATTCTTTTATAACAACCCACTCTTGTAGGAAGTTGCTCACTGAAATGCTTAATTTTATTTGTCAACTTGACACAACCTAGAATCAACTGAGAAGAAAAACCTAATGGCAGATTGTCTAGGTCAGGTTCCACTGTGGGCATGTCTTTGGGAACTATCTTGGTTACATTAATTCATGTCAGAAGACTCAATGTGAAAGTGGGCAGCACCATTCTTCTGGCTTGAGTCTGCTTGAAGTCCCTCCCCCCTTAAGTTTTCCAAGATGATGGACTGTATCCTAGAATTGTGAGGCAATTAAACTCTTTCTCCTTTAAGTTGTCTTTGTTTTAGCACAGCAACAGAAAGGAAACTGACTGGCAAGGCATTTGTCAGTGTAATTAATTTGAATCAAGTTCATGTCTTGTAGGTTTTACATTTTGTGTGGGCTCAGGAGATTGTGTTATGTTGTATCTTCTTCAGTATTTTCTTTAGTTTTTTTTTTCTTTCAATGGTCCTGTCCACTTGGAGGGGTAGCATTTATTGGAACTCCAGATTCTTCTTTAAGGAATACAAATATTGAGACACATTTGGTGGTTGTTGTTGACATAACTGATACATGATCGCATTTTCTAAAGTGGTATTTACTAATTCCTCTTCTTACTTTTATTCCCAACTTACAATAGAGAATCTAGTTCCGCCTGCCACCTGCCCCTGGCATTGCAAGAGATGTGTTGGTCTTTTGGTCTCTGTCCACTATGCCAGCAAAAAGAGCTCTATGAGTTTCTCAGTACACCAGTGACTTTGTTATATTTTATTATATTTAGTGTGTGGGGGGTAGGTTTGGTTGTGTTTGGGTGTTTGCGTGCACATGTGAAGGTAGGAAAACTTGTGGGCATTGTTTTTCTCCTCCAACATGTGAGTCCCAGGGATTGAAAGAACACGTCATCAGGTTTAGTGGCAAGCACCTTTACCAACTAAATCACCTCACCCCACCTTCTCCCAGCCCCAGGGGCTTTGAATTACCTCACTCCACTTTCTCCCAGCCCCAGGGGCTTTGTTTTTCAGAACTGCATTGTGTGACCAGCTAGCTACCAGTTTCCCTGTTGTTAGACATTTAGATATGTTTTCCATATGGGGCCATTTTGAGCATGTGTCCCACGCCTTTCCAAACTTAGCTGCTAATAAGACCATCATCAAGAGGTGAGGATATGATGACATTTGAGAGACGACATTTGAGAGCCATAGCAGTGTTTTATTTCTTAGCACCTCTGCAATAAATAACTACAAACAGGAATGGCTTTAAAAAGCAGCAGTGTATTCTCTTTTAACTCTGAAGTTCAACAGTCCCAAATCAGGCATCAGTATTCCAGCTACACCAATGGGTATTAAATGAAGTCATTGATGGGTGGGGTGAACATTTTTCAGGCTTGGTTAAACTTTGACATAGTATAGGTTTCCTATCATTGATCACTTCAGACAGGACACACTAGAGCAGTGGTTCTCAACCTTCCTAATGCTGCGACCCTTTAATATGTTGTGGTGACCCCTAACCGTAAAATTATTTCCATTGCTGCTTCATAACTGTCATTTTGCTACAGGTATGAATCATAATGTAAATATCTGACATGCAGGATGGCCCTAGTGACCCCTGTGAAAGGTTTATTTGACCCCAGGGTGGGTCGCAACCCATAGGTTGAGAACCACTGCTCCAGAGATTAAAAGGAAGCCCAAGGCTGATTGTGCCAGAAAACAAGTACCCACTCCTCACACTGTTCTCAGCAAGTCTGATAAATGACCACTCTCCTAAACTGACCTTTAAGGAGGCCAAGACCCATGGATTGTTCTGGAGCCATAACTTCCTGTACTTTTAATCTTACTTTTTATGTGTGTGTGTGTGTGTGTGTGTGTGTGTGTGTGTGTGTGTGTGTGTGTGTGTGTACATGCCATGGCACACATGTGGATGTCAGTTTCTCTTTCCACCTTTATTTGGGTCCAGCTCAGGCTTGCATAGCAAACACCTTCACCAGCTGAGCTACCTGGCTGGCCCCTACAACCATGACTTCAGATGGATCTGTGTAGTCAGTATGACTCAAACTATTGTGAGGAAACAATTTTGTCCTCTCATCCGGTTTAATCTGTTCACCTGTCATTTCAGGTGTACCATTTGCATTCTGTAGAGTTCTAATAATTCACTTCTTCTCTTGGGCCATGCAGCTTAGCTTTGGTGCTGGGAAACTGCTGGGTGAGGGCAATGAGGATTTAGTAAGAGAAATAAATAACTAGAACGTGGTAGTGTACTTCACTTCTTAGCCTAGTGTTACCATTTCCCAATGTCTGGGGACCATGACGATAAAAACCGTAATTTGAGATGGAGGAAGGTACTTCCATTTTTTTTTCTTCACTTAGGGAGACAGAAAGCTAGGTGGTATTTGAATGTCATAGAAAGCAATGTGCTGCAGTTAGTCTCTGGAGCTAGACAGAACATTCTTGTTGGCTACGGGAGGAGATCTGGGCAGCCCTCCCAGGCTGCCTATTGTTCTTTTCTCTTCCTTTGGGACTGTATTGCCCATAACCTCTAATGGCACAGAGAAATTCTGTGTAATTGCATCTACCAAGAAGTACCTGCTGAAAAAGTCCAGAAAAGTCTTGGGGCTTTAAACCATCTTCCCAACTTCTTTCATGTGTTTTTACCCTTTGCCCTGTGTATGTGGAACAGTTTATTTAGCTTTGATTTGTAAGTACCAGAACCCAAGGGCAGCTTCTCACAGGAAAGAAACTGTTTCATAAATGACCACTTAACACAATGGAATATTCACACAGGAAAGTGACGATGATGTCACCGTAATTGTCCAAGGCGTGATGTAAGCCCTGGAGTTGCAGCTTTACAATGAAGCGGGCTCAGCTTTGAATTCCAACACTGTGATTCACCCAGTTTGCCCTTTGTAAAAGCTACTTAAACTCTGTGCCTTCAGTGTCCTCACCTGTACAACTAAGGACCATCTGAGCTGCTGTGGATGAAGCTCCTGGCCTTTCATACACAAGAGGACGAGCTTTCTGAAAAGAACCAAGTGTTAATATTTGGGGCTTTGTAGCCCAATTGGATGGTTGTTGTGACAGCTCAATTTCTACCATTTTAGTGTAGAAACTGCCATAGTCAATATGCAAACAAATGGGTATGACTCTGTTCCAATGGTGCTTTATTTATGCTCACTGAAGTATGGACTTTATGTCACCTGCAAATGCTACAAAATCTTATTTTTGTCTTTTTCCCAATGCTTTTCTAAGTGTGGAGACCATCCCTAGCTCCAAACCGGGTATCAGGCAAGTCTAGCCCATGAGCCGACGTTCACTGGCTCCTGTAGTAGACACTCAGTAATTGCTAGTTCTCTTCCCTGGAGAGAACAGTGGGTTGTGAGCCAGGCAGGGCATAATTACTTCTGAGAGAGTGAAGGGCTGTCAACTTGGATTTTTTTCTTCTTTTTTTCAGAATCATTTGTAAGGCCATGTTCATATTTGAATGATAAAGTAATTGACACAAGTCTCTGTAATCTTATAGTCTTTGTATGTATGTGTGTGTTTGTGCTTGGGGGAACATGTATGTGTGCCAGTCCTGTACATTTCTGTGTGCATGAGTAAGTGCACAAGCTCAGATGTCATAATTCTGGCGTTCAGTGCTATCTATCTTTTTGCGTTTTGGTTTGGTTGTTTTTTTGTTTTGTTTTGTTTTGTTTTTGTTTTGATGAGGTTTCTCACTGGCCTGAAACTAGTCAGATAGACTAGGATGGCCAGTGAGCCCCAGGGTATATGTCAGTCCCCGCTTCCCCAGCACAGGGACTACAAGCACCTATCACCACACCACAACATTTTAATGTGGACTCTGCTTGAACTCATGTACTTATGCTTGCAAGGTAAGCACTTTATCTGCTTTTTAAATGCCACACTGATTTTTTTTTTCTATATACACTTGTGATGGTTTAAATGAGAATGGCCCCTGTAGGCTCTTATGTTTGAATGCTTGTTCTACAGTTGGTGGAACTGTTTGGGAAGGATTAGGAAATGTGACCTTGTTGGAGGAGGTGAGTTGCTGGGCATGGACTTTGAGGCTTTAAAAGCTCATGTCAGGCCAGGTTCATTCTCTCTATACCTCCTGATTGTGGTAAGCTCTCAACACTGCTCCAGCACCACACCTCCCACCTGCTACCATGCTCCTCACCATGATAGTCATGGACTCACCTCTGAAATTGTTAGCAATCTGCCAATTAAATGCTTTCTTTTAGAAGTTCACTTAGAAGCCATAATATATATGCTGAGGACCTGGTGCAGACCCCTGTTGGTCCTGTGCATGCTGCCTAAGTCTCTGTGAATTCATGTGAGCTTTGCTCATGTTGATTTAGAGGGCCTTGTTTTCTTGGTGTCCCCTCTGGCTCCTAACACTCTCTCTACCTCCTCTTTCACAGGGTTCCCTGAGCTCTGAGGGGAGAGAGTTGATGGAGATGACATTCCATTTAGGGCTGAATGTTCCAAGGTTTCTCTCTCTCTCTCTCTCTCTCTCTCTCTCTCTCTCTCTCTCTCTCTCTCTCTCTCTCTCTGCATAATGTCTGACTGTGGGTCTCTGTATTTGTTCCCATCTGCTGCAGAAGGAAGCTTTTGTGATGATGACTGAACAAGGCACTGATCTATGAGTATAGCAGAATATCATTAGGAGTCATTTTATCACTGCATATTTTTTCTTTTGGGCTTTTTATCACTACATATTTTTTCTTTTGGGCTATCTAGTCAAAGGTTCTTGATCAACCAAGTGTCACCTTAGAAGAGAGGGATTATTTCTGTAATTCTTATGGGCACTTAAAATTGCAATATTTGAGCCAGACCTTGAAGGATCAAACACACAGGTATAGATGGGGTGAGATAGGGGCAGTTGAGTTTGTAACACAAGGCTATGGCATTCTCTAGAGAGAGTGAACAGGCCCAGTCTACTCTGCAGGGAAGGGCACAGGAGCAGAGGCAAGGGAGAAGAGTTAGGAACTGGCTCCAGCCAGATTGACCAGAGTCATTTGGATATTAAGGATGAGAAAATTTGATTCTTTCCCAAAGGTAACATGAAATACCATACAGGGGAGTTAAAAAAAGAACCAAAAATGTAAGTCATGATGTATAGTTAGTATAGAGAAAAACAAAAAAAGCCACCTTTTAAAAATAAGAAAAAGAAAGGCTGGAGAGATGGCTCAGTGACAAAGAGCACAGGCTGCTGTTGCAGAGGACCTGGGTTCAGTTCCTAGCACACACATGGTGGTTCACAGTCATCTGTAACTCTAGTTCTAGGGAATCTAACGCCCTCTTCTGGCCTCTGAAGGCACTGCACGCACATGGTGCTCAGACATACATACAGGCAAAAAACCCACACACCTAAAATTTAAAAAAGAAAAAAGAGAACAACAAAACAAAAACGCTTCCCCCTGTAACCTCAGCACTCTGGAGGCAGTGCCAGGTGGGTTTCTGTTAGTTCAAGGCCAGCTTGTTCTACAAAGTGAATTCCAGTACAGCTAGGGCTCCCTAGTGAGACTCTAGCTTAGAAAAAAAGGCAAAAAATACTTCCCTGTAGTTTCACTTTCTAGGAAATCTGCTGGTAATGTTAGGAATGTTTTTTCTGATTCTTTATGTGTGTGTAATTAATGTAAAATTAATATATAAATGAATGTTTATATATTAACAACATACTATTAATATTTATTGATTATATTTATAATGTATTTATAAATGTATAAGTCTTATATATATTTATTATAGGGTGATATGTATTTTTTTTAAAAAAAAAAATGGTGTTTGAAAGGAAATAAATGTAGTAATATTCTCATTTAATTTTAAGATTGTACTTTCTTTTTGTGGCTTGTTTATAAGCATGCAATGCTGTTAATAATTGATCTCCACCAACGTGATGTCTGAACTATGGCTAATAATATCTGTGTAGTCTCTTTGGTTGCTTTCATGTGGGCTTTTTCATTGCCTTTGATTTGTGATGTGGAAATTAAAGCTATAAAGAAGTTAGGTAACTTTTGAAAAATCATGATGACAGTAACAACAATGAACTTGTTTCGATGAATGTTGAATTCTCAATCACCTGTAAACGTTCTTTCTTTATTGGCTTTTTGTTTGTTGTTGTTGTTGTTGCTGTTGAATTTGTAACAGGATTAGCTTTTGTCTGTCAGGACATGGCACTTCTTTTTTAGCTGGACTTCTTTGGGGCCTTAGATGAGTTGTTTTCATTGTTTCCTCCTAAAACACTCTTCTGCTAGCATTGGCTGGCCTTGCCTTAAAAGTGATCTCTTAAACCATCTTGTTGGACCTCTTCATGCTTTCTTACTATTTGAATCATAGAAATTGTGACATCACGTGTACACAGTTTGACTTTATTCCTTTGATATTTGCATTATACTGTAGTGTCAGGTACATGGCCTCACAGTAGGTTACATAAGGCTAGAGATATAGTTTAGTTGGTAGAATGCTTGCCTAGGATACAGGAAGCTCTGGGATCCAGCCGTACTACCACAGAAATTGAACATGATGGCACATGCCTATAATCTTAACATTCAGGAGATGGAGGCAAGAAGATCAGGAGTCCAAGGTCATCCTTGGCTATATAAGTGAGCTTGAGACCAATCTGGGCTTTATGAGATCCAGACTTAGAAACAAACAATGCCAACCAATAGTAAATATTTAGTAACCAAATGCATTTAATATATCTTTTGTTCTCATAACTTGTAATTTTCCTTATTGGTTCCATTCATGATTTGGTTTCCTCAAGTATATCTTTGTGAGAGGAATCTAACAGTTTCCAGCTTTTTCTGATATTAAATCCTTGTTTCTATTTTTTAGAGTCGTGCTCCAATTTCTGCTAAACTTGTGGCCAACATGCTGTCTGTTGCTGGGGCTGATCACATCATCACCATGGACCTGCATGCCTCTCAGATCCAGGTACCAGCACTGTTACTCTGCCCATGGTTAGGTCCTAACTGTCTGTAACTAATTTTGAAAGGTTTGAGTCTGCACAGCTCTTCTCTGGACTGTTTGTCTTTTCTGCTGATGCCTCCATCCCTATCACACCTTGCCTCCAATTCATTTCGGAGAAACAGGAATGCTTTTTTTTTATGTGCTTTGTGATTCCATCTAAACTTCTGTAAAATAGTTGAAATGGTAGCGTTGTAGTATGCACGTGTGTGAAAAAAGAAGTTAAGGCCAGGGGTCAACACTGGATGTCTTCCTCAATCACTCTCCACCTTAGTTTTTATGACAGGATCTCTCACTGAACCCAGAGCTCATCATCAATTCAGGTAGGTTGGCTGACTAATGAGCTCCAGGGATCTTCCTCGGCACTGGTGTGATAGAATGTGCACTATCAGACCCAGCTTTTACATGGCTTTTGGGGATTCCAATTCAGGACGTCATGCTTGTACAGCAAGTACTTTATATATTCACACACTGAGCCATTCCCCTGTTCCTGCAATACACATTTCTAATTTCTTCATACCTTCCTTCTTTTGTCACTAAAACAGGCCACATTTCATGGTGCCTACTTACGGTATATTATGAATGTGAAGTATTTGATTGGTGGTAAATGCTAGGACAACAACAGCAACAAAGCCACCTGCTTTCCCCTCTGTCCTGCAATGCCATTGTTTCCTTCAGTGCACTGGCCATCACGTGAATATCAGCATACCCCGAAAATGAATTGGACCAAAAGATGTCTTATGACCTCTGTATCATTAGATTTAATTCTGTTACAAGTAGCCAAGAGGAGACTGTTATAGAAAGGTATCTTTTGGATAAATAAGTCAAGTATTATTTAGAGATTGCAATTATCTTTTTAAAAATCTGCATCCAATTAAGCTAAGTTCCTTTCCTCGTGGGGCCTGGTGTTCCCTGGCAGCAAACAGCATCCTACCTGGATGGCTGCTTGTATGGCTTTCTCTAAGGGACCTCAGAAACAGAATTTTCTGGTAGATAGTCATGTCTGTTATCTCATGTTGTCTCTAGTCCAGGCTTCAGATGGGTATATGTATCACTTTAGAGAAGCTTCAGGGCACAGTGGCCAGGCCATCATGTCTATATGTGCCAACCTGCAGAAAAAGGAACATGTGATTGAGACCCTGCACAGGGTCAAGTTCAAGTTCTCTGGCTGCTGGAAAATCCACATCTCAAAGAATTGAGACTTCACCAAGTTTAATGCGGATGAATTGGAAAGTATAGTAGCTGAGAAGCAGCTTTTCCCTGGTGAATGTGGGCCAAATACATCTCCAATCATGGTCCTTCAGACATGTGATGGTTCCTGCACTCCTGGGGGTTTCCACTGTGCTGAACCACTGACTCCACCACTCATGTACTCTAATAAATCTCATACTCAATCAGAAAACAAACCTGCAAAGTGACATTGATTTCTCTCCTTAGGGATTCTTTGATATTCCTGTGGATAATTTGTATGCAGAGCCTGCAGTTCTTCAGTGGATTCGGGAAAACATCACTGAATGGAAAAACTGTATCATCGTTTCCCCAGATGCTGGAGGAGCCAAAAGGTACCATACAAACAATACCATGCAGATTTCTCTTTCCCTACTGCTTTCCTGCTTTCTGTATTTCTCTATGTCTCTAAGGAGAAAGCATGCTTTGTGCACTGGTGAGATAGATCGGTGGTTAAAGCTATTGCCCGGCAAGCATGAGGGCCAGAATTGAGTCTGCAGAACTTATGTAAATGCCAAGTGTGCTCAATGGTCTGCCTGTGATTTCAGCCTTGGAAGGCAGAGTCGGGAATCCTCAGAGCTATCTGACTAACTCAGGGTTTAATTGAGAGACACTTCCTCAATGAATAAGGTAAAAGAACAATCAAGGGGCACTCCTGACATTAACCTGGGACCTCCACGTATATGTATACACCACACAAAGACACATGAAGAACTTTTTTATAAAAGTGTGCTCTGGTTGGGTGGCGGTGGCGCATGTCTTTAATCCCAGCACTTATGAGGCAGAACCAGGAAGATCTCTGAGTTCGAGGCCAGCCTGGTCTACAGAGTGAGATCCAGGACAGGCACCAAAACTACACGGAGAAACCCTGTCTCAAAAAAACAAAAAGAAAAAAAGCGTGCTGTGTGTGTGTGTGTGTGTGTGTGTGTGTGTGTGTGTGTGTGTGTATTGCTAAGGATAGTACTCAATGCCTCCTACATGGTAAGCAATGGTACCATTGAGCTATATCCCTGCCCCCAGAAAGTTTGCTTTTAGTTATATAACACTTTATTATACAAATGAACCACTGCTTAAGTCTCAGGCTTTGCCTTCAGCACAGAAGCCCATCACTCTCTCAGCATTTCATATTATTCATGAAAATAAAATGAACACACATATGCACTCTCTGTAAAAAGCGTTTTAATTAACACAATTGACTGAGTTTGTCCTTCTAAACCCCAACACTTGACTGGAGTAGCCAGAATAGAACTCAGTTTTTCAAAAGAAATACATGAATGTGGAACGACAAGAATGGGAGCTGCCTACAGCCTGCCTGCATACATATGGTACTGAGAGCTGTACTCTGATGGTCTAGGGGATGGGCCTGGGAGGGGGAAGGGCTGGCAGCTTGGCCTCTCCCGCCTATGCAGGGGCCTCCATAAAGCAGGGTGCTAAAATCCAGACCCTGACCAATAAGCAGAGCCTTTGGATGTGGGAGAAAGTAGTCAACCGTGAGAAATCCAGCCACAAGCCATGCCACAGGCAGGTGAATATTCAGTGTCCCTGGGGTACTGGACTCCCTGTACAAAGAAAATTAATGCAAACATTAGTCTCAGTCTGCAGGTCCCTTATGGAGAAAGACGTCCACAGTTTGAGTTGGTCGGGGAGCAGTCACTGAACAATGTGACCTGACATCTGATCATGTAATGCCAGCCAGCCCTGAGGGCCTAATATGCCCAGACTCCATTCAGGGCACAGCTATCCAGTACTGAGGAGTGGCAGAATGGCTGACAAATGAGCAAGTTTACAGACAAATTGGCCAGTGCCGTAATGGCAGCCTAAGAAAGTAGCACTGAGTGGCCAAGTCACGCAGCTCTATGGAAGAGCTTCAAGGAATGTGCGAACCATTAGAGCATGTGGTGTTGAGGCTGCAACGAGAATAAGAAGGTAGTGCGTTCTGCAAACTGAGGCTAAAGACCCTGAACCTTGTAGAACTTACCACCTGCTATGTGGGAAGACAATGTAGTCGAGTGGAGTTTTATTGCCAAGGTAGGGAAAGGTAAGCGAGACCTCTACCCATCAGCTAAAATAAAAGAGAGTGAATGTGAGTCAACTGTTTGAATCCAGGTGCAAGAGTCACCCTCAGGCTTCAGAAGGACTCAAAAGTGCAGTGACCTTGGGTGTGGCTCAGTGGTGGGACATTGCTAGGCATGCCTACTGCCCTGGGTCCCATCCCCAGTGCAACACAGACACACTTGAGTACACACACACACACACACACACACACACACATGCAGCTTCTCCCCATTTTTTGATATCTTCATCCACCTACAACTCAGCTGCAGACCTAGAGTCACACTTAAAAACTTTAGGAGTGGCCCACAAAGCAGTCCCAAAGCCCATCCAGAACAGTGCAGGCCCTGGTTCTCAGGAGAGCACATTTGTTGTGCTCTCAGCTGCTGTCCAGGAGCCACTTTGGCTCCCTGCACAGAAGAGGAGGAGGAGGAAAGAGGGCCAGTCACTGGAGAGGGGCCTCTGACAGAAACCCGAAGTGTCTCTGCACAGGAAGGAGACACACAAAAGACTGTAGCAGTTAGGTTATCAAGTCCCCAGCTAGGCAGGGATGGGCTTGGAACAGCACTGCATTATCTAGCCCAGAACAGGATGAGCACAGTTGTGACCTTGGGCAACACATTGAGGCTTGCCCATGTGATGTTGTATTTTGAGCAGTGTGAGTGACATTACAGAGTCACTTCTTCTGGAAATGCTTGCAGTTAATATGGAAGCTTCCCAAAGTCATGAGGTGGAACATATATTTACATCTATCAGATGTCTCCCAGGCCAAGGGGTCCAGGAGTATTAGATACCTTGGGTTATAATATCAGGTGTAGGTTGTAATTCATATGACTGTAGTTCACCCATGTAAAGTACAAAGCTCAGTGGTTTTCAGTATATTCTCAGATGTGTGCAACTCTTACCATTATCCATCTCCAGAATATTTTCATCACATGAAGAGGAAACCCCATGCCCATTAGCAGTTGCCAGCCATGTTCCCGACTCAGCCTTTGGCTACACCAGTTTATTTGTATGGGACTGCTGTTAGAGACATTTTCATATCAATTGATGATACAGTGAGTGACCATTTTGTCTGGCATTAAGAAAAAAAATAGAACTTTGGTCCAAGTAAATCTAAAGAATAATAGATTCCATAGAGTTCTTTTGGCCATTTCCTTTTTCTTATCCCAACTCTCTCTATATACAGTCAAAAATATCATTCGTGCTTTCAGAAAAAAAAAAAAAATCAAAGTAGGATTAAGTGAGATGGCCCAACAGCTAAAAGTCCCTGCATCCAAGCCTGACTACAAACAAGAGTTTGATACCTGGGACCCTCATGGTAGGAGGAGAGACCTGACTTCAACTTATTCTCTGATGGCCATACATGGGCCCTGGCATTTGTGCATGTTCATACACAAACATACACACACGTATACGCACAGTAATAGAAAAATTAAAACAAATTGAAAGAATAGTACAAAACATGACTCAGCTTTGTTAAGCACTGTTGTTCTTTCCAGTGTTAGGATGGCGTTCAAACACAGATTGCCCCTGTTTCATAAACACAAATGATAATGTGCTGCTATGGTTTGAACGTGGAATGTTTCCCACAGCCTCCTGTGTCAGCACACTTGCTCTCCAGCTGCTTTGGGAGGTAGCGTGAGACTAGAAGAAGTGGGTCATTGTGGGGTGGGCCCTGTAGTTTATAGCCCAGATCAGCTTCTGCTTGGTTCTCTGCTTCCTGTTCCTCTAAGATGTGGCAAATATGAGCCACCTGCACCTGCCACCAAGAGGCTGCCTGCTACTAGCCATTTCCCACCATGATGTGCTTTATTTCCTCAAACAATGAGCCAAAGTGAAGCCTCTCCTCTTTGAGTTGTTTTCTTTTGGGTGTTTGGTCACACCAGTAAAAGTCACACAAATGCTGTACACACTTCCCCACTGGGATTTTTAACAAGGGTACTTGCTATATTGTAGCAGCAATCCCGTAGTTACATAACAGATATTCTTGATGATTTTTTAAGGGAGGAGTGATTTAGTTTGGCTTGTGATTTGAAGGTACAACCTATTATGGCCAGGAAGGCGTGGCAGCAGTCATGTAAAGCAGCTAGTCACATTGCATTCTTGGTCAGGAAACAGACATAAATGCTGGGTCCTAATATTTCTTTCTATTCAGCGAAAGAAACCACTCCATGGGATGGTGCTGCCTGCATTCAGGGTTACATGGTTGTTTTTAAAGCTATGTAATAGTCTCTTGTGTGTATGCATCATCATTCTCATCATTTCTTGCTACTCATTCATAGGCACTGTAGTTTGTGAAGTTCAGAGGCAGCAGACTTGCTTGGACATTTTGCACACTTATCTAAGTAAGATACACTCCAAGAAGTAGAACTGCCAATCCAAATAGACAAGCCATTTGAATTTTGATGGACAATGCCAAAAGCAGGTCTTTCATAAATGATATTCCAGATGGCATTACCCAATATGGCTGCCAGTATCTTGGTACCCAGCTTTGCTCACATAGTATATTATTAGTTTCACTTGACATATCAGGCAGGCTACCTGTGGTATATCTTACTGTGAGCTCAGGTTGTTGGAAATGAGAGCAGGCATCCTTTCTGGCATAATGGGTTTTCCATGACAACTGTCCTTGTCTTGACTGGAGACTTTTACCTGTGGATTGGCAAAAGTAGGAGATTAGGGCTCTGCTTTTCATGAATGTCTCAGATATTTTCTCAGAGTTTTAATGTCCTTCCCCTTTTATATTCTTATTCCCTGAAGGACTTTGAAAATCATCTTACAGTTATGCTTTCTTCACATTCTCGCTTCTGGGCTTATGAAGCACTTGGCTTTCTCTTAAAATTTTTCTTCTCTTGTGATTTTGAATATTTTTAAAGACCTCCTTTTCTCTTTTAATGTTCTGATTTTTCTTGCATTTGACATTTATTGGGAAATAAAAAGTAAAATAAAAATCTAATTCCCCTCTCCTCTACCAGCTATCTAGTCATTCAAGAAGTATTAAATTATCCATCCTTTCTCTATTGGTTTGAAACAACATCTTTTATTATATACCAAGTTCTTCTATTTACTTGAAAATTCCTACTTTCAAAAATCACAAAAGAGAGCTTGGGAGATGCTTAGTGGGTAAGCACTCTTTCTGCTCAAGCGTGAGGACCTAAGTTTAAGTTCCCAATGCCTGTCTAAAAATCCAGGCATGGCTGCATCCCCCTGTAACCTTAGCATGTGAGGGTAGAGAATAAATAATCACTGGAGTTGCTGGTTGTCAGCCTAGCTCCAGGTTCAGTGAGAGACCCTGCCTCAAAATATAAGCTAGGAATTGATAGAGCAAGAAATTTGATGGCTTTCTCTAAGCACTAGGCATGTATATGTACATTACATCACACACAGAGAGAGAAAGAGAGACTAGACCAGAGTAAATAAGTGTAAGTAAGTGAACAAGTTTAAAATGCTCTTTTGTTTACAACTTCCCAGAGCATTCTCATTTGGCCAACCCTACTCCCTCTGCTGGGAAAGACCAGTTCTTTAGGAGGGAATTTGGGTCACCTCCTTCACCTCCTTTTTCTTTACCTTAAGTGTCTGCTATACTCCTTTGTCATTATCCTATTTTGGAATGAGCTATTCTCCAACTGACAGTCCTGCTGGTACACCCTGGCAGGTAGTATGTGATATATATATATATATATACATACATACATATATATATATATATATATATATATATATATATATATATATATATATATATAGTGGATGATATCTTTGGTTTCTTTGCCTAATGCAAAAAGTCATATTTCACTAAAGAAAATATTGTCTATCTGGGAAATCTAAGGCTGATGTTTTAAAGAAAGCTTTGGGGCCAAATTCTTTTCAAGTAAAGCTTTGTCTTGCCACAGGAGGTCACTCTTGGGTAGTCTTTGGAGCTTTATTGAGTTGATCACCTATAAGGCATAGACCAATAAGAAAGAAGCATCCCATATATATATATATATATATATATATATATATATATATATATATATGTGTGTGTGTGTGTGTGTGTGTGTGTGTGTGTGTGTGTATTAAGCACCAAGTTTCGTCCACCTCCTACATCACTTTACAGTTAGTTGTATTACTGGGTGCTTAATATGTAAACTTTTTCTAATTATGTGCTCTTTGATCATGTGCTATAAAAATTTAGAGTTGGAAGGAAAAAACAATTTAACTACTTTATAACCTTAGGGACACAAGTATGAAGAATTTAGTGTATTAGCTATCCTGAAAATTCATATGCACACGCAAAGAGAAAAGAGTAGAAATATATGACTAGAAGAAATGAAAACCACGTACACGGGTCTGGGAATGGTAGTGAAATGGCTCAGCAGATAAAAGTGCTTGCCGTGCAAGTCTAGTGACCTGAGTTCAATCCCCAGAATCCACAGCTTCCAAGAGTTGTCCTCTGACCTCCACAGGCATAGAGTGATCTGTGCATGCCTGTACTCACACTCATACTACTAGTAAATAACATTTAAATGTATATATGGAAAGATTACTCCATGAGTAAAAATGCTGGGTAAACATATTTCCCTGAGTTTGTATCCCTGGCACCAACATAAAAGCTTAGGTGTGGCAGTGTGTGTCTCTAACACTATTAAGGCAGAGACACACAGATTCCAAGGGCTTGCTGGTCAGGCCGTCTAGCCAAAACAGTGAACTCCAGGTTCAGTGAGAACCTTGTCTGCAATGATAAGGTGAAGAATGACAAAGGAAGACATACCCAACACCAACCTCTGGCTTCCACACATATATGCACCAATCAAACATAATGTTTATCCTAACTCTTTCCACCTAAGATTTCAGTGTGATTTGTTGTATTAACTTATTAGGGGCATGTATTGAGTCTTCATTGTGTATATGCAATTACTTACATGTAGCTATCTCAGGAAATGATAATATTACAGTGCCCCACGGGATTGGGGGATGGAATCTTTCCCTTTCTCTTATGCTGCATGAACTGGCAACTAACATACATGGCTGGAACTCCACCGAGATCCGATGTCCATGTGCCTCAGTGCCAAGAGCCACATAGCTCACTTTCTTTCCCTGGCCTCTCTGTCTTTCTGCCTGCCTGTTTTCAGTGGGATTCTGAGCTTATACCTGGACTTCATAGGCTTAGAACTTCAGCCACAAATGGTAGTGTCTCCCATTTCTATACTGTGGACCAGGGCCCTTCCTGTTCCTTATGAAATAAATACAAATTACTCAGTATCTACATTTTACATAATCTGCTCAAGTGCGTTTTTAAAAAAAAATGCTGTCTTGTGTTCTGAGAGACCACCTTTCCCTTTTCCGAGTTTAAAAGGTTTATCATGAAATTGGCATGTGCATAGTATATACTTGAAGATGATTATGGGGCAAAATTTTTGCCTGCCTTCAAATTACAGGTTTCTTCTTCCAAGCAACTGTTTAAGTAAGGAAACTGTTGGTAGATGGACACCTTGAGAAAGGAAGGATGTCTGCTGGGATGACAAGAATTTTGGTTCCTACTATGGACTTTTAGAGTTGGGTTTTTGGGCTGTATAGTTTGCCTGAATATATCTTCATGCTGCCTTTTCAGTGAAGTGCAATTTTAGTGTCTATAAACTCATAGCCTGACTTCGTGGTAGATGCTGAGAATTTGGCTGCTAGTCTGACAGCTATTCTTTTCAAGGGGACCAATTTTATGTCTTTTAAGATGTCTGTTCTTCTGTTATTACAATTACTTGGGAATTCATTTACTGCATTTATTTATTGGTCAGAGTAGAATGTCTTCTAGTAGTTATGGAAATTTCTCAGGTGTTTTCTTGAAGTGTGTGTGTGTGTGTGTGTGTGTGTGTGTGTGTGTGTGTGTGTGTGTACATGCGTGCATGCACGCAGAGGTCAGCCTTGAGTGTTATTCTTTAGTAGCTATCTGCCTTTTTTTTTTTTTTTTTTTGAGATAGGCTTTTTCACTATGACCAGGAGTTACCAGTTAGGCAGCCTGCCTGACCAGTGAGCCCCAGGGATCCTCATCTCTACCTCCCCCAGAACTAGGATAACAAGCACACACCACCACATCCACCTTTTAGGTAGCTGCCGGGGCTCAAATTTGGGTCTTTGTGTATACATGGCAAGCCCTTTACCAGCTAAGCCATCTCCGCGGCCTCTTTGTTTTCTCTTGACAGACAACAGCTACTCCTGCCACATTGTCACTCAGCTGTTCATGACTTTGAGCTCAGTTTACATGTTTCCTTCCTCTTTTGTGTGTGTGTGTGTGTGTGTGTGTGTGTGTGTTACGTTCTGGACTATAACTTCATCTCATCTTTAATCCTCTACCTTAGATATTTTCATTTTGTTAGCTACTGTGTTTTGATATTCTTGGATGTCTTATGTCCCCCTTTTTTTGCAGAAAAATTTCTTTGTAAACCTGAGAGGACTTGCACATATTTATTTTGGTTCCCTTGGAGAACTACCCCTCTGCTTGAGGGTTTTCGTCATATGTATAATGGGAACTGAAATAAGCAACCGTCAGGAGAGTGGAGATGTGGTTTAGAGTGTTCTAAAAAGAACTGACCTTCACCCAGAACCAGAAATGAGGCAGGGCTAATGTTCTTCCTGTTCCCACTGGGGTAGCAGGATGGGATTTCATTGCTTGCTATGCTGGATTGAAAATGGGTGGCACCCCTGCATTACACGGGACTTTCCTGTTAGATTCTTGTTTCAAGTGGTCCTAGGTTTATTCTCTCAACAACAACACCCCAACAATCCTAGCAGTGAAGCAGAAGCTTAAGATTGTTAGGGGCCTGGAGAGATGGCTCAGTGGTTAGAAAGCACTTGCCATTCTTACCTGGTAGAGGACCAGAGCTGGATTCTTAGTACTCATGTCAGGCAGCTCACAACCACACTAACTCCAACTCCAGGGGATCTGATGCCGCTGTGCGTGCGCATGCATGCATGCACGCGCGCGCACACACACACACACACACACACACACACACACACACTTGTTTAAAAACTATTAAGTCTTCTAAGAGAGTTTCAGTGGTCACCTGATTCTCCCATCCCTGCCACAACTGTTTTGTTCTACCATTTCAGCTTCGGGATACATTTGTAATGATAGTTCCCTCAAATTCCTGCATCATCTACCTTTGTGGTTCTTTCCATTAGGAAGGATAGTCAAGCTGCCTAATCTTCCAGAGGGCCAAAATGCAGCCCCAAATGTCATGGAGACCTGAGTTTAAATCCTTAGCACCTAAGTAAAAGTTGGGCATGGCTGCGCCTGTCTATAATCTCAGCACTAGGAAATAGGAACAGGCAGCTCCAAGGAAGTTGCAAGCCAGGTACCCTAGCCAAAGCAGCAAGCTCTAGGTTTAATGAGAACTCTGTCTCAAAGTGATACAGTGGAGAATGGTAGAATGGGACACTCCAAATCCTTGCCTGGCCTGTGCACATGCATGAGCACGTTCACCTACACACATTTACACATACACACATGCATATACACACACACATACACACACACACACACACACACACACACACACACACAACAGCAAAAAGAGGTTGTCTCATTTTCTTTGGTCATATTGAGTAAAAAGTATCTTGAGGCTGTGAAAATATTGACTGAATAAGTTGTGTAGAGTTCCGTATGTTCAAGCAATTCTACTCTCAGATTAATGCTCAAAAGATTTGAAGAAAGACACTCAGGGCATACCAGCACGAGTTAATAGATGTGGGGTTTCCTTTTGGTTTTGTGGCATGTTCTGGAACTTGACAGAACTGTGTATCATTGTGAATACACTTAATGCCATGAAACTGTACACTTGTGGTTTAAAAGGTAAAGTCTATGTTATATGTATTTTACAATTTTCTGAACTACTTACCATGCTGAAAGTCTTCAGACTTGGGGCATGGTCACCTGGATGGAGTACCAACTGTGTCTGCTTCATGCACAGCAGAACATGGCTTTTCTCTGACAGTTGTCCATTTACTTTGTCCTGATGCAAGTCCACACTCCTTTCTTGGTTGTCATCTGAGGATGACATGATGAATAGCCCTATATTGAAAGGATGTCCTCCATGCACTGCTCCTAAGTTAGGGTATATTTGTGTTAGTTCTTCCATTTTTTTAGCCTGAATTGTTTTGTGACTGATTATTATTATTTAATGTCACATTGTATTTATGCATTGTTTTAAAAGAAGCTTCATCATCAAAGTTTATTTTTCACAGACAAATGCAAAATCCCATGGGCTCACTCACTATCACTTCCCTTTCTCTTTCTCTTGTGTACTCAGCTTCTCCTGAGTTGACAACAATGAACAGTCACATTGGATGGCAGAGGAACTAGATTTTAGGTGGGCGTGGCCATCCTTCTGACATTATAACACCTCATTGTCATATAGAAAGCTTACACTTAAGAACCATACAATCGAAGATTATTTTTAAATCTCATTTTTGTAGTGTTTGGTAATTCCACACATGTGTATAATATTTTGATCAAATCCTCACTCCCCTCACCTCCAATTCTTGCCCCATTTCTCCCACCACTTTCCCCTTCCAACTTAATGTGCTCTTAAAAAATATCTCAGACCTGAGAGATGGCTTAGCTGTTAAGAACACTGGTTTCACTTCCAGAGGACCCGGGTTCTTTTCCCAGAACCCACATGGTAGCTCATAACCATCTATAAGAGTTCCAGGAGCTCCAACACCCTCTTCTGGACTCCATAGGCACTGTATACACATGCTACACCAGGCAGAACATCCATCTAAAACAAAAATAAATAAATCTTCCTTTTAAATCTAATGTTTTGAGTAAGTCTACAATTTTGTGTTGGGCCATATTCATAGTTGTCCTTGGAAACATGCAGCCTACAAACTTCAGATTGAGCACCCCTAGACAGAGTCTCATTACGCCTCAATGAAGCCCCTCCTCACAAGCCTACAAATTGCCTGGATATGCTAACAAAGACTTTTGTCCCTACCTTCATCCCAGAAACCAAGCAAATAGTTAAGTCCTGAGTAACTTGTCTTAAGTTGTGCCTGTGAGTTTTAAATGGACTCCCAAATCCTAACAAATCGAGGATCAGTTTCTTAACCAGCAGTCTTAGCCAACTGCCAGGGTGCCTTGACATTTGTGACAAGCTACAACAGAGGCAGACAGAGTTCATCATCGGTGTCTTTTTCCACATGGATTGTGCAGTGTATAGTCTCGACTATGCCTGGTGTCACAAGTGTGAGCTAATCCTTTTTATTGAGTTCCTGATTCTAATTTTATTATCTTGAGTATCCTGAATTCCTAAAATATTTTTTCAAATACGGATTTTATTATTTTTGCAGTGCTGGAGATGAACCGTTGGGGCACATACTTGCTAGGGAACAGTCTATGACAGGGTTTCTCACTGAGGGCCTGCCTGGAGTTCACTAAATAGGCTGACATGCTTATTTCTGCCTCCCACAGGCTAGGATTATAAACCTGTACCATCACTCCTGGCTTTTTTTAACTTGGGTTCTAGGGATTGAACAGGTTCTTATTCTTCCAAGGCAAACAATGTACAATTGAGCTATTTCCCCAGCCTAGCACCCAGTAATAAATTCTTAGTTGGACTGTGTTGGCATGTTCCTTTGCATCTTTCCACAGGGTTACATCAATTGCAGACAGGCTGAATGTGGAATTTGCCTTGATTCACAAAGAGAGAAAGAAAGCAAATGAAGTGGACCGGATGGTTCTCGTGGGCGATGTGAAGGACCGTGTGGCCATCCTGGTGGATGACATGGCTGACACATGTGGTACCATCTGCCATGCTGCAGATAAGTAAGTGATCCCAGGAAAGACAAGAAAACATCTCAGTAAAAAAGTCATCCATATAAAATTTTATTGTATTTGTGTGTGTGTGTGTGTGTGTGTGTGTGTGTGTGTGTGTGTACATGTGTACATGCACGCGCACACAAGTTGAGGCATGCATGCTATGGTACAGTAGTGGAAGTCAGAAGACAACTTTTGTGCCTCAATTCTCCCTTTCCATTATGAGTCACAGGGATTGAACTCAGCTTGTCAGGCTTGGTGGCAAGTGCATTTACCCATGGGGCATCTATTATTTGAAATTTAACCTGGTTTCTTAATTATTGCTGACGAGTTGACAGTAGAGTTTTAGGCCACAGGAGACTCTAGGCTCATTTTTTTCTCAGTCCTCTTTCCCTGGTAGGAAAAACAAACACCACCAATCCATGGGCATTTTCATTTTCTAAGTTGGACTTTCAGGTCATTTTTAAGAGGATCGGAGAAGGTGTTTCCCTAGAAACTGAGCCCAGAAAGACAGAAATTTTGTTTGTTTGTACCCTTGCTTCTTTCAGCTCAACCTTTGGGCTAGCCTCATAACTCATGTGGCTTTCCAAAGGCTATACTTGGCAGGACAGGAGCCCCCACCCACTCCCTTGCCACACATAGCTGTGGAATACAATTGGAGATGCTCTCATTCTCACTGGAAATGTTCTGACTTGATTACACATCACATGTTTTGGCCCTATTGGTTGAAATCAGTGGTTCTCATCACAGAACAGTTTATTCCCTAGACAGTGTTTGACATTGTCTAAAAATATCATTGCTTGTCACAATTAAGGACATGAGAGTGTTGCTAGTATGTGAACCAGGAATGCTACTGAGCTTTCCCATGATGGACAAGATAGCCCGTATGACAAAGAATTATATAGATCCAAATATCAGGGTTGATAATCCTGATTTAATGGGACACAGAGCATTTTGCTAACACATACATTTAAAAGACCCTAGTTTGGCCTAATAAATGCAAATGGTTTCGTCCCATTTTTTTTATAGGTCACACTTCTCACTAGTAATGTAGAGTATTTCAAGAATATTTGAATATTTGTGGACACTTCATTTTTTTGAGACAGGACTTTGCTCAGTAGCTCTGGCTTGTTTTTAACTCACTGTCTTCCTAGTGCTAGGGTTACAGATATGCAATGCCACTCATAACTTTTTGTCTTCTATTTTGAAGGTTGCTCTCAGCTGGTGCCACCAAAGTTTATGCTATCCTTACCCATGGAATCTTCTCTGGGCCAGCTATTTCCAGAATAAATAATGCTGCCTTTGAAGCTGTTGTTGTCACCAACACAATTCCACAAGAGGACAAAATGAAACATTGCTCCAAGATTCAGGTACTGTCTATATACCCCAGACAGAACCATGCATGAAGGCACCTGCTTCAGACCCTTAACATAGTATCCAGCTTTCTGTTTGCTAAGGCAGATGCTAATAGAGACTGAAGCTTCTCATTACAGAAGGGCGATCAGTCATATTAGATCCGTGAGAAAGGCCAGGATTAAGAGGTCAGTGGTCACTATTTGGAAATAGCAAAGAAGAAGGAAGAAGGAAAGGAAGGAAGGAAGGAAGGGAGGAAGGAAGGAAGGAAGGAAGGAAGGAAGGAAGGAAGGAAGGAAGGAAGGAAGGAAATGGAGGATAGGGAAGGAGGATAGGGATGTAATGCTTTTGGTAGAGTGCTTGTATAGCATGCATTGAGTCTGGGGGTTCTAGCCCCAGTACCGAATAAAGTAGTCGTGGTGATACATACCTATAATCCCTGTACTTGACGAGGTAGATGCAAGATCAAGCACTCATGGTCATCTTCAAATTCAAAGCCATCCTAGGAAGGATGAGACAGTATCTCAAAAGAGAATTTAAAAAAAAAAAAACAGGAAATGATCTATGTATGGTACTTGGAAGTAGAAGCAGGAGTATCATGAGGAAACTAGCCCAAGCTGCACGTAATCTTGCCTCACAAACAAACAAAAAGAAAGAGCAAATAGCACCCATGAGATGGTTCAGTAGGTAGAAGGAAGGAAACAAAAGAAGTAGCAAATGAATAAAATCACAATATAAAACATTAAGAGCACTGGGGAAATAGCTTGGTATTGCACTTGCCTAGTATACTCAACACTGAAAAACAAAGTTAAACACAGAATTACTATGTAGCACACTCCACTCCTGCATCTATAATCTCCTAAAATGGAGTGAGGGAGGCAGAAGGCTCTACTAAGCATATTTGGGGACCTACTTCTTCATGTCCCTCCTGACTATATTCCCATAGGCTACCAGAGAGCTGACGGTAGACACTTGACACAACTGCAGCTTCTGTTTTGAATTGATCTTTCAGTTACCCCTGGCCAGTCACTGTGGTCTTAAGAGGAAGCCCTGGTTCCCTCATTAAGCATGAATGTGGAACACAGTGGTGCTTTTCACGATTTCTGATCCAGATGAGAGAAAAAAGAGGTCATTTGAGCACAAGGAGACAAGTTTGAAAATTATAGAGTAGTTGTCCCTTATGTTTTTATGCATGATTAACAGTAGTGTAGTAGCTGCCATCCAAAGGCCAAGTCTAGCCCGCCTCTATATTTTAAATAAAGTTTTATTAACACATACTCATGTTTCATTCCTATGTTGCCCATGACTGTCTTTTCACCACAATGCAGAATTGAGTGTTTGATACAGAGATAACTCCAAACTTTTAACTTTCTGATATTCCACAGGAAAAAATAGTTTGCTGACCCCAAGGTAAAATGATCATGGATATGCTTTTATCATGACAGACACTCAATGTTTTTAAAATTCTTGGGGTCAGTGAGATGACTCAGTAGGTGAGCACTTATTGTGCAAGTCTGGTGATCTGAGTTCCATCTCTGAAACCCACTTAAAGGTAGAAGGAGAAAACCTGAGTCCACAAAGCTGTCTTCTGACCTCCATATATATGCCATGGCATATATGTGCTTACCCACACATCACACATACACACACACACACACACACTAATAATAATAATAATAATAATAACAATAAATAAATAAAAGAGTTTTAAAAATCATATTGGGTTGGCATTCCAAATTGAAATGTAGCCAAATAGAAAGATAGTTCATAAAGGATTTGATTTATAATATTTTATGAAAAACATTGCCATGTTTTATAAATGGATGCTTGGATTATAGCAAAAACTTTAGAAGTAAAATGAAAGTTGTAACTTAAAAAAAAAGATTATAGTCACTATCTTTTCTAAATAGGGAAAAACCTCTGTCAATGAATAAAGAAAACTAATTAAATAACCAGTGTCCCAAGAAGGGACCATCTGTGGGTAACAGCAGCCCTGAGTATCCATGAAAATCTTCCTAGGAACTGATAGTAGTCACCTCAGCTGGTTGTGATGTCTATAAAGCTAAACTCCACAAACAGCTGAAGATTTTCAGTGTGGACACTCCCAAAGAAATGGCTGCAGGTTTGACCACAACATACCGTATGTATGCTGGAGAAAACATTTGTAGGCTTTCTAGCTTTTTGGCTTTTAGAGAACTAGAACTCACTCCTGCCTTTTGTGTTTTCCCCTTGCTATTCAGGTGATTGACATTTCAATGATCCTGGCTGAAGCCATTCGAAGAACCCACAATGGAGAATCCGTGTCCTACTTGTTCAGCCACGTCCCACTGTAGTCCGGATTGGGATGTTGAAGGTGGAGCAAGCCTCCTCCAACTTCCTACTGTCTTTGTCTGCCTGCTGTTTTAGTGTTAGGACTCAGCAATTCTAGGATGATCACTGGCGAAAGCATCCGATCTATGTACACTCTGAGATTCCTTGTCTCCCCTTCTAAAGTTCATGACTACTTCTTCTCAGTTTTGTGGGGGCAGGGGAAGGTGGTGGTTACTTGGTCTTTAAGTGAACTGTGGTCAATAAGAACTAGTATTCTCCCTCATTCTTTTTAGTATTTTGAGGCAACAACTTTTAAGCCTAAAATCCCATTGTGGAAATTTGTCATATATCTATTTTGAAGTTGCCAAGGGTGACTTCAAATAAAAGCCTTCTGTGTAAATATTATAATGGTAATGCCTGTGGACATTTGGGTAAAATCCTAAATAGCCTTTACTTCAGAGTGAACCTCAGAAAATTTATGGTATCATGCATTTTGAATTTTTGTTTCTTGTTTTTTAGGGAAAATGATAACTGAGTTTATTTTATTATTGCCCTTAATTGGGACTGAATTTTATTGAGCCTAAGATGGTTACTGATATATTGACTTTTCATAGTAAACATTTGACATATTGAAGACAACATAAGGCTATCACTTTTAATTTCCACTTTGAGGATATGTCATAACTGTTAACTTACCTGAAACTCCCAAATGATAATCAGTGATCACTGTGATTTGGATACCACTTCAGGATGTAGTCAGTGAGTTCATGGTCACATTGATGTGCATCTTTGTTTATCCCAGAGGAATTATTATTATTTAGGATGCACCTCATGTCCTATCATCTTATGCCCAGACTTTTAGCACTAGCTTTTACTTTTCATTTTTTCCAATAATTTCTTGGTGTAGATATCCACCAAAAGAAAAACTCCTTGAAATCCCCTCACATTTTTTAGGCTGTTTATTTTATTTTATTTTTTGTTTTTTCACATAAATAAAATGGGGAAGTTTTAAGAGTGCCACCAAATGTATTTATTCAAACTCTGTTTAATGAGCTCGGATTAAATGCTCTTGGCCCTTTGTAAGCAGAAGTACTAAATCTCTAATGGTTGATTATCATCTCTAAAGTTGTTAAAATGTAAAGATAGAAGAGGCCTGCAAAACAACAGATGCAAAAGTAAATAGGAGCTTCTTCAAAAAATGGTTCAAAAAGCATCGTGAGGAATTTCACTGAGGGTGGCATTCTTGATAAAATTGTCTTTTAGCAAGGTTTAGAGGTTTATGCCTATAATCCCAGCACTCAGAAAACTGAAGTAGGAAGATTACCACAAGTTTGAGGCCAGCCTAGGCTACATAGTGAGTTCAAACTCAACCTGAGCCCATGTGTCATGAAACAAAAACAAACAAAAGGCAGTCTTTAAAAAGGCATCATTTAAAGTGGCAAAGGTCACCCATTCACTGACTGATTATATGCATGTTGGTGGACAACCTATCAAATTTGCCTGACCCCAAAGAAAAGGATTTGCCTGTGTAACTAAAGATTTGGAATGCTAAACATTCTCTTTCCCTTGCTGAATCTTAAAAGTGGTAGATAAATTCCTGGCCCTAAATTTTTTGGGTAGAAAAATCCTATCCATCTGAGCAACATACTTGACCAGCACTCTAGAATATCAAACTTCAGGGCAGCAGAAGTCAAATCAATGTTAGAAAGTATCATTTATGTTATTATGGAAACTAGCATTTTGACAATACTTTATTTGTAACTGTTCTAAAGAAAGTGGTCCAATCACCTGGGATGCTCAGATCTATGGTACAAACTGTAAAGTCTTGACTAGACATGTGTAAAAACCCTATTTGACACTATGCAACTGTTATTTTTGATAAATGTGTGACGTCTGTATTTCTTGGGGTTCATGTCTGTGCTGAATGAAGACATCCCTGTGCACATCCACATGGAGACAGCTTGATATGTGTGTGCACATGTCTCAAAGTATTGGCATGACAAAAGCCAGTTGGTAAACATTTTATCTAAGGCGTTTAAAGCTTAGGAGTGTATACAGTGGATCTTGCAATAATGATCTTCAGATTTAATCCCCTATATAAAAGTCCGCCTGGCTGTCCTCTAAATTGAGAACTGATGGTTTCTGGCTTTACTTGGCCTGAGGAGGTGTTTTAAAGGACCTCTGAATACACTAATGAACTGATTAGACTGAATCGAGCCTTATACAATGGAAATACAGATTTTAAATTTGTGATTGTTCCAGTTTGGCCAAAATGACAAAAGCTGACTCGTGAGCAGTCTAGACCCAGGACTTCCCTGTTCCTTGCTGCTTGCAGTAAGGAAACAAAGGGGAAATCACCAACAGATAGCTCTGTCCAGCTCCCCGACAGGAGGGCCAGAAAGGGGAGTCAGGGAAACAGAAATATACCAAAGTTGTTTAGCCTCCAGCTAAAATTTTCTTAGTCAACTGGTAGATGTTCATATGCTGACTTTCCTTTGTTAGAGACAATGTCAACTAAGTTCAGGAGTCTGTTCTTTGCAGTGCTTGCCCTGGTTTTAGAGACTAGAGAATTTTGAGATCCTGTGACATTTACTAAGGCATTTCAATAAAATCATGCTGACTACTTTGTTTCATAGTTCCTATTATGATTTTAGAATAATTTGTTTTTTGACGAAGTGACCTGTTGATGAAGTAGCTGAGAATGTGTGTTACTATATCATTAAGACCGGGTTTGCAAAATTAAAGGAAAGCCAGAAGTTAATTAAAGTGTACTCTTCACCATTTTGAAGGCTGTGCTTTGAGAAAGACTTATTAGCTATCTTCTTTCAGAAAAGCATCATAGTTCCTCCGCATAATGATCATTCTAGATATTAACATTTCAAAGTAAAGACCAAGATTGGTGAGATGGTAAGTGCCACCAAGCAACTTGAATTCAATCCCTGGGAGCCACATGGTGGAAGGAGACAATTGTCCTCTGACCACCACATGCAAACTGTGGCGTGCAAACATCTACCCCCACATGCATAACCATAATCATGACAATGTATTATGCATCAAAATAGTGAAATTCAGTACCCATGTATTGGAGCAGTCCAAACAAGTACAGACTACATAGAAGTTGTTCACGTGCTTTGTTTTAAAGAATGCCAGAAAGGGTTCCTGTCCCTTTAGAACATGCCATCTGCTTCAGTGGTGGTTTAAATTATGCTTGTGGGGACAAAATAACTGCATGTCTGTGTTGTGTGAGTGTGTGTGAGCATGGATGTGAACACTAAGGTTGATATTGGATATCTTCAGTTATTCTCTGCCTCATTTTTTTTGTTTGGTTGTTTGGTTGGTTGGTTGGTTTGGTGGTTTTTGTTTTGTTTTGTTTTTGAGATAGCATCTCTCACTGAACCTGGAACTCACTGTTTTGGTGGGACTAGCTGGTCAATGAGCTTCAGGGATCTTCTTGTCTCCATCTCCCCAGCACTGGGATTACAAGCAACTGCTGCCATGCCCTGCTTTTTACATGGGTCCTGGAGACACAAACTCAGGTCTTAATGCTTTGGAGCAGCAAGAACTTTATAGACTGAGCTACTTCTCTAGCCCCAGGACAAGATAGAGCCACAATTATTCTCCTGTAGTGAAGCCCAGCTTTAAAGTATGGAAAACAGTGCATGAGAGTGACAACCAAAGGCCTTAAAATCCCCATGCAGCCATGGTGGCACATGCCCTTAGTTCAGGCACTCAGGAGACAAAGGCATGTGGATCGCCAAAGTTTAAGGCCAGCTTGGTGTACATAGTAAGCTCCAGGCCAGCCAGAGCTACACAGTGGAACCTGGTCTCATACACATACAGACATGCACAAAAAAAAATCACCATGAAATGTCAAGAACTTCAATGGGTCTGAGGAAACTGAGGAAGAACACGATAGGAATGCTGGGATTACGTGAAAGGAGGAGTGGAGCAAAGGAGAAGTACAAACAACACACCGGCTTTACGGTGGCACCTGATAATGCTGTCCCCTCTTGGAAGTGGTTCTTTTCTCATGTTTGTCCCCTCTAATTCACCCATTAACTACACGCACCAGGCCAAGTGGGGAAGAGAAAGATGAAGGCTGAGAAATTCAGAGCATTGAATCCACAGGAGCCCACAAAGAGCTTAGTGGAGGGACCACTGCTAGAGGTGATAATTTACCACAGAATTTTCCAGAATGTAACAGCCATCCTCCAGCACATACTTTTTGGTCCATCATATGTTAGAAGGAGGGCAGTCAGTGTAGATGGGGGATCGGGATAGAAACATCACCATATCCTTCATCTAAATGGTGTTCATAAATCATCAGGTTACCTAGAACTGGTCACTTGTGGGGCTTTCCGGGCTAGGGAGATGGCTCAGCAGGGAAAAATGGTGCTCGGCAAACAAAAACCCAAGTTCAAATTCCCAGCTCATATATTAAAAGTCAGAGGTGGCTGTTTACATGTCTATAAGCCCAGCACTCTGAGGAGTGGATACAGGGCTTGCTGGCTGCCGGCCCAGCTCTAGCTCCAGATTCAGTGAGAGACACTGTCTGGAATAAAGAGGAATGATACAACAGGACATTGATCTCTCTCTCTCTCTCTCTCTCTCTCTCTCTCTCTCTCTCACACACACACACACACACACACACACACACACACACATACACAGACACACACACACCACACCACACAAATGATCAGCGTATATGCCAACTTTAAATCTTAGAGCAGCCATTTTAAGTATGCCTTTCAAATGGCTGTAAGCCAGGAAGACACAAGACAGTCATGAGTTTTGCAGGTGTTCAGCCTTAAGGGGGATACAACCTCTTTGCCTACTACTGTAGAAGGAGTAAGTACATGTTCTTCGCACATGCCTGTCTGAGTCAAAGGTAGCACTTAGACAATAACACACAGATGCATGTAGGACATACTCCGAAGTGGGCTGCAGAAATGGCAGGTAGGAATGAATGCCTCATGGCCATGGAGATGTTGCTCCACTGAGGGCTTGTTGGGCTCCAGCCCTCCACCACACAGAAAGTGGTGCCCAGTTGAGTTCTGTGGCCAAAAGATAAACCAGCTGAAGTCATTTTAAATTTTAAGGGCACGATAAAATGGGAAATGAGAATGCCCCAAAATGGAAAGCAGTGGGAAGTGCCCTCAATCAGGAATGTGGCAATCTGGAGTCTGGCCCTGACATGCTATAAGCACATTGTGACCTCATGACAAATGTCTGTACTTCTGTGAAATTTAAATGTCTCTGCAAAATTCACATAAGAGAAAATAGTTACTGTACCAGGCTTTTTCTTTTGGGCCACCAACCCACGCCCAAATCATGTCACAGAAATGTATTATTAGTTTTGAATCCTTGGCCTTAGCTTAGCTCTTATTTTATTCTGTTTCTTTTTGTCTATGTTTTGCCTTGGGGCTTTTTATTTTTCTTTCCTTCTGTATATCTTACTTTCCTGCTGTCTCCATGACTGGCTTCTTTCTCCCTCATTCTCTTCTCCTTTCCTCTCTCTGCCTAGATTTATCTTCCTACTTATTCTCTCTGATTGGCAGCCCCACCTATCCCTCTCCTGTCTAGCTATTGGCCGTTCAGCTCTTTATTAGACCAATCAGGTGTCTTAGGCAGGCAAGGTGAAACAAATGCAACACATCTTTTCATAATTAAACAAAATGCAACAGAAACAAATATAACACATCTTTCCACAGTTAAAGTAATATTCCACAGCATAAACAAATATAACACACTTTTCACTAGTTAAAATAATATCCCACAACAGGCTATCAATGTTCCAGCAATTTTATCATTCTATATTTACCTGAAATAGTTGGACCCGTTGCTGACTTTGGTTCCAATGAGGGAATAATAGAAAGCTGCTTCTCTATCTTCCTCTATTGAGTGGCCAACTTATTTTGGTTTGTCTGGGTTTTTTTTTTTTTTTTTTTTTGTTTTTTTTTTTTTTGGTTTTTCAAGAAAGGGTTTCTCTGTATAGTTTTGTGCCTTTCTTGGAATTCACTTTGTAGACCAGGCTGGCTTTGAACACACAGAGATTCACCTGCCTCTGCCCAGCAACTGAAACTTATTCTTAGTCTCAAAAGTGGAGGTCTGAGCTGGGCGGTGGTGGTGCAAGCCTTTAATTCCAGCACTCAGGAGGCAGAGGCAGGTGAATCTCTGTGAGTTTGAGGCCAGCCTGGTCTACAGAGCAAGTTCTAGGACAGCCAGAGATACACAGAGAAACTCTGTCTTGAAAAGAAAGAAAGAAAGAAAGAGAGAGAGAGAGAGAGAGAGAGAGAGAGAGAGAAAGAAAGAAAGAAAGAAAGAAAGAAAGAAAGAAAGAAAGAAAGAAAGAAAGAAAGAAAGAAAGAAAGAAAGAGGGAAAAATGGAGGTCTGACCTCTGGAAACTCTTCAATCCTGATCAACAGGGATAACCATAGTTCCTGGCCCTATTGTTCAGATATGGAAGTACATGTAGCTGATGCAGATGGAAGCTGGAGGGGATTCTAAAGTTGCTAGGTGCGTTGGTTGCAAGTGAAGTAATTAGATTGTCAAATGCTCAGTTACAAGGAGTGAGCGTGTGTGTGTGTGTGTGTGTGTGTGTGTGTGTGTGTGTGTGAGAGAGAGAGAGAGAGAGAGAGAGAGAGAGAGAGAGAGAGAGAGAGAATTTGAAAAAGGAGTCTGAGGTCACCAAACTCTCCTATGTTTGCATGGCTCAGTAGTAGGCCTTGTGGTGGTTTGAATGAGAATGGCCCCCATAGGCTTATGTATTTGAATGCTTGGTCCCCAGGTAGTGGAACTGTTTAGGAAGGAAGAAAAGCTGTGGCCTTCTCTCTCTCTCTCTCTCTCTCTCTCTCTCTCTCTCTCTCTCTCTCTCTCTCCCTCCTGCCTTTATAATGGTCATAGACTCACCTCAGGACCTGTAGGCTCCCATTAAATACTTTCTTTTACAAGACGCCTTGATCATGATGTCTCTTCACAGCAATAAAATAGTAACTGAAACAGCTTTCAGTAATCATATTTTAATAAATTTGAGGAAAAGTAATGTAATAAATGAGCAATATTAGCAGTGACAAAAAGAGTGATTTATATTGAGATGAATACTTGTTCTAGAGCTTTTTCTTTCTTAGCATATTATGCTTTTTAATGCCATTTAATATTCTAAAACTATGGACTGTAGTATTGTTCAATTGGTAGGTGTTTGCCTAACATGCACAAAGCCCTGGGTTCAATCTCTGTAACTGCACAATCAGGTACAATAGGACATGGGAAATGCTTTTAATCACAGCACTTAGGAGGCTAATAAGGGGGTTAAGTTTAAGGTCATTTTTGCTTACATAGGAAGTTTGAGGTAAGCCCAGACTACATGAAACCTTGTCTCAAAAAAAAAAATTCTAATAACACAATATTTAGAACTGTAGTATTCTTAAAAAGAAAAAAATTCTACATAGCAAGTTCCAGAATATCCAGGGCTACATAGAAAGACTCAGTCTCCAAAAAATAAAAATAAAAAAGTTCAGTTTTATATGTATGTGTGAGTGCCTACAAATATGTGTGTGCATCAGCTGCCTGATGGCCTTGGAGGCCAGAAGAGCTCATCAGATCCCCTGGAACTGGAGTGAGGGGCAGTTTTGAGCTGCCTGATGTGGGTGCTGGAAGTTATACCCAGATCTTCAGCAAGTGCTCTTAACCACCAAGCAATCTGTCCAGTCCCTCCAAAGTATTCTTCTGCTTTATTTTCTTGTTTCCTGAGAAAATGTCTCACTATGTAGTCGAGGCTAGATGTGGACTAGTTAACTTCCTGTCTCTGCCCAGCAGAGGCTTCATGATGTTTGCAAGCCAACATCCTTCAAAGAATCAGAAACAAACAAACAAACAAACAAAAAAGAATCAGAAACAACAGATCTTGACCTACTGATTCCTTTACAAGGACATTGTAGTAACCCCAAGAGATGTGTTATTACCTGCATGTCTCCTAATGGACTATGCTTCTCAGTATTCATGTCATTATGGACTGCCTTTCCATGGTGAGTTTGGCCTTGGGCAACAAATGAAACACTAGCAAGAATGAGGCAAGCAAAGACTTAGTATGTACTGGTCTACCAGAGATGGTTTCTCTTGAAATGCTTGCTGTTAGGACTAGCCACCATAAAAGTCCAGTTAAATCACATGGAAAAAAGAAAAGTGATCGTGTAGCCCAAGCAGGCCTTAAACGCAAGTAGCTGGAACTTCAGGTCTGCCCCACCAAGCCCATCTCCTTGCTTTTCAAACTCCTGCACAGAGGCAATAGATAGAAGCAAAACCACCTGATTGACAGCCTTGTGGGAGAGGGTCTCCTGAAAGACCACAGATGTGAACAACTGAGAAGCTCCCCAGCAGAACTGTAGCCAACTGTTTGCTGGCATTAACAGCAAACTGGTGCTGTGTTAAAGACACTAAGGTTTGTGTTGATTTTTACACAGCAATAGATAAGCAAAACATGACAGTATCTAATATAAGTAGAAACATCAAATATGGGGCAGAAATCCTTAAACTCATAACTCAGGATATATCAAGTTGCTAAAAATCCTGGCTGATTCCATAACTTATAGTAAAATATGAGGGTGAGCAGTTTCAAGACTTGAGGTCCTGGAGAGATGGCTCAACACTGAAGAGCACATATGGTCTTGCAGAGGGTCTTGGCTGGGTGCCCGACATCACTCTTGGTGGCTCACAACCACATGTAACTCCACTTCCAAGGGATCAAATGCTCTCTCCTGGCCTTCACACATACTGCACTCACGTGCACAAACTTGACATATATTCATATATACACATATTTAAAAATATAAAAGAAGCTGGGCTTGGTGGCACACCTTTAATCCCAGTCCTGGGGAGACAGAGGCAGGCAGATCTTTGTGACTTCAAAGCCAGCCTGGTCTACAGAGTGAGTTCCAAGAGAGCCAGGGCTGTTACCCTGCCTCAAAATAAATAAATAAATAAATAAATAAATAAAATTTAAAATGCCAGGAGTCTGCCTTAGTAATAAATATATGATTCTTCAAGGGTTAGCTCCCTTGTGGGTAAATTAAGTTTAATATAGCTGCCTCCCAGGTATTCTGTTGTTAGATTTACATGACTGATGGTACCTCTAATTCCATAGAGTTGTCAACAGAATAAACGCATTGCTTGAAAGGCAAACTGAGGCATGACAAAATTTTCAAAGTGTTTATGTCACCAAACAAGATTTTGTTCATCAGAAGCTCCAAACCAAAGTGACTCAGGAATGCAGATGAATTTCTAAACAGTCTTAGTAAATAAGAAACACAGAGCCAAATACGGGGGTAATAGCCAAAGAGATCAGAGCAAGAGCCACAACTACCTTATCTTAACACCAGCAGTAGCTTCCTCAGAGAGAGAGCTTCTTCCTGTCTGACTTGACTTTTTATTGCCTTTCTGTTCTGCCTTCTCATTGGCTCTAAACCCAACCACATGACTTCCTCGTCACTGCCTGTCTATACAAACCTCCAGGTCTCTATGGTTGGTACTGGGATTAAAGGTTCCTGTCACCACACTTGGCTGTGTCCTTGACCACACAGAGACTCTGCCTGGCATGTGATTGGATTAAGGGCGTGTGCTACCACTGCCTGACTCTGCTTATGGCTTGCTATGACCTCTGATCTCCAGGCAATTTTATTTATTAACATACAAATAAAATCACATTTCGGCACAAATAAAATATCACCATACAGGAACTCTGCTGAGGAAACACAAAGAAAAGATGAACCTTCTACAGGATGGCCACCAAAGGAAAGGGAAGCAAATGGTTGACTGCTTATAACAATACATTAGCAAGCCCTTGCATTAATTAGAAATGTGTTGACTACTTCTGACTGTATGAACTTAAGTTCTGAGTTTGGGGATTGTGGCTTTGAAGAATCAAATCCACATCCATTTCCATGTTAGACAATTGCTCTGTCACTGAGCTATGGCCCCAGCCCCTGATTTTTTTTTAATATATGCATTTTCAAAAACTGGCAGCTAAGTTTCACCTGTGCTTGTGATTTCATCTCAAAATGGCCTTTCCTTTCTTTGAAACCAAGTCATCTACCCCACGATTTGGATCAAGGGCCTTCTTTCCAAACATTTGCCCCTTCCGACTCATATGGTGAATTCCAGTGTGTATTTTGGACCAGCCTTCAGCCCTAAAGAAGATGTGTGTCACATTAATTTGCATGCTCTGCCACAGTTGTCTTCACAGCACTTTCATTTCATAGTAAAATGAAACTTACAGAAGAACTAAGCAGCAGGGTATTTCATATCTCAGTTTAAAGGGGGAATGAAAAACAAAAGAAAAAGTTAATTATGACAGTGGGGCTTTACAATGCTAAAAATGCATTATACACAAAGACTTTCATAGTTTGTGGGTTTTTTCCATATGCCAGCTGCAAAGAGAATGTATCTGCAAATATATCACATAGAAGAGTGTTATGTTTTAAATGCCCAAAGTTGTATCTAACTAAAGAGGTCAAAACTCTGGAACTGTTATGAAAGCACTGTGATGTGTGTTTTTGTTTGTTGTTGTAGATAGACCTTCACATTGAAACTCAGGCTGGCTTGAGCACACTATGTTGAAATTAGAGGAGAGCATCCTCATGCCCAAGTCTGATATTTGTCACCAAACATCTGGCTTATAACATCAGAGAGTAGAAACAACTGCAGGAATGGGAGATCATTAAGAATGTTACCTGCCTCTCACAGGCTTTCCCAAATCAGGCAAGGAGTCTGTGTGTGTGTGTGTGTGTGTGTGTGTGTGTGTGTGTGTGTGTGTGTGAGAGAGAGAGAGAGAGAGAGAGAGAGAGAGAGAGAGAGAGAGGTATCCTATACATTGGACCACAGCATTGAATGAACTTGAGCAATTCAATTAGCAAATTTATGTAGTTCAACATCAGTAAAGAATTTCTCTAGCTTTAAGAAAGCATGTATCATGGTAGCTCTTTTCTTTCTTTTTCAAAATAATTTTTAATTATATTATACAACATTTTCTCCTTCCCTTTCCTCCTTCCAGCTCCTCCATGAACCCCCTCTTGTTTTCTCTCAGATGCAGAGTCTATTTAAAATTCTTGTTACATATATACCTAAATACATAAATACAACCTGCTCAGTCTATAATGTTACCTCTATGTATATAATCTCAGGGCTAGCCACTTGGTATTGGATAACCAATTGGGAGGTTTTTCCTTGGGGAAGACCATTTTTCCCACTCTTAGCTTTCCCCAGTTGCCCATAGTTTTTGACCTAGGGTTGAGGCTCCACAGTTTTCTCCTTTCCGTATTAGCATGTCTATTGGTATCATCGTAGTTGTTTGGGACTTATTTTCATCTCTCTCTCTCTTCCATCCAATGACTTCTTTTGAGTTAACTTCACTGCAGAGGGCTCAGCCAATGATACAGAACCCATCATCATTCAAACTAGGGGCACCAGCTCACTCTCCAGAAGGCCTTCCCCATGCCTAGGATTTTTGTTGCTGCTGTGAACTCTGTCTTCCAGACATGACATGTCTGCTGCTGTCTTGAAATCAGAGCAGATGTAAATACCCACATGATGTTCTCAGAAGACTAAATCCATTGTAATTCCCTCATCAGGGAGGGAGGTTCATGGGATACACAAGGCACTATCCTCCTCAAGGACCTGTAAGTGACTAACAATTGCTGGAGGAGGGAGACACTGTAGCTGGAAATTTTCTGTGTCCCACCCAGTCCACAGCTGCTCAGATCCAAGTTAGCACACAGAGACTTGTATTAATTAAAACTGCTCAACCATTAACTCAGGCTAATTACTGACTATCTCTTACACTTAAACTCAGCCCATTTCTGTTAATCTATATGTTGCCCACGTGTTTCTGTGGATTTACCTGTGTGCCATTTCATACTGTTCCCTGGATGGCAGGATGGCGTCTAGTGACTCAGCCTTCCTCTTCTCATAATTTTCCTTGTCTGCTTATCCCACCTATACTTCCTGCCTGGATACTGGCCAATCAGCGTTTTATTAAACCCATGTACAAAAGCATTATCCTACAGCATTTCCCCTTTTCTGTTCATTTAAAAGGGAAAGTTTTAACTTTAACATAGTAAAATTATATATAACAAAACAGTTATCAAGCAAGAATTACAGTTACAATATCTAGTCTCTTCATATTTGGCAAAATTAAAAAATATATTTTATTTATCATATATTTGTGAGTTCACGTTTCATATCTACTTTATCTCTTATCATAACCAAGGAAAACCATAATTATAACTATCTAGTCTAACTACATCAAAGACCTCAGAAGGATATAATATTACCTAAGTAAACAGGAAGAGCATTGTAAGCAACTTTCAAAACTCTGCAAATGACAGAGACAGCTGCCTGCCTAGACAGTCATCCAAAGTTCCTCTGCAGTATTGGGGCATCCATCTTCAGCCCATAAGCCTAAAGTCTCTCAGTCACTTTTCTCTGTGTCCTGTAGAATGTCTGGCAGTTTCTTCTGCAAAGCAGAAACCTGAAGAACCATTTTGCCTTGCAAAGTTCAGTGGTCACCTTTCTATGGTTCCTGCATATACAATCAATGCGACAGTTTTTCAAGTAGTCCAGGCAAGAACAGTTTCTTGCCCAAATGGCTGTTTTTGACAAGAAGAAAATAAAGTCCATATAGAGTGTCTTTGATGGCCCTCTTTCTCTATGAAGTAAATCGGTGCTGCCAGGAGCAGACATGTCTCATTGTCTAGGAAAGTCTAAGTTTTTAAAACATTTTAAATGCCATATTCTGTAGGTCTTTGAAATGTTTGAAGACTGCCTATCTAACTGAAATCTATCTATGTATACCTAGAAAACTTAACTAACATGACTATAAGTTTGATTATCATAGATGACTAATTATTAATCTGTATTTCTCAACTATACACTGCAATTTCAAATGAGTTGCACAAAGAAAATACTTTAAACAAGAGTAGAAATATACATACAGTATAACAAATTAACTTTAAATTTGTATCAATAAACTAAAATCTATACCAATGTAAAACATTTTAAATAAGTTTCTCTTTAAATGTAGGTTCAATAATCCACCCTTTTATCCTATCCTATCTATATTCTATATTTTCATATCATATCCCCCTTTCTTTTTTAGAAAGAGATTGACTGTGACCAATAACAATTTGTAACCAACAACTCAAACAAAGACAAACATCCATAATTTATTTTTTGGGGTGGGGTATAGGCATAGTTTTCTAGACTATTTCCTGCTGATAGAGGGTGCTGGTAGTCTTATGGGGATCCTGAGAAAATTAAGAATTTTGGTCAAGTACTTACTGGAATAGTCTGTGAGCCTGTGTTCTCTGAGCCAGTTGCCTTGAAACCGTTCTGGATGTTGGATCATCTGGGCCATGGTGTCATCAGAGACCTTTCAGGGGGGCTTGGTTGGTCAAGCCTGATTCATCTTAATGTGGAACAAATCCATAGCTTCCTGTGGAAACAAAAGCAGAGCCTCCTTTCCAAAGCAACATATCCTTAGATCCAAATTTTGAAGTCAAGATATCTTTAAAATATACATATTGGTTTAACTGAGCAGGCTTTACAATCAAATGTTTCTCTGTAGTTAAAAATCCCAAAAACAATATAATCCAGCAGACTCTCTGTGTGATTTCCATCTTTATATGGCTTATTTTTTTTATAATACTTTTACTGCCTCTTTAAAGACTTTATTTTTTTAAAACTATTTCTTTATATAACTGTCTTTATTCATTTTCTTCTCTCTTCCAAGCCTACATACATTTTTACATACACTGTAAACTATTCCATCTTAATCTGTCTTATTGTGAACCCATTGCTTTAAACTGCAGTATTACTAGGACTGAAATGGCAGGTTTGGCTGCTGGTTGCACCTACCTCAGCTTTCCAACATGGCAGAACTAGTTTACCACCAGCTCTGGCAACCAGGCTCACAGATGACTATGGGACACAGTGGATCTATGTTTCCATCTAGCAGCATGTAACCCAGAATCCTCTTTTTTTTTCTTTTCTTTTTTTTTCTGTACTATCAAAAGCTAAATCTGTCATAATGCAGTACACTGTGCAGCTTGGAGATGCCACTGTGTACCATGGCAGAAATCTGCCATGTACACTCAAGTCCACATGCCACTGCGAACCCACCATACTGTAGCTCATGGCTGGCCTGAGAGACACAACTAGGAAGCTGTGTTTAACTCTGTTTTAGAATCTTCTTTTTTTTAAGGTTTCTCAGGTTTTAGGTCCCATGTTTTGGCACCAAGACACTTCTTCAGTAGTATAACTAGAAGATGCCTGTGCTCTAGTAAGAAACTCCTAACCCATGTTCCTGTAAGTAACCCATTACACTTATTCATTCACCGGGGTAGACTTGAGTTCAGTGGTTGTTTTGGTCTGTCATCAGTGCCCTATCTGGAGTGGCTAAACTTTTGTGCCTAACTCCCCAAGAAAAGTCATGTGATAATTGTACTATGTGATTTGTAATACCAATGATAATTAACTATCTGTTCTAGTTCCTTTTCTGTTGCTGTGATAAAACATTGTGACCAATAGTGAGTTAAGGGAGGACAGGGTTTATTTGGCTTAAACTTCCAGACCACAATCCATCACTGAAGGATGACAGGGGAGGAACTCAAGAAAGTATTTGAAGCAGAAACCATGTAAGAATGCTGCTTGCTGTGCTCTCTCAGGCTTGTAGCTAGCTTTCTTATATTTGCCCAGGACCACAAGCCCAGGGAAGGGTGCTGCTTACAGTGTCCTGGTCCCTCAAACATCAATTAATAATGAAGGCAATATTCCACAGACATGACCACAAGACAAGCTTATCTCTAAAAAAATCAGTAGAAACTCCCTTCTCAGATAACTCTAGGGTGTCACGTTGACAGTCAAAGTTAACTAGAACACTACCCATATGGCCATACTAGAGAAAACATGAATTATACCGTGGACTATTCACGCCAAGGAATATTTGGTGGCTGTGAGGAAAGGCTATATAAAATCTGCAGTATAGATGCTCTCCAGATTGAAGTATGAAAGGCGTTTCAACTGCAAAGCCAAGAACAGAACCAAGTATGCATTAACAAATACGGTTTCTAGGAGAAATGGAGATAGGAATACATCTGAGGGGCTGGGGAGATGATGGTTCAGTGGGTAAGAGGGCTTGCTCTGCAGACACAAGGACATGGGCTTGAAGCTCCATCACCTATGTAAAAATTCAGGCCTGGCTGACATGTCCATACCTGAAGAAATATGGGACAGAGATAGGCAGGTTCCAAGAGCTCCCTGGGCAGCCTGATAAGCTGAAATGGTGAGCTTCAGGTTCAGTGCCTTATCTCAGAGAGATATGGCAAAGGGAAACTGAGGATAACAGCCCGTGTCCTGGTCTGGCCTCTGTGAAAAAGGTCATTGCCTTCTTTTTTGCCAAAAGGTCCCATTCAATCTAGTGTTCTTTCTATCTCTCGTTTCTTTTTTATTGTTTATTTACTTAAATATTTAACTGATGTATTTATTATAAAAGAGTTTTTATGACTATTTTCTATTAAAACAGACACAGACCAATAGAATAGAATAGGAGACTCAGAAATAAAGCCATACAGCTACGACCACCTGATTTTGGACAATTATACCAAATATATGTGGTTAAAAAATACCTCTCCCACAGATGGTGCTGGGAAAGCTAGATCTCTATCTCTCACCTTGTGCAAAAATCAACTCCAAATGGGCCAAAGACCTTCATGTAAGAGCAAAAATTAAAACTGGTAGACAAAAAAGAGAGGGAAAAGTGATTAAAACATCTTATTTTTTTGTTTGTTTTGATTTTCGAGACAGGGTTTCTCTGTGTAAAAGTCCTGGTTGTCCTGGAACTCACTTTGTAGACCAGGCTGGCTTTGAACTCAGAGATCTGCCTGCCTCGGCCTCTCAAGTGCTGGGATTAAAGGTGTATACCACCACCGCCCAGCTTAAAACATCTTAGTAGTCAAGAAAATGACAGAGTGGTTCAGAGCACTGGCTGGGCTTTCAGAGGACCCAGGTTCAATTCCCAGCACCCACATGGCAGCTGCCAACCATCTGTAACTCCAATCCAGGGGAATCTGACACTCTCTTCTAGACTCTGTAGCCACCAGGCATGCATGAACAGACATATAGGTAGACAAGACACTTACATACATACAATAAAAATAATTTTTAAAAAAGACCTTTCTGAGTAGAATTCCAGTTGATCAAGAAATAGAGCCAACAACTGATAAACAGGAACTTGTGGAATTAAAAAAAAAAGAATGAAAAGACAAGGCAGCCCACAGAACAGGGAGAAATCTTTGCAAGCTAAACATCTGACAGAGGATTACTATCCAGAATACACATAGAACAAGAACTCAAACAAGCCAGGAAATAAGTGCACTAATTAAATGAGAATACAGTTCTTAAGAACTGGGGTGCAAACGGCCAATCAATGTATTTTTTGAAAAAGTGCTAACCTTTGCTAGCCACCAAACACCCCCCCCCCCCAAAAAAAAAAAAAACACATGGGATCCCATCTCACGCCTGCCAGAACAGTGATTAGCAAGAAAACAAATAAGAGCAAATAGTAGGGAGAAGAAGGGCAAAAGGGGACCATTATATACTGCTGACGGGGATGTAAACTAATACGATCACTATGGTAGTCACTATGGAGATTTCTCAAAATACACTAACTAGAACTATCATGGGGTCCAGCTATACCACTCACTCCTGGATATTTAGCCAAAGGACTTCAAATCAACATATTATGGAGATACTAGAACATCCGCACTTACTGCAGTACTGTTCATAATGGCCAAGTTACACAATCAATCAACATGTCCAAACAATAGAGGAGTGAATGGGTAAAGGAAGCACAGTATATATGCACAGTGAGACTTTTTCAATCATAAAGAAGAATGGAGTTATGTTATTTGCAGAAAACTGGATGCAACTGGAGATCACCATATTAAGGAAATTATATCAGCCTCAGAAAGACAATTATTGCTTGTTTTCTCTCCCTTGTGGGTCCTAGACTTTATGGACACACAAAATTGCATGTGTAGAGATGACTGAAATGTAGAAGTGAAACTATCTGAGGAACAAGGGGAATAACAGGAGGGGGAGGAAGAAGAAAGGGGATGGTGATGGAGGGTATGGGTGAGTATGATCAAAGTACCTTACACACTCGCACCAGAAGTGAAGAAGAAACTAGAGGCCTTACTAATTATGAATGAGTCATAAGGCTTCACTTGACTCAACTAGTTAATTCAACCGGGTAGTGACTCCAAGAAGATTACTGGCCACTTCAATCAATGAATCTGCCTAATGCTCTTCTGTTCAAAATTCACCTTTGAATTGTTTTGATTTTCACGGTCACTTCCATCATTAATAAAGAGAAAGTTCTTAAGTACCCACAATGAACAAGATTTGGGGTTCTACAATACCATTTGGTTAACTAAGAGATGTGAATCAAGGATAAATAGCAATACAAGAAAGCAGAATATAATATCATAATCTCTCATGACCTAGGCATGTAAGTCCTAAACACATCTTTTCTGATTGTATGTCATTATCCTTCCCTTTGTAGATAAGGAATTAGATTTTATTTTTAGTCATTTATGGAGTCATTTTTCCTTCCTTCCTTTCTTCCTTCCTTTCTTCCTTCTCTCTGGTTTCATTTTTATTTTATTTTATTATTTTAAGTGTATGAGTGTTTTGCCCACATGCATATATGTGCACCACATGTATGTCTGGTGCCTGAATAGATAAGAGAAAAGCACTCTGGATGTCCTGGGACTGGAGTTACAGATGGTTGTGAGCTGCCATATGATTACAGAGAATCAAACCCAGGACCCCTGAAAGAGCAGCCAGTACTTTGAATCACTGAGCCAACTCTCTAGCCCTCCCTATGGTTTCTTTCAACACTCTCGGTGTGCTGTGTCTTATGTTTTGGATTCTAAGAAAGTAATTTGAATGTGATAAATATCTTTACTGTTTTCTAAACTCCAAGCCAGTTGCCCAAGATTATTTGAGTTATCCCTTTTGCCACTGAAGTGACTTTCATATCCCTATGAGTGTTTTTTACCTAATTCTGACTGTTCTGTTTCCTTACTAAGTTTAGTGTCATGCTGCTTCAGGATTGCAGCATTATGGAAATACATTCATAGATCTAGGGGAGAAGCTTTTGCCTTGACCCTTTTTCATTCACAATTACCTGGCTGTTCGCAAAAGTGATCTTACCCTATCAGATTCAATGCAGAGCACTCGGTAATATGCCCTTCATTATTCAAAAGCAGATGACATTCATGGATAATGCTGCCCATATTATTGAATAAATAAAGAGGCTTGATTTCCCAAATGTCCCCATTTCAAGTCAATCTGGCAAGTTTCTCATGAAATCCTGTTGGTATTTGACTGAGATTGCATAGCAACTACAAATCAATTTAAACAAACTTACATTTTTTTTACAGTGCTGTCGCCACTGTCTCCAACACCAATATATTTCATGTCACGTAAGTGTTTTCAGCTTCCACAGCTCTGACAGGAAACAGATACCACGCTCATCTTAGAAACTGATGAGTTCAGCATAGTAGGTGTATATTTGGACTGGATTTAAGGAAATCAAAGGGATGACACAGCACTTCAGGGAAGAGCATTCCACAGTTTGAGCCCAAAGGGGGAAGGGAAAGGAACAATCACTAGAATTCAGTGGGGACAATACCACCAGAGGGACCAGAGCATCAGTAAATAAGAGTTATAACCAATGCCAGCCAAACAAAGGGAGGAAGCCACAGGGAGAAAGACTCTACCTTCCTATGCACAACCAGGGCCTCTCTTTGCCCAAACCCAACCAGAAGGCATCAGCTAGCAAGGTGATGTTATTTGTATGGCCCAGGCTCCAACTCCCCAAAGCCAGATAGAAAGGCTTGGAGACTGTACTGGGGGTGCAGGGTAAATAAACATTATGGTAAGTCTATATTGTGGTAAGCACTTTGTCACACCACCCGAGTCCCTTGCATTTCCTGTCAGTTTTTTTTCCCTCATCCACTTTAGAATCTACTGTTTCAATGGCTTCCCCCTTCCAGAACCAGTTCAGATCAGTTACTGTTTCTATGTGAGACAGCTGTTACTTTTTATATATTGTTTTCTAAGGGGGCATTTACTTCTTATTGCTTGCATGGTTATCCCTTGCTGTATGATCTGAATCAAGTCCACTGTTTTTCTTGTACTAATTCCAGAGTTGTAAGAAATAGGCTGTGAGGACTTTGCTTCAAGGATTGGAGAGACAACTCCGTGGTTAAAAGTACTTGAAGGAGATCAGGGTTTGATTCCCAGCATACATGGGTTTCGATTCCCAGCACCCATGTGGCAGCTCACAGCTGTCCATAACTCCAATTTTAGGGGATTACTACTACTTGTCTCAGTTGACAAGGTCTCCTGTTTTGCAGGCATTATTGGTTGCCTGGGATTTTGAAGCTGATTTATCAGTTTTATATAGCCACAAATTAGAAAGTGGATCAGAGGAAGATACCCCAGGCAGATTAGAAAGTACATATCATCCAAATGAATGTGGACTAGTTGATTCTCCCTTGCAGTGCCTACTCTACTTCTCAGTAATTCAGAGTAATTGGAAACAATCAAGTGCAACCTTCCTCTGACCCCTTGTTAGGAGTCACAGTCACCTAAAAAAAATTTAATCCCTTCACATTCTCTTAATTTCCAGCATTGTTCATGAAAAGCAGAAGCAGAGGGTGCCATCTGGGTTGTTTCCGTGGTAAATTTATTTCTGATTCTACAGGCATGCTACAGCAAATGAAGAAGAACCCAGTAGCCTTACCAGAAGTCAGAATTTGTATAGCAAACTCTCAGTCTCAAGATCTCAGCTTCTTGTCCCAGTAGCTTGAACAATACAACTTGGCTCCTCATCACCACCTGTGAGGACAACTATAGTGACAAAGGATTCAGTGTCCTCTTCTGAGTTCCTCAAGTAGCAGGCATTCACATCATATATAGACAATGCGTTTGAGCAAAACAATAACACATAGTAAATAAATAAATAAATAAAAATTAAAGACATTTGCATCATTATTTTCAGTATTTAATGACAGAAATATGAACCAATTACAACTGCATGTTTTGATATAATGATCCCTCAGAAAATATGGTCTACTTGTAGTTAATGTTTTCTCAGCTAACTTAGGGTACCAATGCAGGCCAGCATATTAACCCTGGACATTATTAGCTGATTCTCGCATATTAATCTCTGCATCTTCTTTCTTGATGAAATAGGTATATTAAATAACTTTAAACACAGCTACAATAATTTAAGTGTGTCCACAAAGGGCTCCCATAAACAGTAAAAAAGGAGATACTTCTCTTGGGGACCACACTTTGAGAAGCAAGTCTTTCTTTATATGACTCCTACTGCAAGTATGGCTGACATTTGGAAACTAAAGTGAGTGACCCAACTGGTAGCCTTTCTACCAGTATCCCTTCAAACTGGGCCAAAGACAAAGCAAATTTAGACTTGTTTTGAAGATATCTATAAAGCAATGTTTCTCAACCCAAAACAAACAGCCTGCTGGGGCATACTCTACAATCTCTGAAGACATCTGTGGTTGTCACAAGTGGAAGGAGGCAGTGCCAATGGTATCAAGTGAGATAAGGCAAAATGCCACCAAGTAGCCTACAATGTAACAAAGAATGATTCAGTCAAAAATGTCAATATCGAACTGGGGAGATGGCTCAGTAGATAAGACCACATGCAGCACAAGCCTAAGGACATGAATTTGAATTTCCAGAACCCTATTAATGTGGTGATTATGGCATAACTTCTCTAATCTCAGCATTGTGGGGGTGTGGACAGGAGGATTTCTAGGATTAGCTGACCCCAGCCTAGCTTTGGATTCCGTAAGAGACTGTCTCAAGAAGGTGAGGTAGAGATTGATAGGGTGGGACACTTGAAGTCCTCCCCCAGCCTCTTCACGAATCTGTACTTTCACACATACATTAACACACACATACACACACACACACACACACACACACACATCAATCAACAGTGGCAACGTTGAAAATCCCTGTTATAAAAGAAGAGAAAGATTTGTATAAAAGGTTGTTTGGATTTAGAGATGTTGCCCCGAGTCTGGTGATAGAAATAAGAGGAACCTAGTGTTTCTGCAAACCTCATGTGTGGGGTGGCTTAAAAAGTCATGCTCCTTCCTGCCCCCCTCCTACTACCCAGGCTCAATTTCATACTTGGTAATCCCAGGCCCTGCAGGTCAGAGGTTCTGTCAGTCTGAGCTTCCTGTTGCCTTCTCTCTGTCTCAGAGAACTCCACATACAGAACCACTCCATGCCACCACGAAAGGTATTTGAAGCATTGGGATACATTTGGATAATTTAAGTAAGTAGACGTATGTACTATTGCAAGAGAGTGGGGAAGGGGAGGGAAGGAAGCCAAGTCATATGCAAAAACCGTTCTAGAATGAAAGAAACTAATATTGTAGTCTAAACTGTTGATTCCTCAAAGACAGACTTAGTAAGACTGGAAACGGTCTCCTGGAGTCTGTCCTTGTATCTAACTTCAATGAAATAAATACTCTAAGTATTCTCAACATCACATTTATAAAACAATGGACTCAGCATGTCTTTAAACTACTATATTTCTTGCTGCCTTTGAAATGTCACATTTGATGTCTCTGTTTCTCACAGCTGATGCCACTGGGTCCCTCTCAGGCTGTTCCTGGTCTAGCTCAGGCTCGGCTCTCCTCCACATTTTGAAAGAAAACTGAAAATGGTAAGAGCAGCTAATGAAGCCCGAATTTGTCACTGGTAATCTTCGTGGTAAGAACTGACATCAGTTGGGGAGAATAATATTTGAGAATTTTTCAGGGGTGGAGATGGAGCTCAGCAGCGAAACGCTTGCCAAGAGTACATACTCCCCTAGATTCCCTCCCCAGAGAGTCCTTTCCTAGGAGAAACTGCTTTGTGATATTTCATAAGCAAGATGAATCAAGGTAGTATTTCATAATTTCAGATTAGTCATTGCTTGCTCTGTCCAACTTCCTATACAAGTTAAACACATACTGTAGCAAGCAAAAGTAGATGTTGAAAGTGAGGATTTCGGTTTTTGGTTCTCTAGTTTGATCTGTAAAGACATCTAGGTCGCTGAAGTAACTTAATGCAATGCTTCTCCTACCATATGTTGTGATTGTCCCACATCTGAGTGACTGTACAGAAGAGGTGGAGCCAGGAGACACATATATCTAGGATTTGGGGGACCCCATGCTCTACTGCTGTCAAAGATGCCCAGAGTTTGTGATTAGGTGAAATGGGATTCTCAGGATTAGCACACCAGGGGAAGAAGCTTCAGGATGCACCTGAACTCAATTCTGAACACAGCCAGAACAAGCAGGCTTTTAAAGCAAAGAGTGGGTGGCAGTCAGTGGATAGAAAATTATTAAGAGGAACCTTCAGGCATGTGGGGGATTCTAGCTCAAGTGGCCTGACAGAGTTCTTGTTGGAGTTAGGCCTGAATGGTGCACCATTTCCTGGAGAATGAGTAGGGTAAGGAATGCCATGAGAGACAATGGGGGCTGGGGCATGGAAGATGGAGGGAGTTTGGGGGTGGGGGATGATCCTAAACCAAGGTAGGATTCTCAATACGATGACTTAGCAAGACCCCTTCTCAAGGCAAAGCAAAGATGGACACAAAGACCCACACCAAGGCCTAGGGCTTAGAGAAGCCTGACTGAAATGCAGTCAAAGCGAGTCTGACTACGCCTAGCTGAGAAATTATGTACATTGCACCTCAGTCTGCTGGAACTCACTTTCTTTGACCATGTGAGCACTATGCTATCTTTATAGTCATCTTACAGAGCCACGGGGAAATAACCATACATTTATGCAAAACCTTTGCAAGTGGTAATGAGGTAGACCAAAACTAAATCAGGAAAAGCTTCTTTTGAAAATGTTTTTTTCACCCACGCTAGACTCTATAAAGGAGTGTTCATATTAGCAGCACACTGTGATTTCCAGATCATCGCGTTGGCCCCAAGCTCAATTTCTAAGGTCTACTGAAGCATTACCCACGGGACCACACTACTACAAAGGAAGCAACTGTTTTGAGTTTCATTTCCTAGAAACCCAGATGTCTATTTTAATGCACACACATGTCCACATCTGTCTTTGCCCCCTAAGGATGGCATGCTAGGAGGATGGTGAAAAACAGAGTCGAATTTATTGGCCACTTATGTAAGTCAAGTCTCATGCCTCTATTTTGGCTCCAAAGCTGGTCCGAGGCGCAGATAAAGAAACTGGGGCTTGAGAGGTTAAAGAGCTTGAGGACATGGTCCCTGCAGACCAACTCCTGAAGCTGGGCCTCTAAGACTGCTCTGTTCTTCCATGCCAAGCTAACACTCAACAAATGTGAGCTTCATTGTGATATCAGTCTGTTTAAGAACTAAGAGGAAATCAGTGTACTTGGACATGAAAAATCGTAAAAGCAATTTTCAAAAGAAATACAAAAGGCCCAAAAGAACAGAGAAAATATCCAGTCTTGGCAATAATCATGTCATATGTCTTAATCTGGAAATTCCACTTCAAGAATTTCTAGTTAAAGATGACCACGTGGGTGGTGAACTATTTGCCAAAATAGTATATGGAACAAGACAAAGGAAACAGCTCATGTCCCATGAGAGGGGAAGGTTTGTTACAGAACCACCGAGTCATGTTTTAAACAAAGAGTATTTAAAAATATATAGTGTAAGGTTAATTGAAAGAAAAAGCAAAGTAGAAATCAGTATGGGCTGTGTGTTTTCTGATATTTTTAATGCACATACTAGACAAGTGCTGGATGCTTACCAAACACTGGAAAATCTATGGTTATGGTTTATACAAATAAGTGTATTATATACTTTAATTTCACAAAACAGCCCTGAATTGTAATTATTCTAAGGATTTACTTTATTTAAGTAGTATTTATTTATGTGAGTGTGTGTGGACCTGTGTGAGTCTATGTGCGTTATGTGCATGCAGGTGCGTGTTGAGGCAAGAACAGGCAGTGGTACCCACTAGAATTGGAGATATAGGTAGTTGTGAGCCATCTGGTGTGGGTGCTGGGAACTGAACTCTGCAGTAAGTGCTCTTAACAGCTGATCCATTTCTTCAGCTCCCATTATAACTGTTTTACAAGTGGGCAGTTATAGGTAAAGTGATACCATAAAGCCAGAGTTCTTACATGGCAGACTAAGGATTTAAAACCAAATCTTTCCTCTGGCAAAGCCCTGGCTTTTACTAACACGTTCCTCACTACATGAGATACATGGTAGATTGATCAATACTAGAAAGAAAAATACCGAACTTTTTACAGTGGCTAAACAGTTTTAAAAGTGAAACATTTTACTTTTAACTACAGCTGTTGTTTTTCATGGCTAAATAAAGGGACAATAAGGCATTTACTACATTAATTAAATACAATTATTTTAAAAATTGTAAGCTCTTGCCGGGCTGTGGTGGCACACGCCTTTAATCCCAGCACTCGGGAGGCAGAGGCAGGCGGATTTCTGTGAGTTCGAGGCCAGCCTGGGCTACCATGTGAGTTCCAGGAAAAGGCGCAAAGCTACACAGAGAAACCCTGTCTCAAAAAACCAAAAAAAAAAAAAAGTTGTAAGCTCTTGGTGGAATTAAAAACATCATTCCAGATGAATCAGGCAGCCTCTTTGCATCCCAAGAATAGATTATTTCTATCTCTAATCTCACAAAAGTTTATGGCTGAGATTGAGTAATCTGCGGCCATATCCAAGCTGTCATTTTTGTAAATCCCAAAAGCTAAGAATGCTCTCTGTGCTTTTGCAATTCTTGGTGGTTTCATACATGTCTATAATGACTTGAGGTCATTTTCACCCCTCCATCACCCTCTCTCATCTCCCTCCCTCTCCAATGAAACTCATCTCCTCAAGTCCCCTTCCTTCTTGTATATCTTCTGTTCTATGTGCAACCCACTTAGTCAGAGTTCTTCACATGAGGATGCGTGGGAGGTTAATTACTGTAGATTAATGCAGTTCAGTGGTGGCATACTTGCTTGGCATGTACAAAGCATTAGTTTCAATCCTCAATGCTGCTAAACAAATACATAAATAATTGAAACATATCAAGGGAAATTATTAATCTACTATACCTTAAAGTTAAATTCAAGTTTACATGCTCACAAAATAGTATTCTTTTTTGTGTCTATAGCTGTTTTGGGACTATGATGGTCAACTAGTCAGTGACAGAAGCTATATGACCTACAGAGTCTAAAATGTTCTTTGCAGAAACTGTTTTCCACTCTGTGGCTTATGGAAATAAAGGAGATAATAAAATTGAAGGTCAAATACAGTTTAATGCCTTTAGATCTTTGATGACTATAAAAGATGGTAGTTGCCGAGTGCCTATTTACTGAAGACTGTACATTATTTCATTCTCTTAGTTTCAAACCTGAAGCTGAAGTGGTAGAGAGTCTATGATTTTTTTTTTTTAAAAAAGTGTGTTTTATTTTAAAAGCGGGTTATATCCTTTTGGACTTGAACTGCAATTTTTGTTAGGCAATGGGAGGTTGATATCCATGGAATCTACATTTTGCAGAGATTAGTCTATGGTCAGAAATATTTCAAAATTCATGAAAAGACGATATTGAGTCATAAATCTACTAGGGAAATTCCTTTTTTATGTGTAGGTAATTTGTGTTTCTTTTTTTTTCTGTTCATTTTACATACCAACTACAGTTTCTCCTGTCCTCCTTCCTCCCACTACCCCCCAGCCTTCCCCCCAAAACCACCGTGCCCCATTCCCACCTCCTCCAAAGGAAGGTCCATGGGTAGGTAGCAGAGCCTGGTACATTCAGTTGGGGCAAGTTCAAGCCCCTCCTCCTACTAGGGAAATTTCTAGCAAGAACTCAGTCTATAAACAGCAACTTCCCTTATTCACAGCACTTAGTCCACTCCTAGGGAGATTTACTTATTACAAATCTCATTACCACACTATTTGGTATCATATCAACTTAGCCAAAGGTCCAATTCACATTCAAGGGCTTCCAGCAATGACTACTCACTCTTCCCATCTTTCACGTGCCTCTCTTCTCTTCTCCAGGCAGGCTGCCATCATGTCTGGATGTCCCAGGCCCATTCAGCCACAGATTCCCCAACAGGATGTAACTTCCCCAGGCTTCCTTCCACAGTTTCACTGAGCTCCCTCACTCCTTTCCCTGCTTCCTTCACCCCTCCCTGAAAGTGAATTCCAACACTTGCTTTAGACACAGGCAACTTGGATTTGTTCTGCTCTGGGATTTTGAAAGGGGATTGCAGAAGTAGTTGACTTAAGGGAACCCATGCTCTGAAGACTGACATGCAATAGACTAGAGGAGACGCACTCTGCTGGCTTTCTTGTAAGTTGATTGAGTGGGTGGGTAAAAAAGTAAAGAGGGAGAGAGAGAAAGTAATAAGGAGGGAGGGAGAAGAGGAGAGAGGGAGGGAGGGAGGGAGGGAGCAAAGGAGTGAGAAAGAGAGGGAGGAAAAAGAATTGTGAATATCAACATTAATTCCATTCTGTAATATTTTATGAAAATAATCCATTCATTTAATCTGTAATAGCTGTGTAAAAGCTGTGTGTGTGTGCGTGCGTGTGTGTGTGTGTGTGTGTGTGTGTGTGTGTGTGTGTGTGTGTGTGAGAGAGAGAGAGAGAGAGAGAGAGAGAGAGAGAGAGAGAGAGAAAGACTAAAATGGGTTTTAATGCACCAAAATGTCAATTTTGTTGAGATTGGGGTACCCTTACTGCTCCAAGTTGTCCTTTATTATATACATTTTCCTATGTTCAACTCATGATCCGTGGGCCAACTCTACACTCTCTCCTCTCTCTCCAAACACTGAGCATCTCATCTCCCAAACATCTCACTCTTAGCTTATTACCTTGCTTCCCATTTCACTAAGAAAACAAAGCAATTAGAAGAGAACTTTCCTGCATCTCCCCTTTGTGGACCTGTCTAGGACATCCTCACTCTTAGGTCCTCTCTGACTCTGTTCCATTACCTATCCCTGATAGATCACCTCCAAATGGAAAAGCTTCAAACAGGATAGTTCTATACTACTTCCTGTCATGGGTCAGGGGTTGCCTGATTTGTCTGGGCAAGTCTCATACTGACTTTCTTCTGCAGTGGCAGTTAGAGATTGTGGTCTGAATCACATAGGAGCCTTGAGAGCCTGGGATCCAGAGCCGTGGGGGCTCCTCCAGTGCCTCTCTCCTTGTGATCTCTGTAATATGGTATCAGTACTACAGTAAGGCTTTTTACTAGACTCCAAAGTTGGGAGAAAGGGGGAGAGGGAGAGAAAGAGTGTGGGAAAGAGAGAAACACTACTGGCTATGTCTTTGTTCCTCTTGACAGGAAAACCCTTGGAATATGTGTGCTGCTCAATACTTCTAACATTCCTCTAGGTACTTAGAAATCATTGTACCTTCAAAGGACCTCGGATACCCAGCCAGTTCTCATCACTTCCAACATTGCCATTTTGGTTTTTGCTTGACCTCCTTAACAGCCTCTGCACTTGTCTCCGTATTTGCCCATTTGCAGAAACTGTTTATCCTCTGTTCTCTACACCACTGTAAAAGATTAACATCTGCTTTCAGCCATCTTGAAAACATGTAGTGGCTCCAAACCCCACTCACGAGAGACCACCATTCCCAGAAGGGTGGACCTGGCCCTGCATGCTTGGACTACCTCTCTGACTTTATCTTCTAGTTTCCTTACACTTCTCCTTTGACCATTGTGTGACTATTCCGTGATGTCTCCTTTATTATAGACTGTATTTTCTTTCTCTACAAAACGTATCATCTAACTTCCAACTTGGAACAGACGCATTTTTCTGTGTCTAGAGAACTTCATCTTCAAAAGAGTAAAATTCACTCCAAGCCCCAAGAAGAGCTCTTGACCTATTGATGGTATCAGAAAATTCATGTTGCTTCAGGAGGCAAAGGTACGATAGCTACCAGGAGTTTGAGATCAGCCTGGCATGTACAGTGAGTTACAAGCAAGCCTAAGCCACAGAGACACAAACCACTCAGCTCTACTTCCTCATATTTCACCATCAAATAGTTCCCAGTAACATACATCTCCTCCTCGCACCTCAGATTATAACCACACCTCATGCATGAACAATGTTTGGAAGATAAAAATAACTATTTGCAAAGCATGAACTTGGGTACAGTTTGTTAACTGTTGCTTCCAATTACTAGTCATATATCTATGCTTGTGGATATTGAGTGGGAATCTAATGGTAGTCTAAAATCAAGAGGGTTTGGGTCTTGTCTTGGTTAGGGTTTTTATTGCTATTATGAAACACCATGACCAAAAAGCAAGTTGGGGAGGAAAGGGTTTATTTGGTTTACACTTCCACATTGCTCTTCATTACTGAAGGAAGTCAAGACAGGAACTCAAACAGGACAGGATCTTGGAGGCAGGAGCTGATGCAGAGGCCATGGAGGGGTGTTGCTTACTGCCTTGCTTCCCTTGGCTTGCTCAGTCTGCTTTCTTATAGAACCTAGGACCACCAGTTCAGGGGTGTCATCATCCACAGTGGGCTGAGCCCTCCCACATCAATCACTGTTTGAGAAAATATCTTACACCTAGATCTCATGGAGGCATTTCCTCAACTGAGGCTCCTTCCTCTCTGATGACTCTAGCTTGTGTCAAATTGGCACTCAAAACCAGCCAGTACAGATCTGAATCAAGCTTGAGTCCCACCACTGAAGCTATGCATCTGTTCTCTTGGTCTCATCACTTTGACCAATCATCCACCTCTGATCTGATTGCTGCCCACTGCAAACAGAAGCTTCTCTGCCCTAGGCTGAGAGCAACACCAGTCTATGAGTAGAAACATAAATATTCACAAGGCAATTTGGCAGCATGACCATTTAGGAAAACAAAAGTAGCAGCTTCTACACAAGAGATTATGATGTCCCCAACCATGAACTTTAGACCACAGTAACAGTATCAGGCATGAAATTACCTCATGTGGAGGTCTCAAATCCAATCTAAAAACAGTTGCCCCATAACAGTTATGCCACTATTACACATCTTACCTGGAAGGTTGGTGTTGTGGCATACAGAGTATAGGATTGGGTAAGATCATTGAGATCTTTTCTCCTGCAGCAGCTACCGTAGCATATTCTGGCACTGTGAACATATAGGCAGTATTAACTGGACTTACTGGATTAAAAAAATTCCATTAAATTAGGAGGGGGTATGTTGGAAGGGATATGATAGAGTTCAAGGAGGGAACTAGGGATGGATATAATCATATTTCATTGTATTCATATATGAAATTCCCAAGAATAAAAAACAATTACAATTTAAAAAAAATATGCACCTGAGTGGAGTTGTTGCAACTTTGAAGACTTGTTTGTTCTAGCTTCTGTTTGAAGGGTGGCCAAGCAGCAGCACATGCAGGCCTGGCAGCCTTTGTGCCATAACCTCTTATTTTCCCCTCACATGAATTTCCCTGAGGCAGAGAGAGCTCTGTGCATAAGATGTAGCCAGCTCTCTACATACATACATAAATAAATAGGCATGAAAATAGAAGGACTAGTGGATCACTGGGAGGAGAAGAGGCGAAAACAATCAAAATAATTACATAAGGCAGAAAATGTCATAATGAAACCCATTATTATGTATCATTAATATATGATTTTTTCTCTTTAGAAAACAGATGGGCTTTGGGCAAGACAGCAGTGGAGGCCTTTGCTTCCTAATTGGGTAGAGACGAAGGCCTGAATCATTTTCTCCACCATTCCCCTATGTTGTCTAGCACTGACAAGTAGCGTTTGTTGAATGAGAACATTATTATAGAGTTCCCTTCTAAGAAGTGAATTTTAGTTTATAAATTCATAAAATGCCTAAGGGCATTTATGGGCAGAGAATGACATTCCTAAGAAATGCTGAAGCCAAGACGTATTTCTCCTTTTTCCCCTTCAATCCAGCCTCATCCAAAATGTAAGAATACTTTCTATAATTTTTTGTTTTAATTTCTTTCTGGTACTGAAAATTGAACCCAGGAAAATTGAACCCATGCTAGGCAAACTCTCCCACAGATCCACATCCACAGCTTTCTACTCTGTGCTTTGTTTTGAGACAGGGTCTTGCTAAGTTTGCTAGGCTGGACTCGAACTCGTGATCTTCCTACCTCAGCCTCCTAAGCAGTAGGATTATAGCCCTGCATTACCAGGCCTGAATTGAATGCTTTTCTAATACTTGTAAACTGTTCCTATGAAAATGTCTCCTCCTTCTCTCTCCCAGACAATAGTAAAGAGAACCAACCTGAGATATTAGAGTACCGTGAATCATTTAATCCAAAAGGAAATTAACAAAAACGCAAGCACAAGTTGTATTGAGTGTGTTTACTGTAACTACAGGATGCAACTTGCAAGTGATCGATCATAAGTGAGTTGGCATCTGAGGTTGCAACTGCCTCTCAGGTCTCTGCTTCTTCCTCAGTAAACAGGCATATTTCTGTGCCTTTTCAATTTCAATATGAAGAGTTAATGATGTTATCCAAATGGTATGTCTATTTTAACAACTGGCACATGCTAAGAATAAAAGGCAACCATTAGAAAGAGCGTGATCATACACATACAAATGATTTGTGGCTGCTCCACATGAATTCTGCATTTTCCATTTTAGCAAATGAGGTGATTTACTGAGAGAATAGAAACACCTGTGCATAGAAAATTGCATATTTCCATTTTGACCATAATTACCTCACTAATTAAGCATCTAAATTTACCCAGTACATTCACATGTGTAATTAGTTGTGATTCATTATCAAAGCCAGGCCTGTGTCATGGTGTACTATGCCATTTTATAAATCAAATTACTGAAAGATGTATGTCTTTAGGTATTCATTGTCCCCTCTCCTCAAAGCAAACAAAATAAATAATGTGGATGATTTCTAACACATACACACACAAAGAAAGACTTGTCTTTATATTTTAAAACAATGTTAATTGAAACTAACATATTTTTGAAACAAATACCTCCCAGTGTTTTAAGAGGTGAAATTGCCATGAGAATAAAGGGATTTTTTTTATTTTTAAGCTATGCTTTCTAAAATATCTTTTGAGTTGTGCAGCCTTGGGAAAGCATAGTTTCCCTTTAATACCAAATTTAGAAAGGCTCTGTCCAGACAGTGCACTTCCGTCCACTGCTGCTCACACAGAGCCCAGGTTTCACACGGCAGTTCAGGTTCCTGCTGGCAGACGTCTGAGTGCAAGCTTTGCAGGTGTCTCCAAGTACCACCAGGCTTGCAATGCACCCTGCACAGAAAGCTAAGAGAAGTTTCTCATGCTTTATAATGTTCTAAGGGCCAGTTCTGCTTGAGCTCAAACACTGAGCACAGGACGCTTGTACTGGTAGCCTTTGCTTGGCTGTACCTGTTCCCAGATGACACAGCTGAACTCTGTACTCTCACTTTTCCAGCTTCAAAAAGATAGAGCTGGGAAGCAAGGACAATGATGGAGTCCTAACGGAGATCTACTTTCATGCCCTTCCATGACCCTTCTGAGCTGTGCTTCAACCCTTCCTTTAGAGGCTTGACTCCTTAGGGTCTCCTTGTACTCTTGATAGACTCTGATCTTCAATCTGCACACGATTAGGCCCATAAATATTCCCTCCTGGAGGCAGAAAAGGTTCAATCCCTGCCTCCCCCCCCCCCCGCAAGAATTGATAGGCAGTTGGTAGTTGGTGGGGAAAGGGGAGACATTTTCCTTAGTGGTGAGGAGACTGGTAAGTTGCCCATGCTCTTGTTAATAACCCCTCACCCACACTCCTGTGAGAAGCCTTAATGAAGCACTTTGGGCCACCATCACACACACACACACACACACACACACACACACACACACAAAAAAAAAAAAAAAAAATCTATTGTTCGGGGCAAAAGCCTTACTAGTTATGATAACAGAATGTGGAGCTTCTGTAGGATTTTGAGAAAGTTAAAAGTTTTGATTTTCTTAGCAAATGTTTCACTTGTTCTCATCATGTGGTTGGCTGACATTATTACAATGAAGTATATGTAAAGGCAAAACATAGTTTGGGGACTTAAAGGTGTTTATTCCTTGCCAATATGGAGACATAGGGATAGTATAATAAACAGCGAGGAGAGCAAGCTCTGGGTCTTTGTACACCTTACATCATGTCTGCTTCTCACTCTCTTTCTTGGAAATGAATCCACTCCTTGGAACTGGGAGATGGACATAATTTTGAAATCAGTGACATGTATAGATTTACAGGCTTTGCCAGAGATATCATTTCTTTTTATCCATGGTGAACTTGGATTGAATGTGCTTAGAGTTAATGTCATACTGGGGGTCTGAAGACTATGACCCATAGGTTCAGTCTGTTCTGTGACCTGTTCTTGTTATCATTGGATCTTGTAATTCTGATCTGTTATACACTAAGTGGTTATTTAAGTATCTACACAATGAGACTATTGTCAAGTATTTACTTTTGCAATTGTTTCTTTGAGACAAGGTCTCACACTATACCCTAGGCTGACTCAGAACTCACAAAAATATTTGCTTCCATGTAAAACATTTGCCAACTCTTGGTCTAGACCAATGTCTCACAGAACCTTCTGCAATGATGAAGATGTCTCACATTTTGTGTCCTGTAGCCATAAGCCTGGTAGAGCTTTGGGGACATTTCAATTACAGTTAGTGTGACTGTGAAACTGAATTTTAATCAACTTAAAATGAAATAGCCACAAAGTGACTTGTGGCTATCACATTAGAGCAGTTCCAGACTGTTTGTAGCCTAAGGACTCCATGTTCTGTCTTCTTTCTGTGTTCTCTGTTTCTCTCTCAAATGGATCATCCGTCCTGAGGCTGTGTGAGTCAAATGCAAGACAACGTTTTTAATCAGATTTCTGCCCTGAACTGGGTTTCATTGTCTGCTAGCAAATGCTTAATGGAAAGCACTTGAAAACAATGTATGTGGGCAGACACTCATTTCCTCTAAGGCGCTACTTTCTCTGACTATTATGTCTGCCTTTGTTTGTGGTAAAGTACTTGGCTTTTTCCACTTGACCATGCTCCAAATTAAAGAAAGTCTTCATCAACTCTGCACTCAGGGCAGCAGACAGACAAAATCACTCTGCACAAAACTATATTTTTTTCAGCCCTGTTGAAGACTGGCTGACTTCTGTCTTAGTTCATTTCACACACAAAACTGCTAAACTACAGCAAGAAAGCCTCTGACACGTCCCGTTGTTGTGAACATTGTTGAACCATTTCCCCTAAGAGTAAACTTTGTCTGCACATATTCTGTCTTCCAACACAGCACAGCTATTTGTCAAGTGTCCATGCACGGCAGGATAAAGTGAGTCACCAGCTTTTTAACCTCTGATATCAGAGTCTTTCTTGCCCACAGCCTTACAAAGTCAGCATTACTCGATTCAAGCTTTCTCACGGTTCACAACCTATTTCTAAATCCTATAGTTTAAAATTAGGTTTTCATGTGTGCAAGGAGAATTCAATTACTGTTAGTTGAGCAAATACCACTTTGAAAGATAATTGTATTTCCATACTCTGTTGCAGATAAATGTGGTCATGTGACCAAGCTCTTGTCAACAGGATATTAGAGGAAGGCAGACAGTCAGTTTCTGAAACCTGTCCTTAAACAGTGGAGATAGTCCCCTTCCTTTCAATGTACTTCGACAGGATTTCTTTTAATGTGGACATTGTTGCTGGCAGCCATCTTTAGGGGTACAAATGAGGAAAATATGTTTTGGGTTGTACAACAGAGTGAATGATCCAGAACATCTAAATCCACCCTTTTGGGAACTCATTGAGTGTAGCTGACACAGTGGCTCTGAATTACTGATTTCTGGATATTTATGAGAAAGTAAAACATTTATATGCTAATTTTTGTCACTGTCAGATGGAAAAGAGGGAAAAGATACCTTCAGATTTTGAGAATAATTAAAAGATGACAGTATGAAAAAATATTCCATAGAATAAGAACAACATGTATTTAAACTATAACAGAAGGGTCAGCATCTTGTCTGGAAAAACTAATAGTTTTACATTGTATTTTAGATTTGTATAGTTTTTCCTTCCTCTATAACATTTTGAGGTCCTTAAGTGCACAAACCGTGTATTTTCTACTAATTAATGCGTAACCACCAATGAGAGAATGCATGTGAGTCAATGGATAGTATAGTTAGGGTATGAATTGTCTATCACAAATTCATGTGTTTGAACACTTGGTCCCTAGCTGATGGTGTTGTTTTGGGAGGCTGTACAACCTTAAGGAGGCAGAGCCTTTCTGGAGAAAGTAGGCCCCCTAGGAGGTGGGCTTTGAGATTTTATAGACCCACTGCACTTCTTGTCCCCTCTAATTCCTGCCTACAAACACAATATGATTAGTAGCCTCATACTCCCACCAACATGAACTGAGATGCACTCACTGCTGTGATGATCTGAAATCCACTGTCATTGCAAGCCCAAATCAACCCCTTCTCCCTTCAGTTGCCCTAGTTGGGATTTTTGTCACAGTGATTTTTTAAAAGTAACTAATAAGGTAGAATTCTGATATTTCCTCATAATTTTTTTCTCGCTGGGTACATTGCACAATCACTAGCTGAGGAACAATTGGAGCACAGCCTAGTCTGCTGTCTATTGTGTTGGTTGTGAGATGTAGGCTGGGTACATGGTGTGCACTATGTTGTTCCTGGGTCTGTCATTCTCTTGTGGGAGGTCTCCTAAGCAAAGGATCTGGCTCAGAGACAGGTAATGAACAACCAAACCAGGACTAGGATCCAGTTCTTCTCATTCATAATCCATCAATCCCTCTACAGCTCCATGTAGACTCAGCACAGCAGGACATGAGATGATGGGTTTGAGCTGGGCATTTTGATAGCAGGACTTCTTAACCTTTTTCCACAAGAACGACTTGGGCAGATAGAGGAGATGGAGGAAACCTCCATTGAGTGTGCAAGTATAGCCTGAGGAATTTCTCTAAGGAGACACTTTTTTACTCTATTTTTATTTTATTTGTATGGGTGTTTTGTCTTCATGTGTGTTTGTGCATCATGTGTGCAGTGCCCACAGAAGACAGAAGAGAGTGAAGGATTACCTGGCACTGGAGTTACAGATAACTGTGAGCTGCTATGATATGTTTTTAAGGCATTTTGTTTACTTTGATATTCATTAATTTTTTCATGTATTCACTGTTTCACTTGTGTATTTAGCAACACAATGGAGCACTAGTCAAGGGCAAGAAAGTCTCACTGTACTGAGTGCTATTAAGTCTAGTACAGAACATACACACTCCTCTGTGTCTCAGTTGACTTATCCATAAAATAGAGATAGGTCTGCAGAAAATCCCCAATCACTTCATCCTAACCTAGTTGATAGCAACATGACACAACTGAATGCATGTGAAAGACAATCTTGACCTAAACTAGAAAGCTACTTATTCTTTGTTTAAATCCCACCCAGAGTAGAAAACCCTGTGTACTATTGCAGAATGTTTGTGTTTTTAATTAGGAGTTGCCACTCCCAGGGCCCAATAGGTATCATGCAATACCAAGTACGTGGAGGTTACTTTCTGAAGTCTTAAAGAATTCAAAACCTTTCTGCTCTTAATCACTTTGAATAAAAGACTGAAGACTTGTAGCTATCCTTAGCTGGCATTGTAAAGATCAAAACCCTTCAATGGTGCCTAGCTTGTGGCAAGTGCTGTCTAACTCAACTACTAGTACTATAAGTATCACTATTATGACATGGGAGGGTACATAAGTTATTGGTCAGGGAAGCCCTCCTTCTCTGAAGATGCATCACTTGAGCAGATAGCAAAGAGGTAGAAACGACCTGGCCATGGGAAGAGGAGAAAGCCAATGTCAGAAACAGCAGGTGGCAAGAATGACATGGTGATCAGCTTGGCTTGAATGTGGAACAGAAAGCAGACCAGATGGCTGGTATGTGGTGAAAGGGAAGAGATGATTCAAGGTCAGAGAAGGCTACCAAACTCAGGCCCTGAACAAGATAAACAATGACAAAGACTTTGTGTTCTATTCAATGAGTAGTTAGAAATCCCTCTAGTTGATCTGGTTCATGTTGAATGCTCTGATGCTCTTTGATAAACGAATCCTCGAGAAGGGGAGAAGCAGGAAGATGAGTTTGGCAGCCATTGCAGAGGCCACATGAGAGCAAATGACTAACTGGGGAAGGGAGGTAGTAGCAGACTAGAAGAGTGGGCAGGTGGTAGAGAGAATTGAGAAATGAGGGAGGAAAGGCTTTCTGATTAAATTTGCATTTAATTTGTAGTATGTCAGTGTGTAAATGTGGTGCATTTCACAGTCGCTGTCTCTGTGTGTTTTAAGCCTAGTGGTTGCTAGACTCAACAAATACTGGATTACAGGAGCAATTGTATGCATCTATCCCCAACTGTTCACTAAGTGATATCATATTTGTAGCTCAAAATTGGCCAGGTGGCAATATTTACACAACTGAAATTAAAAACGCTTGACTAGAGAGATGACACAGCAGTTAAGAGCAATGGCTGCTCTTCCAGAGGATCCAGATTCAGGTCACAGCACCCACATGGCAGCTCTCAATTGTCTGTATCTCCAGTTCCAGGGATCGAGCACCATCTCCTGACTTCTATGGGTACTTCATGCACATGCTGCACTTACAAACATGGTGTAGACATGCATACACATAAAATAGAAATAATTCTTTTTTAAAAAAGAAATTGAGAGTGGTAACAAATCAAGACTTAGCAAGTGAGAGTTTTTTGTGGTGGGGGGAGCTGGTTGTTAAACTCCCGTCCACCACTAGTTAAATCCTGACTTCATTTGCCTGTGATTAAGCTTCCTTAGAGTCTTCATTTTTCTTTTTTAAAAATGGATTTATTTAAAATAGACCTATGCCCCTTCCTCCTCCTTTCCTCCTCCAGGCCCTCCCAGCTATCCTCCCTCAAACCCTTCCCATGCTCTCCCACTCTCAAGCTGATAGCCACCTTTTCTTTGATTATATTTGTTGTGTACATATGTGTACACATAAATACATAAAAATACAACCTGTGGAGTCCATTTTTGTTGTTTGTGTGTTTATGGTTTGCAAGCTGATGACTTCACACTAAACAATCAATAAGAGCTCAGCCCTGGGAGAGGCTAATTCTCCTTCTCCCAGTAATCAATAGCTGCCTGTAGTTCTTTGTCTAGGGGTGAGACCCTGTGAAAATTTCCCTCTTCCATGTTAACATTTCCATTGATGTTGCCATTATTCTGGTCTTTTCTATTTCTATGCAGCTATTTCTAAGAAAGACTATTTCACAGCAGACTTCCCAAGTATTCTGACTCTCACAGTCTTTCTGCTCTCTCTTCTGAAGTGCTCCCTGAGCCGCAGATGCAGGAGCTGTCACGTAGATACATCAGTTTGTGCAGGGCTCCCAGTGATCTGGTGATCTCTGCAGTGTGTCCAGGTTTGGTTTTCCGTGATAGACTCAATTGGGTGTGAAGAGAAGCTTCTCTGATGAGGGGTGAAAGCTACAATTATCTAATATTTGAGGGTATAAGGATAAGATTCAGAATATTGTAAAGAATTGTGCTGGTCTAGCTATAAGTGGTAGTAATAGATTTTTTTTTCTAAGATCCATGACTTTGCTATTCCTAGGAAGCCAACTAGGTTTTCAGCACCAGGCATGATTTCCCTCTGGTCAAATGGGCCATAAGTCTAATTATATAGCTGTTGGTTGCCATTAATATGTAATTACTACTTATTGTACCTTTATGCATGTCTTGCCATGCTGGTCATTGTCATGGCTCATAGACATTGCAGCTGAGTAAAGATGTTTAATTGCTTCCTTCTCTTGGCAGTTTGCATAGTATTTTCTGGTCCTATGGAAGCTGGACTGCAGAAAAGAGACTTTAATGTCAGATCTAGCTCCAGTCGTCTGAATCATGTGTCCTAAGTATGTGATGTCTTCAGCAATAGGGTCTCCCTTCAACCCCTGAAAAGCAACCAAGGGCAAGGGCTACATCAATAACCTGTATCCTTTAGACTACCCTGACCAACACACACACACACACACACACACACACACACACACACACACACACACACACACACATATATATATATATAGTATATAACTTCAGGTAAATATAAAATAATATGATTTCTTGAGCCTTTCACATACAAGCATGATATTATTCATCACTTCTTCCTTACTGACCTTCTTTCTTCCCCTATAGAAGTCCCCTCCTCATTATTCAGTTTGTCACTTCATATCACCTGTATCCTGGTACTTCCCTCCCACCCACCCCAACCTATGGTCCCTTTTTCTGTGGTTACTCCATGTTGTATATTCACATCTGAAGATTTGGAGCTAAGAACCTCAGATGAGAGAGAGAGAGAACATGTGGCATTTGTCTTTCTGGGTCTGGGTTATCTCACTCAACATAATCTTTTCTAGATCTACCCATGTACCCGAAAAGTTCATGATTTCCCTTCTATTTGCAGCTGAATAGCATTCCATTGTGCATTTGTTCACATTTTCCTTACCCATTCATGTGTTGAAGGGCATTTAGGTTGTTTCCATTTTCTGGCTATTGTGACTAAGAGAGAGATGAACATGGCTGAACAAGTGTCTGTGGAGCAGGATGTCGAGTCCTTTGGGCATATGCCCAAGAGTGGTGTAGCTGGGTCATATGGTAGATGCGGTTTTAAGTTTTCAGAGCATTCTCCATACTAATTGACAGAGTGACTGTATCAAAAACAGTGAATGAAGGTTCCTCTTCCTCTGCAGCCTCGCCAGCATTTGTTGTCAGCTGTTTTGTTGATCTTGGCCATTCTAACTGGGGTGAGATGAAATATCAAAGTTAGGAACATTTGGGGAAACTTAGTTTGCTGGTTACTCTACCACTTCCCTCTCTTAAATCAGTTAACTTGGGGATGTCCCACTTCTGTTCTTCAACAGATCTCATGGGAAGAGAGTACCCAATGAACCATTGTCCTTTTTTAAAAATAGATTTTAGTTTCTAATTACATGTACACTTACATGAATGTGCACATGAGTTCTGGTGCCTGTGGAGGACAGAAGGGGGCACTCGATCCCCTGAAGCCAGAATTACAAGTGGTTGTGAGCCACCTTACTTGGGTGCTGAGCATCAAACTTGGATCATCAGGAAGAGCAGCAAGCGCTCCTCACCACTGAGCCCTTGACTGTTGTCCTTTATCTGGATTGGCCTCTTCTGGAATACAGCTCACCTCTCTGGTCCACACTATCACATCTAGCAATACATTGTATCTTGGTTGTACAATTATGATGTCTTCCATCATACATGCATCACATCTTCTGTCAGAAGCATTGTTGTGGTTGAGACCCAGGGTCTAGGATCCTCACTAAGAGTATACTCTACTTCTCTCTTCTAAGGTCCATTCTCCTATCTTGACTCTCTCATTTAACTGTAGTGAACATTTCCCCTAAGTCTCTATACTGATATTTTAGGAGGATGTCCATATCTATCACCATATTTATCTAAGGGCTTTTTGTAGCTCCTGGGCTACTGCCATGTAATCCAGGTATCTCTGAGTGTTCCAGTTGGACAAATATAACTTTGAAGGGTAACTAGATTAAAAGGGCTAAAGGGTTGTAGGTAGATAGGTTGTGGACCCTAAGGGAGAACTTAATACTATTATTCTCCTAAGTGAATGCAGTACTAAAATGATTCCTAATGACTTACCACTATAACCAAAGATCAGTGCATCTCTCATCCCTCATCAGAGAAACTTCTTCTTACAGTAGATGACAATTAACACAGATACTCATGACTGGACAATGGGTAACCCATACCTTGAAGCTCAGGGAAGTTTGCAGAAGAAGGGGCAGAAAGATTTTAAGAGCCAGTGATGGAGGATGACTTCAAAGAAATAGTTTCTCAGTCATAACAGGGCATATGCACATACAAACTCACAGCAATTGTAACAGCATGTGCAAGTAAGCAAGCTCATGACAGAGAAAATTCCAGCATGGAAATGGGAGGTAGGTATGAAATCCTACTACTAGCTGAGGGGTGATTAGCATTTGATAGGTGCTGGGAGAGGGAGAGTCCATTTTTTGTAATGACATGGTGCCTGGTAGGTTGACCACACTCCAGGGCAGGCCCCACTCCCAAGCACAAACCCAATGCCTTCTACTGGACTCTGCACCTGAACAGACATGTAATTCACACAGAGAGAAACACAGACTGATTCTCTGTCTCTGTCTCTCTGTCTCTGTCTCTCTCTCTCTCTCTCTCACACACACACACACACACACACATACAGAGAGACAGAGACAGAGACAGAAATCTTTTTTTTATTTTTTTGAGACAGGGTTTCTCTGTGTAACAGTCCTAGCTATCTTGTATCTCGATTTGTAGACCAGGCTGACCTCCAACTCACAGAGATCTGCCTGCCTCCCAAGTGCTGGGATTAAAGGCATGTGCCACCACCACCCAGTGAGAAATCTTTAAAAAATTATCTATACAGGCAAGATTTTGGTAATAGATAAAAACCTTAAGTTAATATTATAAAAAAGAGAACCATTTGGAACATTATACAGTATGATAATGATTGAAGGCTGGAAAGTTTATTGGATAATGTGAGTTAGAAGAATAAGATCCTAGAGACAAAGTTTTGGAATAGTCATAGCAAATACTGTGTCAGCAAAAATGGGAAAGCATGGGCTAGAGAGGTAGCTTAGTGGTTAAGAACACTGGCTGCTCCTCCAAAGGACTCAGGTTTAATTTACAGCAACTACATGATAATTTACATCTGTTTTTATCTCTAGTTTCAGCAGGCATCAGGCACATCCATGGTATACAGACATATATGTAGCCCAAACACCCATACATATAAAATAAAAAAATAAGATAAATACTCTAAAAATGAGAAAGCAAAAAGGATGTTGAAAAAGACAATGAAGGAGCTCATCCAAACTCACTGTGGTGTGTGTGTGTGTGTGTGTGTGTGTGTGTGTGTGTGTGTGTGTGTGTACATGTGTGTACACTTGTCCATGAACAGGTATATACCTGTCAAGGCCAGAGATCAACACTGTCTTACTCTATTGCTCTCCACATTTTTGACTGAGAGAAGGTCTCTTACTGAATCCAGAACTCACTGACAGGCTAGACTGACTGACTAGCCAGTGAGCTCCAAGCATCAGCCTCTGTCCTAAATTCAGGTCAAGTTTGTGTCAAGCACATTATCAATAGCTCCATCTCTCCAGCCTTTCTGTGAACAATTTTAATTATAGGGAAGAAAATAGAGGGCACTGAAAGAGAAGGAGAGGAGACAATTTTGCACAAACTTTAGGTATGTGAAAATCAGCAAAAACGAAGCAAATCAAAACAAACAAAAACCACTACCACTACCACAACAAAAGAGCCCTATGAGATCCTTAAGAGATAGATTGTGCAGTGGTTCTGAACCTTCCTAATGCTGTGAATCCTCAATCCAGTTCCTCATGATGTGGTGACCTCCACCATAAAATTATTTTGTCGCTAATTCATAACTGTAATTTCGCTACTGTTATAAATAGTAATATAAATATGTGATATACGACCCCTGGATGGATCTTGACCCACAGGTTGAGAACCACTGATCCTGTGTTAAGGAAGAGAAAGACGGAGAAAATTTTGTGGCTTGTTTGTCCCCTATTAAAGGAATTAAGGAATGTAAACATTTGGTTTATTAGATAGCACCAATAATATATTGTCAGACTCAGTCAATGCTAGGACATAATCAATAGTTGAACTAGAAGTCTGTCATAGCAAATCAGGCTAGATCACCCCATGTACAAGTATTAGTGAATCTGAAAGAGAGTTCTGGAGTAGACTACTAACAGACTCCTGAAACAGAAGAGCGAGCCTGTGCTTTAAGCCACTCTGCCTTGGTGCCAGTGGGTAAACAGACCTCTTCAGTGTCTCTCACTTATCACTGGAAAGCCTCCTATGCTACACTTAGATTTTTATAAGGATTGCCTTTAGAAATGGGTGCCTATATATTCCATTTTTCTTGAGAGGTCCTTGGTTTATTTAGTCTTAGCACAATGATTAACTATGGTCTCCTTCAGTCCTATTAGACATCCCATTCTACCAGTAGTGTGGCTGATGTGAGTATGGCTCACCCAGGCAGTGCCCTGATGATGCTTCTCGTAACTTTCCAAAGTGACATCATACAGTCCACACCCTCCAGATGCAGTCTCTTTCGTAATCAACCCAGCCACTGTTGGAAGCTGACAGGCCACCCCCAGCTGTATCCTCCCTCCCCTCACAGTTCTCCCCTCCTCAGCTCCCTGGGAATGGGCTCTTCCAGATAATGAAGCCCTAAATGGAGTCTGGCTAACAGGCAGGAAAAGTGACCACTGGATACATCACATACTAACTAGACCCATTTTTTTCCAGAAGCGCCTTTTCCAAGAATACCCTTGAGACTTTTCAAATACCCTCCTCAGAAACACCTTCTTTTTTCAAAAGGAAAAAGAAAGTGTCTCTAATCTAACAATGGTGATGTCAGTAAACCTTGGACCCTATCCCAATGGTCCAACACCTTCCTCTCTTCCTCCTCTCTCACAAAGACCCTTCGAAGATCAGGCTCCACTCTCCCCAATCAGGGTAATGCTCTCCTTCAAATCCTGATGCATTGTCAGCTTGAAGCAGCAGTTTGCCTCAAGGTTGGTGTAACTCTGTGTTTTCTCCCCCAACTAGGTATCTCAAACCCTAAAAGCTAACAAAACCCATGTACAGGGAAAGCATGGCAAATCATCGTGGAAGTGATTTCTGCAGTGACTTCCAAAAACAATCCAAAAGGAGACCCAGATTACAGAATGGCAGAAACACATGTTTAATAATCGAATGCCATTTGGAAAACCAGTTACTGCTGCTGAGCTGTGTCTTAATTTGTAATAGAGAATGGATCTTTTAAAAAAAAAAAATTGTCCTTAGAATAGTATGGGACTTGACAATCATGAGAGATTTTTGCGTATGTTCCAAGGAAGGTTGAGCAAGAAAACATTAATTATACTGGAGTCTTAATGCTTTGTTCCTCTCAAGTGTATATATTTTCAGCATTTCTTAGCCCCCAAATCTTGTAGTTTAGTGGCTCTCTGTTGTAGCACTCTATGTAACAACTACGAGACAATGCTGCTTCCGAAACTTCAAAACTGTTCGGGGCAGCAAGGAAGAAGGCTCGGTGGAGGTAATTATGGTGGTACGAATGAGAACGACCCCATAGGCTAATGTTTGAATACTCGGCTCCCAGTTAATGGATCTTTGGGGAACAATTAGGAGGTGTGGCTTTGCTGGAGGAGGTGTAGCCTTGCTGAAAGAGGTGTGTCACTGGGGCTGGGCTTTGAGGTTTCAAACTTCCATGCCCGTCCTAGTCTGACTGCAGTTTGCATATCACATGTGAACCCTCAGCCACGGCTCCAGTGTCATGCTTACCCACCATGATGATCATGGACTCACCCTCTGACACTATAAACAAGAACCTGACAGAATGTTTCCTTTTATATGTTGTCTTGGTCATGGTGTTTTATCACAGCAATAGAACGGTAACTAAGACAGTAAGGCCACTTGCCAACAAGCCTGATGACTTGAGTTTGATCTGCAGGACCCACAAGGTGGAAGGAGAGAACAGATGCTCACAAGTTGTCCTCAGACCTCCACAATCTTGTCTTGCTGTATGCACACCCACATGCATACACACGCATGTATACTCACAAAAGATGAATAAATTCTGTAAGATATTTTGTTAGAAAGCTGAGATTCTACAAGCAAAACATAAAAGCAATTTATCAGAAACATCAGTGGTTGACAAGTACAGTCACAGGACCAGAGGTGCTATTGACACTATTATATATTAAAAAAAAAAAAAAAAAACCTATGCTGTTTATTTTTATAATTTACTGAGAGAGAAGAAACAAATGGGACCTTTGAATTGTTCCTCAGTATATTTTATAACAATAATTTATTCTTCCTTTTATTTTCAGGTATTTCCAATATGGACATTGAAGAGACAAATTTTCATCTTTTTAAATATGACCTTAGTTTCTAGAGTCCTTGGGTCTCGATGGTTTCCTAAAACTCTACCTTGTGATGTCAAGCTAGATCTCGAAAAGACCCATGTGATTGTGGACTGCACAGACAAGCATTTGACAGAAATCCCCGAGGGCATTCCCACTAATACCACCAACCTCACCCTTACCATCAACCACATACCAAGCATCTCTCCAGACTCCTTTCGTAGGCTGAATCACCTGGAAGAGATCGATTTCAGATGCAACTGTGTACCAGTTCTACTGGGGTCCAAAGCCAATGTGTGTACTAAAAGGCTGCAGATTAGACCTGGAAGCTTTAGTGGACTCTCTGACTTGAAAGCCCTTTATCTGGATGGAAACCAACTTCTAGAGATACCTCAGGATCTCCCATCCAGCTTACAGCTTCTGAGCCTCGAGGCCAACAATATCTTCTCCATCACAAAGGAGAATCTAACAGAACTGGCCAACATTGAAGCACTCTACCTGGGTCAAAATTGTTATTATCGAAATCCTTGCAATGTTTCCTTTTCAATTGAAAAAGATGCTTTCCTTGTTATGAATAATTTAAAGGTTCTCTCACTGAAGGATAACAATGTCACAGCTGTCCCCACCATTTTGCCATCTAATTTAATAGAACTCTATCTTTATAACAACATCATTACAAAAATCCAAGAAGACGATTTTAGTAACCTCAACCAATTGCAAATTCTCGACCTAAGTGGAAATTGCCCTCGCTGTTATAATGTCCCATATGTGTGCACACCGTGTGAAAATAACTCCCCCTTACAGATCCACGACAATGCTTTCAATTCATTGACAGAATTAAGAGTTTTACGTCTACACAGTAACTCTCTTCAGCATGTGCCCCACACGTGGTTTAAAAACATGAGAAGTCTCCAAGAACTAGACCTCTCCCAAAACTACTTGGCCAGAGAAATTGAGGAGGCCAAATTTTTGAATTTTCTCCCCAATCTTGTCCAGTTGGATCTGTCCTTCAATTATGAGCTACAGGTCTACCATGCATCTATAACTTTACCACATTCACTCTCTTCACTGAGAAACTTGAAAATTCTGCATATCAAGGGATATGTCTTTAAAGAGCTGAACAACTCTAGCCTTTCTGCACTGCACAAGCTTCCCAGTCTTGAAGTTCTTGACCTTGGCACTAACTTCATAAAAATTGTTGACCTCAACATTTTCAAACAGTTTGAAAACCTCAGACTCATAGACCTTTCGATGAATAAAATATCCCCTTCAGAAGAGCCAAGAGCAGTTGGTTCCTGTTTTAATGCCCGAACTTCTGTAGACCGGCATGGGCCCCAGGTCCTAGAGACCTTACATTATTTCCGATATGATGAATATGCACGGAGCTGTAGGTTCAAAACCAGAGAGTTGCCTACTTTGCTACCTTTGAATGCAAACTGCCATGCATTTGGGCAGACCTTAGACCTAAGTAGAAATAATATATTTTTTATCAAGCCCTCTGATTTTCAGCATCTTTCATTCCTCAAATGCCTCAACTTGTCAGGAAACACCATTGGCCAAACTCTTAATGGCAGTGAATTCCAGCCACTAAGAGAGCTGCGCTACTTAGATTTCTCCAACAACCGGCTTGATTTATTGTACTCAACAGCCTTTGAAGAGCTCCACAAACTGGAAGTTCTGGATTTAAGTAGTAACAGCCACTATTTTCAAGCAGAAGGAATTACTCACATGCTAAACTTCACCAAGAAATTACGGTCTCTGAAGAAGCTCATGATGAATGACAATGACATCTCTACCTCTGCTAGCAGGACCATGGAAAGTGACTCTCTTAAAGTGCTGGAATTCAGAGGCAACCATTTAGATGTTTTATGGCGAGATGGTGATAACAGATACTTGGACTTCTTCAAGAATTTGTTCAACTTAGAGGAATTAGATATTTCCCGAAATTCCCTGAATTCTTTGCCTCATGGGGTGTTTGAGGGTATGCCACCAAATCTAGAGACTCTCTCCTTGGCTGAAAATGGACTCAAAAATTTCTCTTGGGATAAACTCCCATTACTGAAACGTCTGAAAAATTTAGACCTCAGCCATAACCAACTGAAGAATGTCCCTGAGAGATTAGCCAACTGTTCCAAAAGTCTCGTGAAACTGATTCTTAAGCATAATCAAATCAGGCACTTGACAAACTATTTTCTAGAAGATGCTTTCCAGTTGCGCTATCTAGACCTCAGTTCAAATAGGATCCAGGTCATTCAGAAGACTAGCTTCCCAGAAAATGTCCTCAACAGTCTAGATAGGTTGCTTTTACATCACAATCGCTTTCTGTGCAACTGTGATGCTGTCTGGTTTGTCTGGTGGGTTAATCATACAGATGTTGACATTCCTTACCTGGCCACTGAAGTGACTTGTGCAGGGCCAGGAGCACACAAAGGCCAGAGTGTCGTATCCCTGGATCTATATACGTGTGAGTTAGATCTCACTAACCTAATTCTATTCTCCATTTCCGTATCTTCAGTCCTCTTTCTGATGGTAGTTATGACAGCAAGTCACCTCTTTTTCTGGGATATGTGGTACATTTACTATTTCTGGAAAGCCAAGATAAAGGGATACCAACGCCTGCAATCCATGGAGTCTTGCTATGATGCTTTTATTGTGTATGACACTAAAAACTCGGCTGTGACAGAATGGGTTTTACAGGAGCTGGTGGCTAAACTGGAAGATCCAAGAGAGAAACATTTTAATTTGTGTCTAGAAGAAAGGGATTGGCTACCAGGGCAGCCAGTTCTAGAAAACCTTTCCCAGAGCATACAGCTCAGCAAAAAGACAGTGTTTGTGATGACACAGAACTATGCCAAGACAGAGAGTTTTAAGGTGGCGTTTTATTTGTCCCATCAGAGGCTCATGGATGAAAAAGTGGATGTGATTATCTTGATATTCTTGGAGAAGCCTTTGCAGAAGTCTAAGTTTCTTCAGCTCCGAAAGAGGCTCTGTGGGAGTTCCGTCCTTGAGTGGCCTTCAAATCCACAGGCTCAGCCATACTTTTGGCAGTGCCTAAAAAATGCTCTGACCACAGACAATCACGTGGCTTACAGTCGAATGTTCAAGGAAACAGTTTAGCTCTTTGCAGAATGTGATCATATGTGGCAACAGGCCTGGTTGCCTGAATCTTTCAAAAAGCTTTCAATAAAAGAATGTCGGAAAATTTCCTAACAGCTGCCATTGCTCAAATTAGTGGGAAATCATCAATGCATGACAAAGAAATTAGGGAAAGGGGATTGATAGACCAACATTTCTTCTTTCTTTGTGTCACCATCCATATTTCAATATCTCCCCCAGCTCATCTATAAAATATTTTTTGAAGAAGAATGGCTAGGAGGAAACATAAGGCTCTGACTCATCTTCATGCAATTGAGAAGAACCCTGCATCTGCCCTTAAGAAGTACTAGTATTTTCAATAATAGGTCAAAAAATACTCAAGCTCTTTTCTCTGATACTAAACTGTCCCAGAATTCAATGCAATAAGAACAGAGAGAAGTTCTCAGCCAATTGGGTCACTATCATAGAGCATCCCCTGCGGTACACACCAAATGATGGTACTGGACAGTTGGTAGCTGCTTCAGTGCTTCCTACTCATTTCCCTGGGGGCTACTGATGGGTTCTGTGGGGAAACAGAGAAACGTTTTTGCCATCCATGGACATGGTCAATTTATAAACGGGAAAAAAAAATTTAAAAAAAAAAGAGAATGATATCCCCTCAGGCAAAATTACGTTCTTTGCATTTGATGATAATTATCTGCTGAAATATGCTATGTGTGTGGCAAATACTGTTTCCAAAGTAAAATGTTCTCTAAAATGACTGTGTTAATTAATGTTATTTTGTGAACTCGTGCCAATATTTGTAAGTATCTGCAACCATGGTGCATAATGATTAGATGGCTTCCATGATAAACTCAAAAGGGAGATTGAAAGAATATGTGTTTAGGGTTATCAGGGATGACAAATTAGATGGATGTCAATTGTCTGACTTTATTTCTGTTTGTAATGCAGAGGGGAATGACACACACGATAGATGAGCTTAGCACAGGGCAATCATCAGGGGGGTTATGTGTGTGTGTGTGTGTGTCTGTCTGTCTGTGTCTCTCTGTGTGTGTCTGTGTGTCTGTGTGTCTGTGTGTGTCTGTGTATGTGTGCGTGCCAGCCACAGGACAAGCTCAGGTATCCTCCTCAGGAATGATATCCACTTCTTTTAAGACAATGTCTCGATCCCTGTGTCTTTCTTGGGATCCTGTTTTCTAGGTAGCCTCCCTAGAGTTATGAGTAGCAGTCTAGTCATCTTTGTTTTACATCTAGTATCCTCCTATGAGTGAGTACATACCATGTTTGTCTTTCTGAGTCTGGGTTACCTCACTCAGGATGATTTTTTTCTAGATCCATCCATATGCCTGCAAACCTCTACAGAGAAATGGATGAAATCTACATGAACAACCTGGACGTGAGTGGGGGTAATGAAGGGCAAGGGTCGAGGGAAAGAGAGCTTAGGGGAGCGGGAGATCCCAGCTGGATCAAGAACAGAGAGGGAGAATAAAAAATAAGAGACCATGATAAATGAAGACTACATGAGAATAGGAAGAAGCAAAGTGCTAGAGAGGTCCACAGACATCCACAAAGATACCCCCACAATAGACTACTGGCATGGTCGAGAGACAGCATGAACTGACCTACTCTGGTGATAGGATGGCCAAACACCCTAATTGTCGTGCTAGAAACCCCATCCAATGACTGAAGGAACCGGATGCAGAGATCCACAGCCAGGCCCCAGGTGGAGCTCCAGGAGTCCAATTGGCAAGAAAGAGGAGGGTTTGTATGAGCGAGAATTGTTGAGACCAAGGTTGGATAAAGCACAGAGACAAATATCCAAACAAATGGAAACACATGAACTATGAACCAATAGCTGAGGGGCCCCCAACTAGATCAGGCCCTCTGGATAAGTGAGACAGTTGATTAGCTTGATCTGCTTAGGAGGCATCCAGACAGTGGGACTGGGACCTGTCCTCAGTACATGAACTGGCTGTTTGGAATCTGGGGCTTATGCAGGGACACTTGGCTCAGCCTGGGAGGAGGGCACTGGACCTGCCTGGACTGAGTCTACCAGGTTGAACTCAATCCCCAGGGGAGTTTTTGCCCTGGAGGAGATGGGAATAGGGGCTGGGCTGGGGGGAAGGCGGTGGGGGGGGCGCAGGAGGGGGGAGGACAAGGGAATCCGTGGCTGATATGTAAAATTAAATTAAACTATAAAATAAAATAAAAAATAATTATTTCCTAAAAAAAACAAAAAAAACAAAAAAAAAACAATGTCTCCTATTGACCTGGAACTCAGCAACTAAGCTGCACCGCCTGAGCAGTAAACCCTGCCTGTCTCTGCCTCAGAGCTTAGAGTGTGTGTAACGAAATCTGGCGTTTTTACAGAAGTTCTGGGGATAAAACTCAGGCCCCCATGCTTACAGAGCAAGGGCTTTACTGACTGAGCCATCTCTCCATGCTGAAAACATCAATTTTAATTTCAGCTTTCATATTCAAAGATAACAGAAAGAACCCAGATATTATTAAGATAAACTTGGTATAAATTTACCTGAGTCCAAAGTTTGAAATATGACCAACTTGCCATTTGGAAAATAATGTGTATAGGTTTCAAAACCTGAAGTGTTCGCTTAGGGGAAGTGTATTTTCTTCGTATGTGGAAATACCAAAAGTTTTACTTTAGGTGTATCTGGGAAGAAATAGTACATAAATTGTTTCCAAAGGAAACAATTAAGAAGGTTTGCAAATTTCCAAAATAACCTCTGGAACCACAGAGAAGCAATTAACGTTACTAGAGCCAGGCATTTCACAATTTCTCTGAGCTTCATTGTGTTTAATAAATGATGCTCTTCCGCAAAAGCACAGATAATGGCACGAAAACCAGCCCTTCGCTGCTATATATTTTCTTCTACTAACACACCTAAATTCGTCAAGTTTACGCTATCTTGATGATTTATAAAGCTTAAATCACTTTGAGAACTTAAGTATCTTCTGAAAAGCACTAAGAGGAAGGGAAACTAAAAATGCAACAACTCACGAACCAGTATATTTCCACATGATGTTAGGTACAGTGGTTTGATGTGGGAAAATGACTCAGAACACACCAACAGATTTTTATTGTTGCATAGCTTTATTGTAATGAGGAGTCACTCTTTTAATGGCCTAATGGCTCTCTGTGAGGGTCAATAGGAGTGGAGCTGTCCATAGAGTGCACAGATCAAAGCTACCACGTCTGACTACCATGAGAACTTTACTTCCATAGAAAGCTCTGAACAAGGAGTTTCCCTGTTGATGTCCTATGTCCTAGGAAAGACTTGAGGATTCTCCCTAAATCTCACTCCACCATCAATATTTAACTTCTGGCTACTTGCAACCATGGCCTGATGAGGTTTTGTCCTTTGGTCTTGGATAGATATTGTACCTTTGCAAGATTTGGATATTTCTAATGATCCTGGACACGGGGCATTGGGCAGAGTACATGATATGGCTGAGAAAAAGACAAAGTGAACAACTTCAGTTTGTAGCAGAGAGAAAAGATGAATGTGATGTAGCACACTATTCCTGACTCGGGTTCTCTGGGTCCAGCATCCTAATACTTGCAGCTCTATCTACCTGAACTTTTTTAGGTCTCCTAAAGTAGTCAAGGAATATGGAGTACATAAAGGAATGCAGTGATCTGGGAATATGGGAATCTTGAATCATCACAAAAGAAGCTATGATGAGGGTAATGAGGACACAGACTTCTTTGTGGGTAAAACCTGTTCTCCAATCTTAGAACAAGCCATTTATAACTGGAGAGAGGGTGATGAGTTGTTGAAAGCATGGACTGCTCTTCCAAAGAACCCTGGTTCAAGCCCCAGCATCCACAAGGTGGATCACAGCCATCCTTAACTACATACAGTTCCAGTGCTCTCTTCTGGCCACACTGGTGCTGCACAGATGTGGAGCTCAGACATCCATCCAGACAAAACACTCACACACATAAACTAAAACAAAACAAATCTTTTTTCAAAAATCAAAATATAATTACATAAATTTCCCTTTCCCTTTCTTCCCTCTAATCCCTCCTGTGTATCCCTCCTTGTTCCCTCTCAAATTCATAGTCTCTTTTCTTTAATTATTATTATTATTCTCTCTCTCTCTCTCTCTCTCTCTCTCTCTCTCTCTCTCTCTCTCTCTCACACACACACACACACACACACACACACACACATACACACACAACCTTCTCAATCCATTTAGCATTACTTGTGTATATATAATTTCAGAGATAACTACTTGATGCTGGATAACCAGTCAGGGGGCTCACTCCAGGGAAAGAACTATCCCTCTCATTCTCAGGATTCTTTAGTTGCCTGTAGATCTTTGTCTAAGGTGAAGCATGTCTATTGGTGTTGTGCTCTGTTCAGACCTCCTTTAGGCAGCCATATTGTTGAGGGTAAAGCTTCCCTGTCATTTCTAGGAAACAAATCGAGCGGATTCCTCTTCCCAGAGCCTTGGGTGCAGGAGTGGTGTTACGGAAGTATCAATTTTGACTGGGCACCACACAATCACTTGTTCTCTGCGTTTTGACCAGTTGTGTTTTTTTCTGTAATGGTCTCTTGTCTGCTACAAACAGAAGTTTCTTTAATGAGGGGTGCGAGCTATATTCATCTGTGCATATGGGGATAAATATTTAGAGTGGGGTTAGTAATTGTGCTGGTTTAATAGTAGATTCTCCTCTAAACTCTATGACCTCACTAGCTGTGGGTAGTTGGCCAGGTTTCTAGTACCAGGCATGGTTTCCCTCATGTTGAATGGTCCTTGGGTCCAAGTAGAGAACAAAGTTAGCACCAGGATATGAATGCCACTATTGCATCATTGGGGTAATTGTGCCATACTGGTTAGTGTTACAGTTCATAGGCACCGCAACTGAGTAGGATTGTTCATTTCTTCTTGGAGCTTTGGGTTGTCAGGCTCTAGGAATGTTATCAATAATTATGAGTGCACTGACAGTTGTATCTGATTGAAAGTTGAGCCCTTGACCCTAAGGAATGTTGGGGACTTATTTGTTCAAACTGAAGGCCAAATAGCCAGCAAGGAGTGTGAGAAGGAAACAACCAAAAGATCAATGTGATGAAGATAATATGAAACCAAGCACTACAGAGAAGGGTGAAGGTCGAAAGGAGAAAAAGTGCCAGACTCGTGAGGAGATGGTGTGGAGATCACTGGTGAACATACTCGGCTAAGGTTCTAGTGAGACTGAACTTACAACAAGACAGTTTCATACCCTAGTTTCTGCCATGATCTACATGGCTTTGAGATAAAGCTAACTGGGACAGTGAAGAGAATGAAGACATAACAGACACACCTATAGAAAAGCTGGGATTTGGTGGGCTGTGCATCCTGATGGAGACACACCAGCAACAGAGAAACTCAGGGTATTTATTATACACAGCAAAAAAGGAGGAGGAAGTAGATTAGCTAATCCCAGTAGAGAATTTCTCTGGGCAGTCTCAAGCTGCAGTCATCCAAGAGGAAGGAGCTTTGCTTCATAATTTTTGCACATACCATCAATATCCATCCATACTTCCACACAGAAAAGGCCTTGCCATTGCCATGGGTCTGAGGCATTGGAGGCCTTGACATGGCCATGCACATGTCAATAACACACATTCACTTGGGACTTAATCCTCTCCCCAGCCCCCACAGATGGATTTCTTTCTTTCCCTCTGGTTTTCCTTTATCTCGCCATTTGCTCTCAGTTTCCTTTTGGTTTTAGAAGGCCATAGAAAGTCTCTAGGAATTCCTGAGAAAGAGAAGGTAGTCAGGGTTGTAAGTGGACTCTTCATTTGCCAATTATCTGTGTGTGGACTGTGGGGAAAAAAATCTATTTCACATACCTACTTTAGTGAGCATGATTGTCTATAATTGGCTTAGTGATATCTTGCTCTGCCACATTCAAGTGAAGATTATTTCCTCTTTCTTTTCTTCTTTCTTTTTTTGTTGCTTTTTTTTTTTAGACAGTTTCTTTGTGTAGCTCTGGCTATCATGGAACTAGCTCTCTGTAGACCAGGGTGGCCTCAAGCTCATAGAGATCCTGCTATCTCTGCCTCTAAAGGCATGCACAGCCACCACCTGGCTCAGATTCTTAATTCTTATTGCAACTTCCAACCACGGGAGTTAAAATACTGGACACAACCAGATACGCTGCCTTGAAGGTTCCCTGAATTTCAGGTACTAGTTCATCTCTAACATATTTTTATGACATTCCAGTGACTGCATTTCTTTGCATCCTCATCCCTGCCCCTTCTTGATGATTTATATTAATTGAAACTTTTAGAAAAGCTCACAGACTTAAAATGACTGAAGAGGTTTGAGTCACAGTGTCTCAAAATGAACACTCTCCAGAACTCATCTGATAGGATCTGCAGGGAAAGAGGAAATCCTCGTGGCCTTGTAGACGACATCCTTAAACCTAGCAGCTGCCAGTGGGAAGCAGGCAGTTGCCGCCACAGACAGAAAAGGACTTTGAGTGTTCTTCCAGCTGGATGCAGCTCTCAAGGCTAAGGATAGTCAGAGATGCATAACCAGAACACTGTCTTGCTTTTGTCAGCCCAACATAGCACATGATATCGCCATCAGAGGCAATGCAATAGAATGAACATTCCAGGGACTCACGTAGCAGCAAACTGTAAAGGTTGACATCTCATGGGGCGCGGGGGGGGGGGGGGGAATTCAGCTACATGAGCCCATATTTGTGGCCCATTATCCAAGAGGACCACTCTGGTATAAAGATCCCCTGAGCTCTGTGACTAACTGGGACTTGGTTGCCCTCCTGCAGTCACAGTGAACAACATTCTCGGGCAAGGTCCAGATGGATACCCAGCATACAAGGCATAAGTACTATGGTAGTTTGAATGAGAATAGCCCCCATGGACTCATACATTTGAATGTTTGTTCTCACTTGGAGGAGTGTTTGGGAAGGACTAAGGGTATGGCCTTGTGGGAGGAGGTGTGTCACTGGGGCTGGGCTTCGAGGTTTCAAAAGCCCATGCCAGACCTAGTCTCTTGTTCTCAGCTTCCAACTTTCTGGTCAGCTACAGCTTCAGTGTCCATGCCTGTCCTGTCAACCTGTTGCCATGCTCCCCACCATCCTGGCCATGAACTAACTCTCTGAAACTGTAACAAACTCCCAGCAAAATGCTTTCCTTTCTTCTCTCTTGGTCACTGTGTCTCTTCACAGCAATAAAACAATAACCAAGACAGTTACCCAGTGATACTAATTAAATAAGACAAATTAAAGTTCTTATGTCTTATTCTTAGGCCTGCATTTCCCACAATGTAGTTGCCTTTAGTTTAGGGTATCATGGCTGAAATTCCTGGGTAACATAAGCCACAAGGACTGTTTTTAACACATTATTGTTCTTGCTTATTAACAGATCATGACAGAATCTTTGAGAAGAATCCAAGTCAGGCTAACTAATGAATGAGAAGGATGCATATTGTTTGGGCCAGAGATTTGGGGCTTTGATTTTGTTTCTGTTTTTCTGAGATAAGGTATTGCTATGTAGCCCAGGCTGGCCTCAAGTTTGCAGTAATCCTTCTTCCTCTGCCTCTTAAGTTCTGGAATTATAGATGTGTGTCACCATGCTTGTTTCTTGGAGAATGTGTTTTCAAATATTCTATATTTTTGTTCCTGTTCATGAGGGCTGGATCATAAAAGGGAGTGACAGGCTAAGAGAAAGTGATTAGGATCTTAGGGAGAAGGCTACAAGATGAAGTCACTGGTACCCCAACTCTGTTCTCCAATGGTGGGGTGGAAGAGAAAGAAAGAAGCTACATCTATTAAGCAGCAAATGCAAAGGAAGTACTTCATTTATTCCATTAAATCACTGTATCAAGTCTTTGAGATCGGTGTTAATGGTCCTATCTTACAGATAACAGGATAACTCAGAAATGAGGAGTGATCAGAGAGGTGAAGGTGACGGCTCAAGGCTACAGAGGAAACAACCGACCCATCAAAACACGATTATCTCTACCCAACACGTCTGGTCGGTTATCTTCATTTTATCTGGGGCTGGATCTTCCCAAAGAGCTTGGAAACAATGTGAATCCAGGCCGTACCAGACCAGAAATTCTGGTCTCTGGGGCCCAGGAATGTGCACTTCAGCAACGATCCCAAACATTTGTGAGGAAGCAGACCCACAGAGAAACTTGGGAAGCACATCTTCCTCAGGGGCACCAGTAGCTATTCATATGTGGATCTCTGTAGCAAATAAAGCTTAAGACCCCGAGGTGCCTAAAAGCTCCTTCTCTTCTGAGTATGACCCGTGATTCTCTTATCCCACTACCAGCGACTAGAACTGTATTTAAACACACAAATAGAGCTCCCCACTAGGCACCATTTGTAGGTGGAGATAGACTTTATATACGGAAGCAGCAATTCTGCTCAGGGCTAAGATATGGGAAAAAAAAATTGAACAAGAGCATTGGGACAAATTTAAGCTAAAAGAATATTAGCCCTGGAAGAGCTGGTCAATAAAACGACTACTTAAATTGCATGTGGGGGTGGGGATTGCGAAATAGATTTACTATAATTCTCCTAATAGCTTCCTGAATACCTAGGCACCAACTGTTGTTCTGTATGTATGGTGGAGAGTGCCATCTAGTGGAGCATGGGATCCCTCTTAGGTGCTGATGTCCTGTTTCTGAGCTTCTTAGCTGGGTCTCCAAAGTGGAAAGAAAATACCACATAAAAACAAACATACTCCTCTCCTTTGTAGGCAGAGTTTTCCTGTCCCAGGAGCCACTTCCAAATTATCACACAGAGGCTTGTATTAATTGTAAATGCTTAGCCAGTAGTTCAGGTTTATTACTACCTAGCTCCTACATTTTAAATTAACCCATATTCCTTATTTACTCTCTGGCACGTGGTAATAACTCTTTTAGTGTGGCACATTCTTCCTGCTTCCCTGCTTCTTCTCTCAACTCTCTTACTCCACCCTCCTTTCTCCCTGTATCCTCAGTTTGATCGCCCCATCTATACTCTTTGCCTGGCTATTGGCCAATCAGCTTTTATTAGCCAATGAAAGTAATACATATTCATAGTGTACAAAAGGATTGTTTCACAGAACTCCTTAAAACATATATTTGTGGCTATCATTTTTTTCATACCCAGTGTATTTGTGCAACAATGTGCCAGAGGCGTGATAAGCATGGTTTACTGGTAAAAGGGCAACATAAAAATGGGAGCACAGAGCATCAAATCTTTTTCTGCCACTGTATTGGTTACTTGTTTGACTTCTGTGACAAAAGGATGCAAGGAAGGGATTATTGGCCAGCAGATCCAGAGAACAGTCCACTGTGGTGGAGAAATCACAGAAACAGGAGCTGAACAGCAGCTGGTCACATGGTATCTGTAGTCAGGAAGCAGAGCATGATGAATGTTGGTGCTCAGATAACTTTTTTAAGAGACCCCTTATGATGTCCATATTTAGGGTAGGTCATCCCTCTTCAGTTAGCCCATTCTAGAAAATCCTTCATGGACATGCCCAGAAACATGGATCCTAAATGATTTTAGATGCTGTCAAGTTGGCAATCTATATAAACCCTCACAACCATTTATGCCCATTGTTTTTCCCTAATGTTTCAAGGTGGGTCTAGACTCATACATGACCTTCTGGGAAAACCTATGTAGATGAGTAACCCTGCAGTAACTAGCTGAGCATGCTTCTTTTCACTGCAATATATTCTCCTGTTTTCCTAGAATGTAGCCCCTATTTGAGTAGTAAAAGAGCACACACCCCTTCTTCACCTCTCTCTTTTCATCCACTTTGTAGCTCTCATCTGTCAGACCTAACCAATAGCTTTCCTCTCCTACCACAAGCTATCCACAGTCTAGAAATGGTGCCTTTGAAACTTGCTGTGACTCCATAGTTTGAGTATTAGCCATCCTTTCCCCTTGCTTGACTATCAGTTCATAAAAAAATACTGCTGAATAGGCTCATGCTTAGAGACTCCATGCCTACTTTCCAGAAAGGTCAAAATGAGTCAAAGATTATGCCATACACACACACACACACATACACACACATACACACACACACACACACACACACACACACACACACACTGTACTTCTGCATATACATACATATATATGTATATGTATATATATATATATATATATATATATATATATATATATATACCCATGTATGCTTGTATGTATATGCTTATTGGTCATGTGTTATAAATACTGAAAAGGCCAGCCCACCTTATACATGTTAGTTGTGAGGCAAAGTGAGATAATCTATGAAACTATCCAGCACAGGGCTTGATTATCTACCAAATGCTTTGTTAAATATTAACTATTAATTTTATTCTATTATTTTGGATTTATGATCAAATTAGTCATCTCAAGAGGTAAATTTCATATTCCTCATGAGGTGAATTTTTGAAATTTGTTTTCTTTTAGCAGACTATAACTGGGAAGATTTTTACTAATAATAGCTACTGTATACAAAGTGCTATATAGTATATTGATAAATTATATAAATTCAAAATTTATATTTTTTGAGATTTTGTTTTTATTTTATGTGTATGGGTGTTTTGCTTGTATATTTGTAGAGGATATCAGATCCCCTAGCACTGGAGTTATAGAATCAAACCTAAGTCCTTTGCAAGAGCAGAAGCTATTATTTTCAATTGGTGAGGCATCTCTCCAGCCTCTAAATGCTAAATTTAAAAGACAACAATTACTTAGCTCTTCTATTCAACATATATTGATATATTGCTTTTGTTGTTGTTGTTGTTTTGTTTTGTTTTTAAGACACAATCTCATTGTGTACCCCTGGCTATCCTGGAGCTATGTAGATCAGGCTGGCCTTAAACTCAGAGATTTGCCTGCCTCTGCCTCTTGAGTGCTAGTATTAAAGGTGTGTGCCACCACCACCCAGCTCTCAATATATATTCTTAAGCTTGTTTTGGTCAGTCTTGCTTTTTATTTATGGTCTTAACTCTGCCAGATATCCAGAGATTATCTCTGTAAACTTTCTTCTCTTAAATACATTTTTCATTTTCTATTACCTTTCTTCTGCCATAAGAATGCCAACCATTTCCTGCTGAAAGCTTATCTGAGGAAAGTCCCCTTTTCTTGGTCCAAGGTCCCAGATTTCCCTTGTTCTCATGGTTCCTGTGATTCCACACAAATGAGGGGGAGGGGAAAGAGGAGAAGGGAGAGAAGGGGAAGAAGGAGGAGGAGGAAGATATAAAAGTGTGAAGTAGTGTCAAATGTTGGTTTGCAAAAACACGATAGTTCCTTACTCTTTTTTTAATGAACTTTTAATTTTATTTTATTTAAATACAATTTTTTTCATTTATTTTACATACCGACAGCAATTTCCCTTCCCTCTTCTCCTCTCATCCCCCTCCTCCCACCTCGCCTCCAACCCCCTACCTGCTCCTCTGTCTCCATTCAGAAATGAGCAGCCCTTGAGACAGGACAGAGCTCCTCCCCATGCATCAAGGCTGGCTTATGATTCCTTCTCTAAAGAATGAGAAATGACTTTGTCTTATTCTTCCCTCGCTCTCCCATTCCTGAGATTTTCTCTGATTCTGGATATATGTGGTCTTCTTCATTGTCGTATGTGTGTTTATGTTCTTCTGATGTAGCCTTTTCTCTTAAAACTTCATCTAAAATGCAACCTTAGGGACATCATATCAAGGTGTGCATACACAAAAATATGAAGTGATTTCTTCCAAGAGTGTGATGGGCAAGCTTTACATCTTTTGAGGTGGTGCTGGCCTCCATGCTTGGGCCAAGTTTAGTCACAATGGAGCTTACTTGGAACTTTGGAAGTCTACTTAGCAAGATTGAGGTTTTCCGCATTGTTGGGGTTTGAGGGGGCTGCTTACCCACACCACTCTCTAGGTAAACACTTCATGCTGGGGTCAGGTAAAGAGTGAGTATTCTTTGAAAACTCTTCTTGATCAAGAATAGGATCTCTGGCCTGGGTAGACCTAATATTCCAATGGGTCAGGGTCAATCTCCTGGCCAAGGAACCATCCCTAGAAGCCTGTTCACTGAAAACCATGGCAATGCAATAGAATAATTATTTCTTTGTAGTAGAGGCCTGGCTCTGGTTATTGAGTCAACTATTACTAAAAAGATGCTATCTCCCTATTAGATTGGATGAAAAGGAGGCCTGACTTCTTAATGAGTTTGAGGAAAAATAAGAGGAAGGATTTGTAAGAAATTAAATAGGAGTCCTTTTTACCAAATACTATAAAACTTGTCTTTAGGACAATGTATTCAAATCTTTTTATTTTCCTCACTTTGTAAGACTATAATGCAAATTTTTAATCCCCTCCAGCCAGGAAAACCTTTGTTTACACAAAGGCACCCTGCTGCATATTGATGGCCTGAAGCAGTGACCCTTTTGGAGTGGTGACACCTTTCCCAGACCTCCTTCATTTTCTGTGTGTCAATTCTTTGTGGACTGGCCTAAGACTGTGAGGTCAGACCCCAGTCAGTGAGGAAAAGATACAGATGCCCCCTGAGTTAGAGTGATACCAAATGTACCATTCTTAGTATGTTCACTCTTCTGAGCATACCCTGTTGTTCAAGAGTGAAGTTTTGCCTTGACCAAAAAAAAAAAGAAGCTCGTGCTATGCCCGCCTGTGTTGCAAGACTCCTGAGCAAGACCACCACAGAGCCAATACCCAATGCAAAACACACAGGAGTTTACTGACAACAAGCAAGCTGTCCATGCCCAAAACTCTGACACAGCGGGTGGAGGAGGACGGCCCTGAGCTCTCAGGGTGAGGGGTTTTTAAAGGGAAAAACCACAAGCAGAGTGGTACAAGACTTTGCATCATATGATTGGGTGAGGGTGTGTAACCTTTGAATTTACTGGTTGGGGGTTACCGTTATTATTTCTAGGCAGGCCTGGACAAGTCCCAGACTTTGTCCTTGAGCTGCCATGGGGGCTGGCTGGCCCAGCATGTACTGAGTGTGGGGACTGGCTCAGTGGTCTAGGCTCTGTCCTTGACTCATGCACATAGCTCTAAGTTGGTGAGGGGTCCCAGACAGTAAACAATTGGCTGAACCTTGAGCAGTCAGAGTACACGCAGAAAGGGAGCTACTGCAAGGACTATGTCTTTTGTTCATGGCCCTCGCAGAAACTGCTTGCTCAAGTCTCAGGAAACTGAAATTGAGGCCTGATCAATGAGAGAAGACTGAGCAGCCTGTTATGGCATCTGCTTGGTCCTCTCACTAGTATTCTTTACATTTGAAAGACTACTTGGAAATGTCATCTTGCAAATCTCCAATCTCTCCACTCAATTGAGATGACCCACTCAGTCATGCATGGAAAAGTAGAAATGCAAGCCTTTCATCTAGAGTGAAGGCTCCTAATCCTGGAGCTTATCTAGGGCAGAAGAAGCAAAGACAAGGCACTCTCCTTCTGGGCAGACTGCCTCAGGAGAGTTGAAGCCATGGGATTGTAGGGAAAAGGTGAAAGGACCATTCCCCATTGTCATCCATGGAACAAGTCATTCCACCTCTCCTGAGAAGCATAAGAATTATGGGGGAGGGGTGAATCAGGGAGAAGTACCCATCCTTCCTCATAGGGATTTGTGTTGAAATGAAGAGAAAGTACCCTCTGAATTACTATTCTGAATCAACAATAAGTTCACAACTAAGTTGTCTCTATAAATAAATGAAGTCAGAAGGGATGAACTTATAGATCCAAAACAGCAGGATCTCCATGACACAGGACAGCTGGATATCCAAAAGGAGCCCAAATGAGAGCCCAATATGGGTGTTAGAGCCCAGACCAGAGGCCTCGAGACAGACCAATGACTCAAGGCAACCTTTACTTGCAAGTAAAGATGAAAGATGAATGGACTTAAGGGTAAACTATTTGACTTGACCAGCCACATTACAGCTTCCATGACAAGAGTCTTCTTTTTTGTGTGTGTTGTTTTGTTTTCTTTGTTTGTTTTGTTTGGTATTTGATTTTTCTTTCAAATTTGTTTTCGATTTGTGGGGAGAGATTGCAAGAGCACAGGGCAGATGCAAGGGGATAGGAGATAAGTGGAATCTACAAAGAATCAATAAAAGTTTTTTTTTTAAATGAAGTCTGCAAAACACGGTGTTATTCTTGAATTCATTCAATGAGGAAGATCCTTCCCTTTCAAGCAGATAGGAAATTTATGTGTTTCTCTTCACTATGTATCTACCTTCAGAAGGCTAAAGCTATAATTTCTAAGACTCATTATTATCAGTGGGCTTCTATTGCTTTTCTCTTCTACTCCTTACTACAGGAATTTGTTAGATGGTGACGTTTGTGTTCTGCATTGCATAGCTGTAATAACTGGAGGCTATCAACTCCATTCATTCTTTCAGCCAGTCAGCAAATGTGTGCCTGCCATGGGCCTAGCATGGTGCTACTTGTGATTATTCAGAAAGTGTTCATCTGACCAGTGCCATAAAGGAAAAGAAAAGAAACACTGGAAGAGGTTTTGGTAAGACTATATAATTCTCAAGAACTGGGTGAGAGTGAGAAGTATGAGGGATAAACTGCCCCAAGGAAGGCTACTTGAGTGAAAGAGGACCTTATTTGCCTGAGATAATAAGTGGAAGATAATGATCTGTTTTAATAATATTAAATTTGGGAGCTGTGGTAATATTTGGTATATGCTCTAACAAATTAAGTTTGTCTAAAGATCAGAGGACAGAGCCAGCCATAGAGTTAGCCATAAAGGCCACGCAGTGGTGCCACACACCTTTAATTCTAGCACTCAGGAGGCAAAGGCAGAGGGATCTCTGTGACTTCAAAGCCACCCTGGACTATGTGAGATTAATCCAGTCTAAAAGAGAAACAGAGCCAGGCCACCACAGAGCCATTATCCAATGCAAGCACACCACAGAAGTTCATATTAACAAAACAAGCAAGCTTGGTCTGCCATCCAACATCCAACACAGCAGGTAGAGGAGAATGACCCTGAGCACTCACTTTAAGGGGTTTATATGGGAAAAGTTTACATGCAGCTTGGTATTGGACAAGGGGGCTAGGGGTGAGGTAGCACAAGGTTACTAATTGCTAATAGGATTCAGGGTATCTATAGAGACATACATTTTGATTCCCTATGTCCTGCTTTTGTTGACACATTCAGATCTTTTGTTGCAGTCCTACTCTCTTCTAAGGTCAACTTCTGGCCAGTTGAGTCCATTACTCCCCATATCTTGTTTTGCCAAGTCCAGGATACATAGATTTATTAACCCAGCCTCATAAGTTCAATTTCTGATCACTTTTAAAACTGCTGGTCAGCAAGTATCTTTGGAGGAGGGGAGGGGCAAGAGTCTCTCAAGATGGCTACTGATTTTTCCCTTTCAGTGGCACACACCTTTAGTGCCAGTACTTGGGAGTCACACACCTTTAATCCCAGCACTAGGAAGGTTGAGACCAGACATGATACGGCTGGCCTTAGAGAGGGGAATACAAGGAAGGAGATGACAGTTCAGCCCCCTCCTGTCACCTGAGGACTCAGAGACATTCAGCTGAGGAGTTGGCGAGATGAGAAGTGGCTGTGGCTTGTTTCCTCTGATCTTTTAGCATTTACCCCCAATACCTGACTCCAGATTTTTATTATAAGACCAATCAGGATTTGTGCAACAGGGAGCCCTCAAATAGCTAAACTGGAGATGCTAATTCAGTCATTTTTAGTGGCCTATGAAGTCTAAGAAAATGAGTTGAATTCGAGAGAGGCTGCTGCAGTCTCCTGTGACAGTGGTGGTGATAGATGGGCGTTTGGGGCAGGACCTTGCTATTCAAACTGTGGTCCTCGGAGCACAAACGTTGGTATTCGCAGGAGGCTTGTTAGATATGCAGTATCTGGAACTGGGGAAGTGGCTTAGTTGGTAAAGCACTTGTCTCATCAGTATGAGAAACCGGGGTGGGGGTTGATTGCCAGAACCCTCATTTTAAGAAAGCCAGGGAGAGGAGAATGCCCATGCCATCCTAGGAAGGCAAGGGAGAGGGGAGAAGGTGGATATGGCAGGATCTCTGAGGCTTCCTGACAGCCAGCCTAGCCAAATCAATGAACTCTAAGCAGTCGGAGATCCTGTCTAAAAAAAAGGGTGAATCGTGTTGGATGACACCTAAGGTTGCACAACACACACACACACACACACACACACACACACACACACACACACACACACACACACACACACACATACACACACACATACACACACACACATACACACACACACATACACACACACACATACACACACACACACATACACACACACATACACACACACACATACACACACACACACACACACACACACACACACACACACACACACACACATACACACACACACATACACACACACACATACACACACACACATACACACACATACACACACACACACATACACACACACATACACACACACACATACACACACATACACACACACACATACACACACACATACACACACACACATACACACACATACACACACACACACATACACACACACACACACATACACACACACATACACACACACACATACACACACACATACACACACACATACACACACACACACATACACACACACATACACACACACACACACACACACACACACACACACACGAAGGAAGAAAAGGTAGAGAAGAGGCCGTACAATATCTAAGGCTCCACCACAGATCAGCTAAATTAGAATCTAAAAGTTAACAATAAATTCAGGTGCTCCCTAGACCCTAGGAAGCAGGTCTATACCTCTTTATGGTAGAATTCCTCTGTCTCTACACTGTTGGCAGAAAATTCATTGTTGTGGTGGGATAAGAACTTTTTTGTGCATTCTGTGATATCTAGCAGTATGCCCCACCTCTCCAAATCGTGACAACTCAAAATGTTCCCAGACAATGTCAAATATCCCCTAGGCAATACAACAAAACTTCCTCTGAGATCTGCCAACAACTGAATAGGCACAGGGTAGGGAACAAGAGGGAAAAACGATAAAAAACTGTGCTTAGAATTGTCCTCATCTTCCATGGTTTGTAGATGAACCTGGAAAAGAAGGTCAAAAGAAGAGACTGGAGGATGGAGGAGTCCCAGGAGAACAGACGCTAAGAGATCAAGAGGCCACAGACAGGTAGATGTTGCCAATGAAGAGGTGAACTATAGCATGCTCACTTTACCTAGAGGAATGGAAGCTACCTGTTACCCTCAATAAGCTCTGTTCATAGAAGAGGGAAGTTCAAGTCCTGTTGGAAAAGGAGTAGGAGTTGTGGAAACTGAGACTGAGAGTTAGTTCCCTGGGAATTAATATGGTCCTCAGAGAGCAGCATCAGAATGTAGAAGCAGATTCCCAAACCTAGAGTCGTAATCTTCAGGCCCTAGAGAAGAGCCTGAAGTTCCCAGATGACTCCTAAACACATTAGGTGTTGGGAAACTCAACCAATGGGAAATTCTTGAAATCTGGTTAGTTTAGGGGAGAAAAGAAGCTGCCCTTATACAATGGGTTTGCACCACGTGAGTGCCTTAAATATGCTACTCTCCACAGATTTAAAAGGCTCACATACGGTTGAACATGTTGGCTCTGTAAAAAGGAAAACGTGTGATTTACAAACTCAGACATCAGAACTCTGATTGCATTTCTATTTTTGAGATGCTAGCTAGTAGTACCTTTTTAAAATAATTTTATTAAAGTCTCAAAGATACTCAATAGTTGATACTTTAATTCAGACAATGAACGCCTATGAAAAAAAAATACAAACACATTTGAAATTGTTACTGTCACAGTGGGGTCTCCTCTTGGTGACTGCAAAGTCAATAAGCACAAACAGAAGATTAAAAAAATGGAGAAAGGGAAGAGAATACTGGTATCATTCCTTGATAAAGGAAGCACCAGGATTTTATTCAGGGGGTATATAAATATTCATATAGGAAAGCACATTGGGGCCAGCATCTTCTTGGGCATGCTCAGTTTAAGATGTACATTTCGAAGAATGCTCAGTTTAAGGTCATAGTTGGAGAAGGAATGAGGGTAGGGTATTACTGGGTGTACTTGGTTTAAGATATGGAGAAAGAAATCCATGGAGCACACATTCAAAAGGTTAAAAAAAAATGGAAGACAGAAACACTTCTGGGCATTATTAGCTGCATTATCAAGATGGCAGACAGAAATATACCACTGGGCATGTTCACCTTCCCCCAGGCCCCAAAAATAATTTTAGGTGAAACCAAATGGAAAGACACACACACTGAAATAATGTAAGAGTTTGCTCCTATAAGGGTGCCTCCCTCAGCTAGCCACTAACAACTGCTAGGCATTCGTGAAAGTAGAATATTGAGCCTGACATGGTGGCACAGAGTCTTGTATTCCTAGCACTTGGCAGACAAAAGAGAGAGGATCACGAGTTCCTTCCATACCAAGCAAGATCCTGTTTCAGAGAGGGGAGGGGACAGAAGGAGGAGGGTAGTTGTTATAGCTTCTTGTAATTTTTTCTTCTTTAAGTTTTTTTTTTTTATTTTACATACCAACCACAGTTCCTCCTCCACCCCACCTCACCCCCTACCCACTCCTCAGAAAAGGGTAAAGCCTCCCATGAAGAGTCAACAAAATCTGGCATATCAAGTTGAGGTAGGGCCAATCCGCTCCCTGCTGCATCAAGGCTGAGCAAGGTATCTCTCCATAGAGAATGGGCTCCAAAAAGCCAGCTGATGCACAAGAGAAAAATCCTGGTACCGCTGCCAGGGGCCCCTCAAATGGCCCAAGCCACACAACTGACACCCACATTCAGAGGGCCTAGTTTGGATACATGCAGGCTCCCCAGTGGTCAGTCCAGGGTCAATGAGCTCCCACTAGCTTGGACCAGCTGTCTCTGTGGGTTTCCCCATCATGATCTTGACCCCCCTTGCTCATATAATGCCTCCTCCCTCCTGGAATCCAGGAGCTCAGCCCCATGCTTGGCTGTGGATCTCTGCCTCTGCTTCCATCAGTTACTGGATGGAGGCTCTATGATGACAATTAGGGTAGTCATTGATCTGATTACAGGGGAAGGCCAGTTCAGGGACCCTCTCCACTATTGCTTGGAGTCTTATCTGGGGTCATCCTTGTGGATTCCTGGGAATTTCCCTAGCACCTGGTTTCCCTAACCCCATAATGCCTCCCTCTATCAAGATATCTCTTTCCTTGCTCTCCCTCTCTGTCCCTCCCCCAACTCGACCATCTTGTTCCCTCATGTTCTCATTCCCCACCCCCACCTTACCTCTTTTCCTTTCCTAGGGCAATCCATGTGTGTCCCTCTTAGGGTCCTCCTTGTTACCTAGCTTCTCTGGAGTTGTGGATTGTAGCCTGGTTATCCTTTGCTTTACATCTAACATCCACTTATGAGTGAGTGCATACCATGTTTGTCTTTCTGGGTCTGGGTTACCTTACTCAGGATGATTTTTTCTAGATCCATTTGCCTGCAAATTTCGTGATGTCATTGTTTTTTACATTTACACTCCATTGTGTAAATGTACGAGATTTTCTTTATCCATTCTTTGGTTGAAGGACATCTAGGCTATTTCCAGGTTCTGGCTATTAAAAATAAAGCTGCTATGAACATAGTTGAGCAAGTGCCCTTATGGTATGATTGAGCATCCTTTGGGTATATGCCCAAGAGTGGTATTGCTGGGTCTTGAGCTAGATTAATTCCCAATGTCCTGTGAAGTCACCATACTGATTTCCAAAGTGGCTGTACAAGTTTGCATTCCCACCAACAGTGGATGGATGTTCCCCTTACTCCACATCCTCCAGTATAAGCTGTCATTGGTATTTTTGATCTTAGCCATTCTGACAGGTGTAAGATGGTATCTCAGAGGCATTTTAAATTGCATTTTCCTGATAACTAAGGATGTTGAGCAATACCATTTGAGATTCTTCTGTTGAGAATTCTCTGTTTAGATCTGTACCCCAATTTTTAATTGGATTATTTGGTATTTTTATGTCTAGTTTCGTGAGTTCTTTATATATTTTGGAGATTAGCCTTTTATGAGATGTGGGGTCTGTGAAGATCTTTTCCCATTCTGTAGGCTGTCGTTTTGCCTTATTGACCTTGTCCTTTGCCTTACAGAAGCTTCTCAGTTTCAGGAGGTCCCATTTATTAATTGTTGCTCTCAGTGTCTATGCTACTGGTGTTATATTTAGGAAGTGGTCTCCTGTGGCAATACATTCAAGGTTACTTCAAAACTCAAGTCCAAGTGAATCAAAGACCTCAACATGTAGATGAATTGTTAAATGGTCTTATTAATAAGAAACTCTGCGTCAGAAATTGGAGTTAAAGCCTGAGAGAGATCAGAGGAATAGGAAAAGCCACAGCTAACCTCACCTTACCAATTCTGCAGCTTCCAAAGTGAGCTACTTCATGTCTACCCACACCTACCTATATTCCTTTCTATTCTGTTCTCTCATTTGCTCTCTCAGCCCAACTACATCATTTCCTCTTCCTGCCCAGCGCTATCACTTACTGTCTGCCTGTACAGACCTCCAGACCTCTCTGGTTAGTGCTGATATTAAAGGCATGTATCACCATGCCTGACTCTGTTCCCAGTGTTGCCTTGAATTCACAGAGATCCAGACAGCTCTCTGCCTCCCACGTGATAGGATTAAAGGTGTGTGTGCTACCATTTTCTGGCCTCTAAGTCTATCTAGTGGCTATTCTGTTCTCTGACCTCAGATAAGTTTTTTAGGGCACACAATATATTGGGGGACACAAAATCACCACATCAACATAAATCCAGTGACACTGAACCTGATAGAAGAGGAAGTGCGAAGTAGTTTCTTGTTCTTTTAAATTTTTATTTTAAGTATATGAGTGTTTTGCTTACATGTATGTATGTATGTATATCTTTGAAGTTTTCTGTACTCTTAATTCATCATTATATCTACTGTTCCATACACCAGGAGGAATGCAGTTGAGCTGTGTTGTTCTCAACTTGTGGCTTTCAATTTTTTAAAACCCAGGTAAGCACCCAAGTGGCAGAGAACTCTGTCCTCTCCATAACAAAGGTTACAACCACGAGGAGTTTTATTGTGTAGATAAAACCATAACATTCAAGCAAGGGATATTTCTTTATTGTGAGAGTCCCAGTAAACCTCAGCCATAATTCCTTCACTTTTTACAGTATTTTTTTTTTATTTTACTTTCAGGAATGAGTTTCTCTTTGTAGCCTTGGCTGTCCTGGATCTCGCTCTGTAGACCAGAGTGTCCTGCAACTCACAGAGATCCATCTGTCTCTGTCTCCAGAGTGCTGGGATTAAAGGTGTCCATCACCATCACCTAGCTTACAGTAAATCTTAAGTTTGACTGCACCTTGAAATTACCTGGACAGCTAAAAAAAGGGGGGACAAATAAAGCACTATGCAGGCTCTCATTTAATTGGTTAAAACTGAAGCTTCAGCTTTGGATTTCAAAATGTGAGGTGGATTCCTATCAGCAAAAGGAGAAAGAAGCACTACTTTCCAATCCAATCAATCTTATTGCAGCAGATTTTCCAACATAAACAGCCATCGAAGTCATCTGAGAGGCCTAGGGATGGCACTCACTGGGAAAGCTCATCGCCCTGATTTTGACCCTCAGTGCTAGAAAAATAAACATCACCTGTTAATACTCATATTTCTGTTCCCAGTGGAAGGAAGTCTGGAGATAGAGCCCAGTTATTTGCATCTCTGATGAGCTGGGTCTAGAGCAAAGGTTCTCAACCTGTGGGTCGTTACCCACAGAGTTTCAATGACCCTTCCACAGGAGTTATAAGACCACCGGAAAATGCAGATTTATGTACGTTATGATTCATAATAGTAGCAAAACTACAGTTATGAAGTAGCAATGAAAATTATTTTATGGTTGGGGGTCACCACAATATGAGGAACTGTGTTAAAGGGTCACAGTGTTGACAACCACTAGCCAGAGGATGCATTTAGTACCATGTTTACTTTGTCCAGTGGTTCTCAGAGTTCCCTGGTGGAAAAACTCTGGGCACATTCCTAGGTCCTGCTGCAGTGCCTACGGATCTCTGAATGTGATCTCGATTATCTATATTTTAAATAATAATAATTTTTAAAAACCCTACCCAGATGATCTTGATCCAAGCGACGAAAGTTTTATTCGTGAGGTGCACAGATAGGCAGCTGGTTAAGATGTCCGAACCATTGGGTGGGAGCGCCATCTCGTGGCAGAATGATTATTAGTTCTTTCGCCGTTGGTTGGGTTTTCCACTCATTACTGACAGGAGGCTTTCTCCAATAGTACATGTGGCACTCCCAGAATTATAAACTTGAAAAGGAGAACTAGAAGGAAAGAGGAAAGAAAAACATGTCGAAAGAAGGGAAACAGACGTCCTAGAAGTTGTGAGACCTTAAACAAAGGAAAAGCTTGAAGAGAATGAAAACTAACAGAAACATCCCCTTCACAGATCCTCATCTCCATACCGTGTCCAGGGTCTCAAACCTTCTCTTGCACTTTCCAGGCTGTCCTAGTGTATTTGAAATCATTCACTGGCCCCAGGTTCTTCCCACGTGTCTTCAGTCTTCAGTTTCTGGTACCGACCTTTCCAGCCAGGCAGCCTTTCCCAGAGTACACAAGCACTTCCTCAAATACCCTCCCCCTACAGTAAAAGGTCTCCTGTCACCAACTTCCCCAGGATCTGACAGAAACCAGAGGTCTCAACCCCACCCTCACACACACCCGCCTGTCTGCCTTCCTTCCCAGGCCTCGAGAAGAGGCAGACTTTCCCCTTTCTAAACTGAAAGCCGGTCCATACCCTCTCCGTGCAGATCACTCGGTCTTCTCACTTGAAACTGGCTCTTTGCCTTTACTTCATCTGTTGGGGAACCGCTCTTCTCCATTGGGATGCCTTCTCCTCACAGGAACCATCCTCGTTTTCCAACTAACTTCCTTCTAACATGGTGTGCGATTTCAAAAACTGGACGTGAAACACTAATGTTGGTCCAGAGGAGACGCATGAAATAAAATGCTATATCCATATCATTCTTAAATAATTATTTTTAAAAGTCAGATTATAATCCCAGCACACAGGAGCTCAAGGCAGGGGCATTATGAGTCTCAGGCGAGCCTAGGTTCTTGACAGAGATCTTGTTTCAAAACAAAACAAACCTTCCAAACCCACAACTAAATTAATTAAATTAAAAAAGAAAAAAACAGAAGACACATCTATATCCAAAACAGAAGTGTTAAGCACACAAAAATGTTAGAAAATAGCACATTTTCAGACACGTATTTATTTTTGCTGTGGGTGGGAGGAATCAGTTCTCTCCTTCTACAGTGTGGTTCTAGGGATTTAACTGAAGCTCTTAGGCTTGGTGGCAAGTGCCTTTACCCACTAAGACACATCTCTGACCCCTGTGATCCATCTTTCCAAACGAATTTTGTATGCAGTTAGATGATAAGATACATATTTTTAAAAACTCTGAAGAACAAACATCCATTCTTGTATTCAAATGTTTGGAATCACATGGGAATAATATTGTAATACATATGCATAATAATATAATCATATGTATATATGTATCAATTCTACCAATGCCACCCTCTGTGTCTCCATTTCATTTTACCAACTGACAATTGAGTAAGACTGACTTGGATACATACAATATTCTTTGGTTTCACGTTTTACAGTCTTGCTGGACATGGTGGTACCTACAAACCTATAATCCCAGCACTCTGGAGGCTGAGGAATGTGGATTGAAAATTTGAGGCCAGTCAGGACTATAAAGTGAGTTTGAAGCCAGCCTGACCTTCAAAGAGCCCTTATTCTCAAACTAAAATAAAACAGGTGAGCGTGGGTGCACACTTGTCTGTGAGTGCCTGTACATGTGCACACTTGTGTATCTGTAAGGGGGATGCCAGAGGTCAGCACCTGGTTTTCTTTCTCAGAACCAACCACTTTGCCTTTGAAGACAGGGTCTCTCATTGGCCTGGAGCTCACTGATTAAGTGAGGATGGTCTGCCAGCGAGCCCCAGAGATCCGCCAGTCACTGCCCCGTCTAGAATATTACAGGTGCATACGACCACGTCCAGCTTTGTAAATGGGTCCAGGGGTCAGTCTTGGCTCTCCATGCTTGCACTTACTTCTTTGAGCCACCATCACCCCAGCCTTCCAACACATTTCCCAATGTGCTACAGAACGTCGGGTGGAACCACAAAAATAAATCTAGAACGGACAATGAAAAGCGCCAGGGAGCTTTCCGTTCAAATCCCAGCTTAGCAACTAAGCATAGGTACATTACGGGTTCTCAGCAAGCCCGCTCGTATTATTCTGAGAATGAGATTCTAATAACAAGAAAAGAAGCGTGTGAGCTGTGAAAGAGAAGGATCAAAGATGGGTGCAGGTCAATGGACACCACTGAGTGATCCACGGGCACTTGGAGACAGAATGCAGAGAGTCTACATCCACCAGAAGAAGACAGTAAACGGGACAGAACTGTGACAGACTGTGTCCCAAATGATCATGGCCGGAGACACTCATGAGAGCACAGAATGAGAGTCCCCCTGATTTACAGAGCTAGGGTCAAGTGGAAGCCTCCAGAGACCTGTCCAAGAAATAGAAATCAGGCCAAGACTTAGCGCGTTATCAAGAAGCTCAGGTGGCCACAAGAATGGAGATTCTGGAGTATTGTGAGGGGCGGTTGAGAAGAGAATACCTCTCCATTACAGAGAAAGTTGACTAGCAGCTCACCAGTCCATTCATATGGCAGTGTGTGAGCTGCAATGATAGTAACCTGCACAGCACCTTGGGAATGTGGAAGGGACTGGATGGCTGCTGCACATCTGCTCATGTTCTGCTCTTGTTTAGCCTACAACCAGACTTGATTCTACCTCCACATTGTCAAAACTACTCTCTTGATTGTCATGGGTAAAGTTCTCTTTGACAAATTAGGTGACTTCTACAGTTTCTTGTACCGCTGAGCATCATTGCACTATTATATGATGGTTAAGAGCACAAACTCAGGAGCCAGCATAACCCAATTTTTCTTTACAAGTTCCTCCCTGTAAGAAATGGAAATAGTCACAGCTATCCACCACAGGTTCTCCTTTTTAATTCCTCTTTTCTTCCCTCCCTATTCTAGAAATATCTACTTAGCCACCAGGGCTGAGTGCAATGGATTAAATGGACAGCATTTGCCTTCCTGGAGAAACTAGAGTGCCTTCCACACTGTTTGACCAATGAGTGATAAGAGGTTTTTTGTTGTTGTTGTTGTTTGTTTTTTTGCTTTTTTGGGGGGGCTGTTTTTTGTTTTTGTTTGTTTGTTTTTCAAGACAGGGTTTCTCTGTATAGCTTTGCGCCTTTCCTGGAACTCGCTTTGTAGACCAGGCTGGCTGCGAACTCAGAGATCTGCCTGCCTCTGCCTCTCAAGTGCTGGGATTAAAGGTGTGCACCACCACTGCCCGGCTTTTTTGTTTTTTTGTTTTTTGTTTTTTTGTGATAAGAGTTTGAAAGGAGGAAGCAGAGAATGACTAGACCCTTGAGATCCTAAAACAGGAGCCTCAATAGAGCCAGGAGTGAGGCAAGTCCAGGCAAGTCATGGCATCGTGGAGCGATCACAAAACACAGCCCCATCATTGTGCTCAATCCTGGTTTGTCCTCTTTCCTGGGTTGCTCTGTTTGGCCCCTGTGACAGCTCTGTTCCCATAACTTTGATTCAATGATGAATTTTCAGGGCTGGAACTGTAGCTCAGTTGGTAGAACACTTGCTTATCACACATGAAAGTGTTGGGTTTGCTCTCCAGCACCACATAAGCCAGGAGCGGTGATCCATTCCTATATCCCTGCACTTGGGAGGTGGAAGCAAGAGAATCAGGAGGTCAAGAAGACAGCCTTAGCCACATAGTGAGTTTAAAGCTAGACTATGATACCTGATACACATTTTTAAAACTGCACTAAAATTTGTGTGGCTGAGGATTTAGCTCAATGATAGAGCATTTGCCTAGCAAGTGCCAGGTCCTGGGCTCTTGGTGGGGGAGTTCATTTTGGACTGGATAAATGGTTCTGTGGTTAAGAGCACTTGTTGCTCTTACAGAGGACCTAGGTTTGGTTTGGTTTCCAGCACCCACATGGTATTTCAAAACCATCTACAACTCCAGTTCCAGGGGATTTGACCTCTAAGAGCACCAGGCACACATGTGGTGCACATGCATGCATGTAGTCAAAAGACTCAAACACATAAAAAATAAGATAAATAAATCCAGGAAAATAAAGCTCATTTTCGTGGAACTCTTACTACATGCTAGACCCCATGCAAAGAACTAGAATACAGCAAGAACAGAGAGACTCCTCTCCTTTATGACCATTGCTTTCTCCACATGCCACCAGTATTCATAGTTTCTATCTTTGTGGCTCTGGAAAAAGCTGTCTCCTCTTTATACTGTTGCTTTTTGGTTTGCTTTGCTTTGTTTTTTGAGACAGGGTCTCATGTCACCCAGGTTGATCTTAAACTCACCATATAGCGGAGGATGAGCTTGAACTTCTGATCCTCCTGTCTCTGCCCTCCAAGCCCATGATTGCAGGCATGTCCTCTGTGCCTAGCTCATATGATTTTTACTGCTGTTATTTGTTGTAAGCAAGGCAATTCACATTTTATTATATATATGCTTCCATATACATACACATATCCATAATGGCTGCCTTTCTCAGTCTCAGTTTGCAAAATCATCTGTTTTATTTTATTTTAAATTTCTCTGTGTTTTTAAGTATAATTCTTTATTGAAATTTCACATCATGCACCCCAATCCCACTCACCTCCCAATCCCTCCATATTTATCTCTTACCCCTGTAGTATGCCCCTCCAAATTAATTAAAAACAAAATAACTGAAAAAATTAAAAACGCATCTCGCTCCTCTATTTTTCTAACACCTCTTCATTCATCCTAGTGGCATTGGGAGCTGTGGTGTGTCACGCAGTATCAACCCCACCACAAAACATTCGTTTCAATGAGTCATTGGTCTGACTCAAGGCCTCTGGTTTCTGGTACTCCATCATCACTGAACTGGGCCCTCAGCGAAACTCTCCTCAGATAGCCTGTTGCTGCCCCGAGTCATGGAGATTCTGTGGTTATTGTTCTGTAGGACCAGTCCACTTGTGCACTCCAGCAGGTCAAAGATGAGGCAGCTGGACCAACAACTGAGCCAACCTAAGACCCAGGATGTGGGTCTGGGTGGCAATGGAGCTGGTCTGTCTGTGTCACTGGGACCACACCCTCAGATGCGGGGCAGATCCAGCTCTCCCGTGCCCATGGTGTGGGGAAGGAGCATCTCTCTCAAGTGCTGGGATCAGCTCTCTCATAAGGGCAGGAGCAGCGCCAGCTCTCTGTTATACTGTCCAGTGAGGGCCAGTGAGGGCCAGGGCTGGTTCAGCATGGCCTTTGGATTTCAACACGCTAGGTTCCATGACCCCCTGTGGCAACACTAGCCATGGACATCAGTCCAGACCTTGCTGTTGGACCACTGGCCCAAATATGGCCCATGGCAGGAGCCTGGGCCTGGGCCTGTGTGTCTGTGTAGGCCACTCTGATTGGCCTGACCTCCATGGTAGTGAAGCCCTCAGACATCAACATGGCCCAGGTGGCAGCCCAGACCCCTGGCATCAGCACTGCCCTCAATGTTATGAAGAGGCACGGACATCAACACAGGCCCTGACTGCTGTAGGGCCACAGACCCAGAAATGGCCCTCAGCAGCAGCCCTGGCCCAGAAGACACCATGGCCCCTGTGGCAGCACAACCCTTGAAAACCAACATGGCCACAGGAAGCAGCCTAGACTCCATGTATCTGTGTGGCCTTTGGTGGCACCACTGGCCACATACATCACAGACCCTGACTGTGTTAGGACCATGGACCCAGACATGGTTCCATGCAGCAGACTGGGCTTGGATGTCACCATGTACCCAGATGGAGGTCCAGACCCCTGGCTTCAGCATAGCCTTCAATGGTATCAGGAGCCACAGATATAGACTCAGAACCACCCTGGCTGTGGTAGGGCCATGGACCCAGACATGACCCCTCGACGAAGCCCAGGGTTAGATATCAACATGGCCCCAGGTGTCAGCATAGGCCATCCAGATTAGCATGGCTCCAACAGAAGCATGGCCCTTGGAGACCAACATGGACTCAGGTGTTTGACCACAACCCAGTTATTATATTGCACAGCCTTCGATAATAACCAAAGCCCTGGACATCAACACAGACCCTGGCTGCTGCAGGGGAATGGACCCAGACATGGCCCTTGGCAGCAACCCAGGCCTGGTGTCATCATTTTCCCCAGGTGGCAGCACAGTTCACTCAGACCACCATGCCCCCAAGTGGTGGCACAGCCCATGGACACAACAATGGCCACAGGTGTCAGTCAGCCCACACTCCAGGCATTCCTGAGGCCCTGGTGGCAACATGAGTCATGGACATCAACATAGACCCCGGCTGTTGTAGACCCAGATATGGCTGTAGGCAGCAGCCCAGGCCTGGATGTCACCTTGATCCCGGGTTGCAAGCAGGCCACCAATATCAGCCCATTCCTCTCAATCCTCCTTCTTCAGAACTTCCTCTTACGACAGTACATGGACCATTCCACCTCATTCTGCCTCTCTTTCTCTCCAATTTCACCACCATATACTTGTTCATGATATTGACACCCAACCACCTGGTGCCTTGTGGTGTCTGGCTAGCCTGTGGATGCTTCAGGCAGCCCAGATCTTGAAGACCTAGGCTGCCCCATGGGTGTCTTCCACCTGCCTGACACACAAAGTGCCAGGCGGGCCTGTCCATCTATTTTATTTAAAGATTTATTTTAGTTTTGATTATGTGTCTGTGTGTGGGTATGGGCAAGTGAATATGGGTTCTCTTGGAGGCCAGAGATGTCAGATGCCCTGGAGCTGAAGTTATAAGCAATTGTGAGTCACTTGATGTAGGTGTTAGATATTGTAACTCAGGTCCTCAGGAGAGCAGTAGGAACTCTTAACCACTGAGCCATATCTCAGCGCTCATCTATTTTATTTTTAATGAGTAAATAGTTGTGTGACTTTAGAATAATTTTAGACTTTCAGAAATATTGCTATCAGTTTTCTTTTTTCTCTCTCAGTTTTTCTTACCACTAGTATCTTACATTACTATGAGAAATTAGTCACAATTAATGAACTGATACTGACATATTTTCATTGATTACACATCACAGTTTATTCAGACTGCAGTAGCTTATTTATAATGTCCTGGATACATTATATTATAGTGTTCATCCCATCTACTTAAGCTCCTATGACAGTTGCTCAGATTTTCCTTATTTTTGATGACCTTGATTTTTATTTCTTTTTTTCATTTTTCTTTATTAAGACATTTTCTACTCACTCCACATACCACCCACAGATCCCCTCTCCTCCCTCCTCCCACCCCTAGCCCTCCCTCCCAAGCGATCCCACATCCCCACATCCCCCAAATCAAGGTCTCCCATGGGGAGTCAGTAGAACCTGGCACACTGAGCCTAGGCAGGTGGTGACCTTGATTTTGAGGAGTACAGGTAAGGTGTTCTGTAGAATGTTCCTTAATTTGATTTTGTATAATGACTGTCTCATGATTAGACTGGGGTCATGATGTTTTTTGAGATGAGACACCCACAGAGAGGTGAAGTGCTGGTGTATTATGTTTTGTTTGTGTTCTGACAAATGAAGCTTGACTGCAGATCAGAGGGCATAGCTAGCCATTAGTTAACCATAGAGGCCAGGTAGTGGTGGCACACACCTTTAATCCCAGCACTTGGGATGAGAAAGCAGGAAGATTAGAAGTTCAAGGCCACCCTGGGCTGCATGAGATTGAACCACTCTATAAGAGAAAGAAAGCTAGGCAGTTGGGGCACACACCTTTGATTCCAGCACTGGGATCTCATGCCTTTGATCCCAGCACTTGGGAGGATCATACCTTTAATCCTAGCACTAGGGATGTGAAGACAGGATCTTGGCCCACTCAGTCTGAGGGTTCGTATACACAGGATAGCTCCCCCTCGCCTCCATTCAGCCTGAGATTTCATAGAGGTAAGAAGTCTCTGGTGGCTGGCTGTTCTGACTCTCTGATCTATCAGCTTTCACCCCAACATCTGACTCCAGGTTTTTATTGTTAAGACTGTGGGAGCCCACAAAGGTTTTCTGGTGAGATCTGAGCTTGCCTTACACAACAGGGCTGCATTAGAGGATGACTGGACCACATGCATGGCATCAGGTATCTGGGATGGTCTACACCTGGCTGTGCTGGGGGAGGTCTTTTGCTCCACCTCTTGGCATTACTTTAAAAGTCCTTTAGTAGAGACAGAAGAGGTTGGTGGGTTTTGACCCAGACCCTCCCCAGGCTATCCTATGTTTCTAACTGTCTTTCTCTCCTCTATATTTCTATCTACATATTCCTTATTTCTCCCTGCTCAAGAGTACGGGGGGCACGGGGGGGGAGGGGCCCAAGCTGGTCTCCCTCATAAGACTAACTAGGATCGCACTTCAAAGTGTCATGTCAATGTCATGTCTTAGTTACTGTTCTATTTCTGTGAAGAGTCACCATGACCAAGGCAACTTAGAAAAGAAAGCATTTAATTAGGGGCTTCCTTACAGTTTCAAAGGGTAAGTCCATGACCATCATGGTGGAGAGCATGGCAACAGGCAGGCAGACATGGCACAGAAGCAGAAGCTAAGAGCTTACATGTTGAGAAAAAAAAAGCACAAGTTAGAGAGAGATTGGGTTTTTGAAACTTCAAAGCTCATCTCTAGTTATACACCTTCTCCAACAAGGCCACATCTAAGCCTTCCTGAAACAGTTTCACCAACTAAGGACCTAGCACTGAAATATATGAGGCTATGAGGGCCATTCTCATTCAAACCACCACATCACACTTATCAGAAGCACCTGCTGCCAGCTGGACATGGCACTGTTGGTCACATGGCTGTCTTAGAATTCCCAACGGTGAATAACACCCTCATTTCCATGATGTACTCTTTGACAATGAATTGCAGTCCATGTAGGAAGTAGGCAGTTGAGTGGTGGGACAGGATGGGAATCTCCATGAACTCTTTGGAATTCTTTAAAATGTGAAAGATGTCTCTCCTCTCCCATGTATTTAATCATTTATTCATATATTATCTCTGCATGAAATCATAGATGTTTGTGTCATACTTTGGGCTGAAGTCCCATATATTTTAAAGTATTTCCCCGGTTCTAGCCATTGGAATCTTACTCTAGCTAGAAAAATTTTTTTTCTTCTTCTTTTCTTTTCATTCATTGTTTCTTTCTTTCTTTTGGATAGTAGATTTTGTTTCATTAAAAAATAAAAATAGACTTGCAAAACAATTAGAAATCCCATCCATTTTCCAGTATTCCCAGTAGCAAGTCAAGTCATTAGAAGATGCTATGAAAAGACAAGTTCTTAGGAACCAGACCTTCCTATGGGCCAAGCTGCAAGTATCCTTTTCTCCCAATCCCTTCTTTTCTGATTTGTTCCGGTAGGTGTGTCAGTGAGTGTACCCAGAAGAACTTTAAATGGCCAGGACAATGACAACAGAATCATAACCCAGAACAGCTGACAAAAGTCAGCTAGCAGGAAGGGCTTCCTTTCTCTGGTGAAGACTCTTTGACCCAGTACTCAATTTCATGTGAACATGTTCATGAATGTGTTCCTGTCCCCAAAGCCAACACTTCCTATCTGTGGTCATATGGCCTCCTATTGCTGGAGCCCTGGCACTGTCCTGTGGCCACTGATCCCCATGGGCTTCACTTGTTGTTGCCTCTCAACTCTAGAAAGACATCCCTTTACCTATTGATAATGAATGCTGGTGATTAAAATGTAATGAGCTATAAAGCATTTCCACATGACTTCAGATACAACAACAATCTACAGAATGGCGTTGCTTCATCAACCAGCCTATTTGCTGTGGCCCTCAGTCCTTGCTGCCAACCACAGGTCCCCTGACCTGACTGGATCCAGAATTCAATCTTGCAGCAAGCCTTTACTCTTTCTCCAAGTCTGTCCATGTTATGGTATTCTGGGACTTAGGACAAACCGGAGTAGCAATCTTGAGCCTTCTCTTCTCCCACTCGGTAGTGGTGAGGAAAATTCCAGATACTACTGTTTCTCAGACTCAAATGGGCTGTGAAGTAACCAGTTCCTCTTGTTCTGAGTCTCACAACTTACCCAGGGCTTCTAAGTTCCCTCTGATCCTGAACTTCTAATCATTGGCCCACCTCTCCGTTGAGATACAAAACAGATCTTTCCCTGTTTTGTTTCTCTTTGCAGTCCATTTTCTCCAGACCAGAGCCAATCCATCCTGCCTATGGAATGGTACACTAATTATTTCTTGTATAGTTTTCCTATAGCATCTACATTTAGAAATTGCTCCCTTTTGTTTAAATCTACTGAGTCTCCCACCTTACTCCCAGCAGTCTATTTGTGGAGTTAGAGATATCATGGTGGCGGGCATACTTAGAGGAAGGGAGGTATTGCCATACGTAGACTCCCTATAATGATTCTCTGATTCATAAATCCATTTAGGTTGGGAATATTTATCCATACCTCAGTTTTCTTTGGTGGACCTAGAAGCACAGAAATGATCACCAGAAAAAAAAAATATCTAGTCCGTCACTAGAGAAATGAACTAGATGGTTGTGATGAGGGCTGGAGAGATGGTTCAGTGGGTAAAATCACTTGCCATGCTAACATGAGAGCCTGAGTTGAAACCACCAGAACCTATGTAGAAGCACAACATGGTGGCATAAGGACCTTTATCTCCGACCCCTTACAAGGAGATGGGAGGTGGAGCTAGAACAATCTCCAGGAGCTCATGGGCTAGCTAGACTAAAGTCAAAGAAATTCTGTACCAGACAACGTGGAAAGTAAGGACCAACACCCAAGGTTGTCTTCTAACCTTCACATATGCACCGTGGCCTGAATATGATCTTATTCACACACACACACACACACACACACACACAGCCACATGCATGCACACATATACATTGTACACACACAAACAAAAGTAACAACAAATATTTTGAAATATCTATATACAGGGCCATCAAGATGACTCAGTGAGTAAAGGTCATTGCTGCCAAGCCTAACGACAGGAGTTTGAACCCTGGAACCCACACAAACAACAAACAACCCCTGAAAGCTGTCCTCTGACCTCCACATGTAAGCCGTAGTGCATGCCCCCCACACACATGCTAATGTACTAGGTGTAATTTTAAAATCCTAAAATATTTGTACATGAAAGCAGAGAAACTGGGTGGTTATGATGGGATTTTTATAAAAGAGCTAGGAAGTAAGGACAGGACACTGGTTGAAAGAGATGGAAAATGCATTACTACCCTTTCCTCAAAACAGTGACAGAATACTCGATACCATCCAACTTTTCATTTGGGACATGTGTGAAGAGAGACTTTGAAATGCATTAGCGTGGAACTTGAGTGGTGAGAGTTTGAATACCTACTTTCCCATTATTGAACCCTTGGCCTTTGGATTCAATTCCCTTACTCATAAGATTTGAGGACCCTTTTTAGCTCTTAACTTCTCTGCTTACTTGTGGGATCACAGGTCAGTATTTGGAAGAGTCTGGCTTAAGCAAATGCAGAAAAGAATGGGAACTGGGGGGAAGAACAGAGTTTTCAGGTGATTCTTCTTTAGCTATAGAAGGACTCAAGAAAAAACTTATAGAGGACTGTGGGGATCTTGCCTTCTCTTGTTACTGTGCAGTTATACTAACCATTGGAAGGAGACAGGCCCCTCCATCACGGTCAAATGCACTATTGTGCACAGTTGCAAAGGTTGTCCTCTGCAAGCCTACCTACTCAACCATATGGTCAAATAAGCCTGTCATTTAAGCCCTCCTTCCTCTTACCTAGTTCTGTTCACTGATTTGGAACTCTATCAACTCACATAGAAGAGTGTCTCTGGCTAACGTGTCTGTCCAGAGAGCCCATCAGTTCCTAAGGAGCACCGTGAAGTTGTAGAGATAAACACTTCGAGCTAGGAGTTGAAGTGAGGAATAGGTATACAAATAGAAAACAACCACGGAGACTGGGAATGAGTCAAGGGTAAATGGCTTGGTAGAGAAAAGGGAAATGTGTGTTTAGGAGGTACCCAATAGCTTTATACCTGCCAGTCAGAGACAGGGCAGGCAGGGAATGCAGAGAAATCCCAACAGTTACCAATGCTAACTCTTGGGCTTGACCAGAGGGCAGGATTAGCTGACCACTCTGTGTGTTGGATGGAAGTTCTTCTTTTCAGGGTCCTTCCTGCCCTCCTGTCAATTCTCTTTTCATTCTCATCATTGGTTGGAAACAGTAACAGATTATTTTATGCATTTGCCTGGCAGATAAAGCCTGTGTGTGTGTGTGTGCGTGTGTGTGTGTGTGTGTGTGTGTGTGTGTGTGTGTGTGTGTATAATCATATTTTAGAAGATTCCAATTAACTGTTCTATAATTCATTGGTATTTTGAGCCTTTGAACCCAGACCACAAGAGTCATATTCTAGTATCTAATATCTAGTCCAAGATATCCTGCTCAGCCACCTTGCTGCTTTTCTATTGGTGCCGTTATTGTTTAGAGTGTTGGTTTTCTGGAACAGAATCTCAGTGTGAAGCCACTTTCTGGAAAGAGTTGCTGACCTGGATCTCACTATGGAGACCAAGCTGTTCTCAGATGTATGGTGATCATCCCACCTCTACATTCCAAGTGCTCAGATTATAAGTGTGTACCATCATACTTGGCTAGAACTTCTGAACAGTGTTTCAAGCAAAACCAAGAAAGTGAGAGGTATATAGATGAAGTCTATGATTTCTGAGGCCTTCCTGGTACTCTTGAGGCTATGCTTTCCTTGTGGTGATGGACTGTATCATTTCTTAGGCTGAAAGCAAATGAAAACAAAAATAAATCTTTCCTCTCTTAAAAAAAAATGGCTGGTTATGTCACAAATGCCTGAGCTGCCTATGTTCCATGATGACCTGGGTCCTGGAAAGCTTTTCCCAGCCATGGCCAAATCTTGAATTCCTCAAGGACTGGTCAGTCTAGGAATGATCACCCATGCCATGCTGTGACTTTTCAAGGCATTCCTTCATAACCAGGCCTTCTATGGTTCACATAAATGAATGTCACCTCACTGTAGTTACCTCTTATTTGGTGGGAGAGGGTACTATAGGACAAATCATCTCACTCAGACCTATTTTTTTTCTCCAGAGGCCAACAAGCTCTTTCTGGAAAGAGTTGGCTTTTCAGGACAAGAGGCAAATTTCTGGTATCATATATGTCCTCATATAGTGAGAGAAAAACAATCTCCCACAGCTATTTTGTTTACAAAATTCAAAACCAAATAGCAGTTGAGGGCAGTTTTGTACTATCTACTTAGTGATGAAAAAAATAAAATTACTTTTTGAGCACGATAATATTTTTATAATTAGAGATCAAAGCTGGTAGTATTAATCAGCATGTCAAATTGTCAAATGTTCCTGTGTAAAATTTCATTTTGAATTCTGGGCCAGATTTGGTTCCAAGGTTCTTGATTGTGGACTTGTGGACACCTTTCCAGGGGGAACTTGATGTGGTCCTGGCCCTGGAAGCTTTAAGACTAAATTTATCCAACCAAATCCAAGAAGGAAAAATCCCCAGCTTTTAGAATGCTCATTGTCTACTCACTCATTCTTTCACGCAATGAACATTCATTTTACTCTTTGAATGAACATTTATTGAGCTTACATTGCATGCCAGGTGCTACATGAAGTAGAAGGACCCCAGCCATGGGTCAGTGAGCAACCCCCTAGCCACCTATACAGTGTGGCAGCCTTGATAAAATGTGTGCAACAAAGCAGAAGCATTTGTGACTTAAACAACTAAACATGAGTTTCAGAAATTCCAAATTCAATACAAATTCATGGCAAAAGTGTTTTTAAAGGAATACACGACATCTTTTTTCACTAAAATGATATTTTCTCCGTGTTTCATCACCTGTTTCCCCCAATCCAGCTCCCCAACACCCTAAGATATTCATAGACATAAATACATATCAACTCACAAAAGTATGCTGTGTGGGTTATATGAAAATAATTTTATAAATGACTTTTCCTCTGATTTAAGTTGCGAAATTTTGAAGTACGGCCAATAAGTGATTTGGCAACAGTTAGGAAATCACAAGTTCCTGTCTTCCCATATAAACTTCTGCAAATCCTAGGTTCCGCTGATGCTAAAGAGACCAAATTTCAGAAGTTAGCCAATGTCTTCTCTCTGCACACCTACTGTATACAAGGAACCACACTTGCTGCTGCTGCAAGCTATTGAAAGAGAACCGTGAAGGGACAGCAACTGGAAAGAGGTAAGTGGGGCCTGATTGTGTCTCAAAGATCTCCTGCAAAACATGGTTTCCTACCCAGAAATCTGGGTTGGTGACTACTGATGTGAACAAAGAAAGTACTAACTGAGCAAAGCAGTGGCAGAAGTCAATGGAATCCAGCAGCACACATTGCATGCCGGGGAGGATTACCTGTCTGATGAGCATGTGTGGATGTTCATATAAACTAATTAGAGAGTAAACTTTGAAAGTCCAATGCAGTGAAAATCATATCATTTTAAACAGGAAAGCAAGACCCTTCCAAGATAGAATTTGAGCTGGTCTATTATTTTCTGGCCCCGCTAAAGAGCGTATTTTCTTCTGGAATGACAGGGTTGGAGATGATGGGGGAGACAAACGTTTTTAATCTTCCTTTGGCTGTGGAACATGGTAAGCTCCCTCCCTTTACAGCAGTGGTTCTCAACCTTCCTAAGACTGTGACCCCTTAATACAGTTCCTCATGTTGTGACTCCCCCGATCATAAAATTATTTTCATTGATGCTTCATAACTGTAATTTTGGTACTATTATGAATCGTAACGTAAAAATCTGTGTTTTCCAATGGTCTTAGGTGACCCAAAAAGGGTTGCAGCCCGTAGGTTGAGAACCACTGCTTTACAGACACAGATCAATCTCTGCAGCCCAGTGATGGCTGAGCTGAACTCCTAAAGGCTTGAATTTCAGTAGCAACAGCTACTTTTCCTGTTTGGAGCTTTAAAACACACATCTCACTGCCTCTGCCCCTCTTGCTCTACATTGTCTAGATACAGTAAGTGGTCTGCTTTCATCAGTGTCAAAAAGTATCAGATTGAAAAGCAAACAAACTACAAGTCTTTCTGAATGATGTATTTTATATAAGATTCAGCGGAGTTTGAAGAGCACTTGGAAAGTCTGACTTGAAAAGAATCTCACCCAAAATTGACCATATGTATTTTCCCCAGCCATTAGTGCTTATTAAAGTCATTGGTGTGCTTTTTGACAATAATTTAACGTTTATTTAACTTATTGGAAGTTAATTTTGATGCTCACTTAAGGTCTATTATGGATCTTGGATATCAACTTATTTTGCACTAAATGTTATAAATGACTTCAGTGGGCTATATGAGATTGGTCCAAATAGACCAATAGCACATGTGACATTGCAATTGAACTTGTGCAGTTTCCAGTTGGTAAATTGCTATGATGGTCAACATAGCTGTGACATTAGAAAGTAGAATATAGACTAGTAACAGAATCAAAGTAAGCTTGTACAACTACCCACCTCAGTCCCATTGGTGACAGGTAGAAGTCAAGAACCTCTTGGTACAAATTAGAACCATGGAGAGAATCTTAAGGGGATAAAAGGGTTATGTCTATCTAGGCACTGGTAGCTTTTGAAGCCCCCTTGTATCTCCAATGTGAAGCCACAGTTAAAAACCATTTTCTCAGTGACAAATGAAGGATTTGGTCTCTTTATTAATGAACATAGTATTTTCTTGGGTATGGGAGAGAAGATTCTGGAAAACCCTGAAGCTTGTTTACTAGCCACCATGGCTTGATTTCACAGAGCAAAGTCGAAGTTCCAGATCTACTTCTCTGACAAGGTGAGGTCATGGATAAATATGATGGCAGTTGATTGCCCAGATACAACCCAAGATACTAGTATTATGTCTGGAGTTCAGCCTGAGCATGATGACCCAAAGTTTTACAAGACTACTTTCTCTCACTGTTCTATATTCTACTTTCTTATGACACAGTTATGTTGTCCATCATAGAGTTCATCCTCCTTCAATCACTGCTTCTTATCTTTCCATGTGATAATCCTAAAACCAGCAGAATTTGATGGGAGAGAAGACAGGCTTGTGGGAAGCTCAGACTGAGAGAGAATGTCATGGCAGAGGTCATTAACCATAATTAGTTAAGTAATAACTAGGTACATCGTTATGACAGCCACTGGGTCTATCCTGGACATCACCATTCTGAAGTAATGCCTTTCTAAGTTTAACTGGGATGTTTAATAGAGCTGAAAGGTTTGATATTTTTACGTGTGTGTGTGTGTGTGTGTGTGTGTGTGTGTGTGTGTGTGTGTGTGTTTGTGTGTGTGTGTGTGTGTGTGTGTGTGTGTGTGTGTGTGCACCTGTGTGTTCAGAAGGGCATGCATATGTGTCATCCCTTAGACTGTTCACTTTAATGTTTAATGTTTCAAAAAGGGTTCCTTGCTTGGCTGGAACTTGCCAAATAGGCTATGTTGGGTGATCACTGAGCCCCATTAATACAACTATCTCTGCCTTTCCAGCAACTGTACCTAGGTTTTCTTTTCTATTCTTTTTCTTCCTTCCTCCCCCACCCCACCCCTTTCTAAGGTGGTTCTGGAGGTCAAAATCAGTTCCTTGTGCTTTCAAAGCAAGCATTTTATCAACAGAGCTATATCCCCAGCCAGATTTTTACTATTTTTTTAAAGATTTTTTTTTTTGAGATGGGATTTTTCTGTGTAGCCTTGGCTGAGATTTTACTATTTTTAAACTATGGATGCAAACATATGATTATTCAGAAATATAAACAAAGTGTTTATTTTAACACGAAGCCTGTGGTTCTGGGTGGGCATTAGCAAATCCAAGTTATGCATTCTTTTCAGGTGATTTGAGAGCTGCTCATTGATAACTCTATCTAAACTCAGTAGCTTTGGTGTCATCCTATTGAAATTCAGAGGATCAGGAATGTCAGGGATGCTCTCTGTGGTGGCCTAATCAGCACAGAAAGGCAAAGAAGAGTATCTGCCCCCAGTGTTTGTATCATGTAAATTTGAAATATATGATGGTTTATTATTTTTGAGAGTTGTTTATTTGTTAGTTGTTTGACTGTTTTGCTTGCATGTGTGTATTGTACCATGTGTGTGCCTGGTGCCCATAGTTGTCAAAAATGGTGTCAGATTGCCCGGAGCTGGAGTTTTAGATGGTTGTGACTCAACAAATATGTGCTGGGAACAGAACCCAGGTCTTCTGCAAAGACAATGAGCCTCTTAACTACTGAGCCATCTCTCCAGCCCCCAGCTATGATGATTTTGCTCATCACTGTAACCAGACAATTGTCAATTTGCTCCTTAGGTTCCAGCCCTAGCTCAGTAAGTCATCTGAGCATATTTATGCTCTGTTTCAGTTTGGTTACCTACTATGGAAGCAACCTTGAATAAATTAACCTCTCAAAGTATTAGGTTCCAAGTCTGGGCAACAGAAGCTTATGATACCACCTACCTTGCTGATTTTTATGAGGATGAAATAAACAGATGCATGCACTGTACTTGCCTTATGGCAAACCCCTCCACAATCCAAAAGGCATATTTTTTGCATATCCTTAAATATGTTGAGTCAGGAGCCATCTCTTCAGCATCAAGTACATTTGATTGGCATTATGTTTTCTCCAAAGCAGTATATGAATCCATAAGATTTAGGGTAGACAAAATGAAGAATCAACTAAGAATATAAATCATATTTATATATCTATTTATTTTTAATATTTATATTTTATTTTGTGTATATAAGTGGTTGCCTGCATGTATGGAAGCGTACCACATGCATGGCTGGTGCCCTTGGAGACAGTGTAAGATTCCCTGGAACTGGAGTTACAGGTTGCTCTGAATCAGGATCCTTTGCAAGAGCGGTAGGTGCTCTTAAGCACTGAGCCATCTCTTAAGCCCCGTGTACATCTATGCCTTAATTAGTAAACTGGCATAACAAATCAGTGATCAATATTATCAAATAAAAACTAATCTGAAGCCATTGAAAGTAAGGCAGAGCTTCAGGCTAGCAAATTTTCAGCTCTGCTTGAACCCATCCACATGGTGCCAGAATAGCTAAGTGATTCAATTTGTATATAATGACCAATAGGATTTTTGGACCCTTTGGAGTTACCAAGCCTAAGCAGGACCATTTCCAGAAAGGGGTACAGCTGGTCTAAGGTAAATTACGCCGTGTTAAAGGAAAATCAAACTTATTTTTCTTGTATTGCTAGAGGGAAGAATTCAGGACCTCTGGCATGCTAGGTGAACACTCAACTGACTCAACTGCTAAGCTACATTACCATATTCTTTTTGTGTTTTGTTTGTTGGTTTGGTTTGGTTTTTACTTTTTATTTTTTAGGACAGGATCTCACCAGGTAACTCGGGTTGGTCTTGGCCTCACGATTCCCTTGCCTATGAGTTAAACTTGTCTTGAAGAAAACATTGAAGAGGGAGAAGGAAGGGGTTATCTATGTAAAATGACTGCTTGAATGCTAAGAGGCTAGCAAAAAGGGTGTAACACTACACCCTGCCGCCCACCTGCACTGTGGATTGTGTGGGGTTCATTTCTGCCTCACCTAGAGGTGCTATGGTTCTAGTATTCATGCACCTAGAGCTTTCCTGTGTGAAGGCCACTGGACCAACAGGTACAGGGTGGCTCCCAGCCCAACCCTAATCAGCTAGGGGGCACTTTTTGAACTGTTCTTTTCATACACCAGTGTTTCCAAAGGTGTCCATCAGGGTACAGTAGGAAAAGAAAGATTTGTGTGAGGTGACAAAGATACAGCTCCTTGGGTTGATTGATGCCTTCAAGAGAACCGAAGGCTGTGTACCATGGATGCAATCAGTGTGCAGATGATGCACAGAAAAAAGAAAGCAATGAAACTACTTCCAGAGTGGTGGCAGCTGTTTTTCGGTAGACAGAAGGAAGTTAAGCAGTTTTCTTTCTTTCTGTTGTTACTTTTTTGGTTGCTGTTTATGATTCATGGATGTTCTTGAAATAAATGAGTTTCGGTTTTCTCTGGTTGACCAAGGTAACACCCAATAAATCCTTTGAGCCTTGCAGCTCGTTCCCCCTCTGCAGGGATTTTAGGCTGTCAGCTCAAGAGCATGACTGTGCAGAGCTTTTTGGATCAAATATCCTGGTAGCGGGGTCCACTGAACCACTGTTTGTTTGTTTTTTTAACCCATTATCACTTCAATGTATAACAAAGTGTCACAAATGTGAGTGCTCAAACAGCAGAAATATATGCTTTCACTGTTTTTACCACAAGTCCAAAATCCACGAGATATAGGCAGACTGGAATCCTTTGTGGGGGCTCTGAAGAGAACTCTAAGAAAGGACGGGGCACCAGGAAGCTCAGTATTCAAGATAAATAATCTCGTTTTGCTTTCATTAAAAACAAACCAGGGACTGGAGAAACTGCTCAGCAGTTAAAAGCATGCATTGCTCTTATAGAGGATCGAGAGTTCAGTTCCCAGCACCCAAGTAGGGGGGCTCACAACCACCTGTAACACCAGTTCTAAAATATCTGATATCGTATTCTGGCCCCCAGGGGCACCTGTACTCACATGCACATCCCCAACACACACACACACACACACGCACACGCACACGCACACGCACACGCACGCACGCACGCACGCACGCACGCACGCACACACGCAAAGTATACACAATTTAAAATAAAAATAAATCGTTCATAAAAAGAAAGAAATTACAAATCAGGCCAGGTGTGATGACATGCAAGTGTAATCCTGGCATTCAGGGAGCTAAGGAGGATCATGAGTTCAAGACCAGTCTGGGCTACAGACTGAGATCCTGTCTCAAAACAAAAAGAAAATAAAAAACTCAGCAAGCCTCAGCCCTCAACCCATACCTGTTTATGTGTAGAATGTTCTGTTGGAACTGGAGTCAAGGTGAGGGGAGCAAATGAGGCCTTGCCCTTTTTAAAGATGCTTTTTGGTCCATCATGGATTTTCATTGACCACGTTTTGTTTTCAAGGTCCCCTATTATTTTGGGGTTATGACATGTGTCTCCCTAGCGTCACCTTGATCCAGACCCTACTTCCCCAAAGTGAGTCCATGAAGCTTCCTGCCCAGGCAGCTGAAGTGGATGTTCATCAGTGAGACAGATGCCAGAGTTCCCAGAGCTGAGCATGGAATGAGTATGGTGTCCTGTGCTCCACCAGCAGAGCATTCTTTAACCCTCTATCCCTTCCTGTTCTCTCTCCAGTAGCTCATACTGGCCTTGACTTCTGTCTAAGGCTCCTGGATTTCACCATTCCAGACTGTAAGTCTTGGTAAGGGGTGGAATGAGGATAATCTAACATAAAATATATAACATAATACATACATAACATTATATATATATATATATTATATGGGGGTGTTATACCTGCTTGTATGTCTGTCCATCACTTCCATTCAGTGTCTATAAAAGCCAGAGGAGGGTGTTGGATCCCCTGCAATTGGACTTAGAAACAGTTATAAGCTGCCATGTGGGTGCTGGGTATTTAACCCAGGTCCTCCAGAAGAGCAGCCAGTGCTCTTAACCACTGGACCCTCTCTCCACTCCCCAGTCTAACTTCTTATTCAGACTTTTAACCAATCCACTGGTCTGCCTCCTCTGAGATAGCTTTGCTTCCCAACTCCCAAACCTTCCCAGGATTCTATGATGCAAACTATTCATGGAATTCCCCCATCTCTGTATGTGTCTGTCTCTGTCTGTCTGCTTCTATATATTTTATTTTCATTATTGCATTTCTGTGTTTTATTTGAAAAGTTGTTGCTTCTCTATTTTATTCTCATAGGTATCATTTTATATGTGTTTTACTATGGTGAACATGAATTTGTGGTAGAGCACTTGCCCCAGCATGTGTAAGGTCCTAAATTCCATCTCTAACATATCAAAGAGGGAAGGAGAGTGAAGGGTGAAGAGGAAAGAAGAAAGGATTAAGGAAGAGAAGAGAAGAAGGAGGAAGAAGAGGAGAGAGAAGAGAACTGAAGGAGGGAAAGAGGTGAGGGGAATAAGGAGAGAAAGAAGGAGAAAGAAGATAGATTTTGGTTCATGTTCTACTAGGCTGTGTCCATAAGAGGGCTCTACATATTAAGTATGTATCAAGCACAAATAGTCAGATGAAATGGATCAAAGAGTCTAGGAAGAAAGGGAGGATGGAAGGAGGAGAGAAAGAAGACAGGAGAGGAGAGAGAGGAAAGGAGGAAAAGGAAAAAGAAGTCTACCTTACTTCATCTGGTGGTTCAGCTTCCATTTGCTACCCTTACAGTAACACTTTACTGAAGAAATGCAGCCTTTGATAGGTTATTTTGGTGTCTACACTCTCTGCCCCTCTAAAATCCAGACGGATATGGTATGCTCTGCCAGGGAGTGTTTGATGATGTTTCCTGGACTTCAGCTGAATACCTTGCAATCAGCAATTGTGGTATTTTGAATGAGAATAGCCCCAAAAGCCTTATAAATTTGAATGTTTGATTCCCAGTTGGTACACTATTTAGGAAGGATTAAGAGGTGTGGCCTTCTTGAAAGTGGTGTATCTCTAGGGGTGGACTTTGAAGTTTCAAAAGCCCGCACCAGGTCCAATCTCCCCCTATTTCTGCCTACAACTTTGTGTCAGATGTAAGCTCTCAGCTACAGTACTGCCCCAGAATGATGCCTGCCTGCCTGCTGCCATGCTCCTCACTGTGGTAATCATGGACCAACCTTCTGAAACTGTAAGCAAGCCTCCTACTAGATGCCTTTTGTTATATAAGCTGCCTTGGTCACGGTTTCTCTTCACAGTAAGAGACAGTAACTAGGACAACAATGAACAGAAACTCTGTGAGGGCCTGTGTGGAGTGTCGAGGCATCAACTGGTCAATCAGCCATTTCTCCTCAACTTTCTTGCTGCTCACTGCTCACCATTCGATGTGCTTTTCAAATTTCAGCTATTTGGAATGTGTCCACTCATGTTTTGTCTCGGTGTCTTTTGAGAACCTAGTGTTAGAAACTTCCAGCTATTCACTCAGTTCTTTTTTTTCCCATGACCCATGACTCATACCCAGTTACTTTAGACTGTGTGAGAGACTGGTTTCATCCTGAAAGAACTTTGAGCAACCCTCCATAGACTCCTCTATTGGTGGCAAATGGTTCCTAGTGCTTTTCATGCTCAATTGCTCTGCTTTGTATGAAATAGATAATTGTGTTTGAAACTAGGTATAGAAATCTTAATTTGAAGAAAGTGGGGCCACAGTAGATGGAGCCTGTTCTCTTGATTCACCAAGAATGTCTTACCTATTGATAGCTTTATTAGTTTGCAAAGGAAAATGTCTGGGATACGATTTTATCATGACACATGTTTCCCATAGTCCTCTTTAAAAATCAATGTTTTTTTTTTTTTATTTTGTAGTTACAAGTTGTAATAGGAACCTTACCAAAACTCTCTCAGTGAGATGATCAAGGTATGCATCAACTGGGAAAGTCATGTTGATAGCATGTAGTCTTGGTCTTATTAGAATGACACACTATATTTCAATGATGCCGTTCTTCCAAAACCTATAGCCTCAGTCTAATCATAACAAAAATGTCATGTAAGTACAACTGAAGGACCTTCTACATAACCCTCTGCCTTCTCATCTTTACTATCTTCTATCTAATCTTCTACCTAACTTTCTAACTTTCAGTATAGACATCAGATAGGCAGCTATTTTTTTCCAGTGTTGAGTTTGAAAACAATTCCTGAAATGAAATATACATCCAATAAATATTGCTGAATGAATGAATGAATATAAAAATTGTTATATATTTTCCATTTCTATACAGTTTTCTGTGATAGGACTACAACCAGACCTCTATCCATAGACATTTAGATTGTTTTCAATCTTTTGCTATTGATAAAGTTTTGCTTAGAACATCTTTCTGTGTAGACATTGGCATGTGTATCTATGTCTTCAGGATCTACTTCTAGAATTGAAATTGCTGCTTCCAGGTATATACTTCTAGTTTTTGAAAGGTGTTAAAAACTGCTGTCCACTTTAGAGGTAGCATTAACTTCTATTTCTACCAGCAAAATATGAGAGTTCCTGTTTCACAAACAGGTCCATCTGTACAACAGATTTGGTTTAAAACTGAGATCAGTGTAATTTATTGAGTGAGATGTGTTTTTCTGTGCTTAAGAAGTATTCAAAAGGGTGGGAGAGATCGCTTGGTGGTTCACAGAACTCTTCCAGAGCACCCAGGTTCAGTTCCCAGCACCTACATGGTAGCTCACCACTGTCAGTAGCAGGGGGCCCAATACCCTCTTCTGGCCTCTAAGGATACCAGGCACACATGGTACACAGACATACAACCAGACAAAATGTCTATATACATAAACACCTACTCACATTTTTAGTTTTTAATATAAATGGACAGATGAAACAGATCAGAGAGTCTGAAAATGGATCCAAATATGCAAAAGAGTTATACGTGGAACATTGAGCATAGCAAAGAAGGGGTCGGGTGATTCAGCAGGTGATTCTGAGACAACTGGCACTCCATTTAGAGAAGAATAAGTTGTCAAGTGGTGGTAGCTCACGCCTTTAATCCTGGCACTTGGGAGGCAGAGGCTGGTGGATCTCTGAGTTCAAGGCCAACCTGGTCTACAGAGCAAATTCCAAGACAGCAAGGGCTACACAGAGAAGCCTTATCTCAAAATAAAACAAAACAAAACAGAAAAAAATAAGACTTTACCTCTCACAATTAATGCCAAAAGAGTTTTAGTGGGGTAAGTTATTTTAATGTGAGAAAATGAAGTCATAAATTTAACAGGGAAAAATGTTAGGGAAATTGCTGTTTCTAGCAATTGTTGTTTCTAGCAATGTAAAAAACTATGAAAAATGATATGTGTCATCACCACAGATGAACAAAAACAGGAGGAGAAATAACTACAAGATCTATGGAAAGCAGGTGATGACTTCGACTTAAGTGTCCTGGATGGTACTGTTATAGATGCTGGACTTGAGTTCTTCTTGGGGACTGGACAAAGTTTTATCAAGAGTTATGTCAAATAGGGCTGGAGAAACAACTCAGTGGATAAAGCACTTACTGTGCAGTATGAGGACCCTAGTTCTGAGCCCCCAGAAGCCACATATAAGCTGAGCAAGTGTAGTGGCCTACCTGTAATCACAGCTCTCAGGAGACAGACACACTGGATCTCTGAGGCAAGCTGCCTAGCTAGACTAGCCAAATTAGTAAGCTTTGTGTTTCCTGAGAGATCTCACTTCAGTAAGTAAAGTGGGCAGTGATAGAGGAAGAAAATTTGTGTCAATATCTGGCTTCCACATGCATGCATGCACACTAATACACACATGTCCACATACATGCACCCACACGCATGCATACACACTTCATATGCAAAAAAATTAAACCACTAGTTTGCTGCTAAAAAATATATGCCATGCCATGCTATAGACTTTGTATTACCCACAACCATGCTTCATCTCAGACCCGATGTGGTGGGGGCATCTTGATTAATGCTTCTTCAAAATTTTCTTGTCATCATATCTCAAAGAGTTTCATCTTTAACTTTTTTAGCCCCCCTGGAAGGTAAAACATACAAATATTCTGAAACTCATTTGATATAATGTATTAAACTATCAGTAGCACTTCACACCTCAAAGCTCATGTGCGTATGATGGAGCAGTGCTAATTTCACCAAGAAATGCCTAGCAACTGTTGCCACGCTAATACTGTACTTCCACTTTTGGTTTTCCTTAGGAGAACATGTCCCTTCAGCCATGGATTCTGACCTACTTTTGCCTGCTCACCTCTGGAACCAGTGGGTCCTTTTTCAAAGCAAATTATTCCAGAAGCTATCCCTGTGATGAGAAAAGACATAAGGCCCTTGTGATTGCAGAATGCAATGAACGTCGACTACAAGAAGTTCCCCAAACTATAGGCAAATACGTGACAGAAATAGACTTGTCCGACAATTTCATCACGCACATAACAAGCAAGTCCTTTCAAGAGCTGCAGAACCTCACTAAAATAAATCTGAACCGCAATGCCAATCAACAGCACCCAAATGAAAATAAAAATGGTATGAATATTACAGATGGGGCATTCCTTAACCTAAGTAATCTAAAGGAGTTACTGCTTGAAGACAACCAGTTAGACGCTATGCCTGCTGGCTTGCCTGAGTCTTTGACAGAACTTAGCCTGATTCAAAACAATATAATTATGGTAACTAAAAACAACACTCTGGGGCTTAGGAACTTGGAAAGACTCTATTTGGGTTGGAACTGCTATTTTTATTGTAATCAAAACTTTATTGTGGAAGATGGGGCATTTCAAAACCTTACACGCTTGAAAGAGCTCTCGTTATCTTTCAACAGTCTTGTCCATGTGCCTCCCAAACTACCAAGCTCCCTAACAAAACTTTTTCTGAGCAATGCCAAGATCATGAATATAACTGAGGAAGACTTCAAGGGACTGGAACAATTAATAGTACTAGATTTGAGTGGAAACTGTCCGATGTGTTTCAATGCCCCATTTAATTGTACACCTTGCAGGAAAAACTCGTCCCTCAACATACATCGTTTTGCTTTTCGAAGTCTCACCCAACTTCGCTATCTAAATCTCTCCAGCACTTCCCTCCAGTCTATTCCTTCCACCTGGTTCGACAATTTGACAAATCTGAAGGAACTCTACCTTGAATTCAACTATTTAGTGCAAGAAATTGCCTCAGGGGAATTCTTAACAAAACTACCCAGTTTACAAGTCCTTGATCTATCTTTCAACTTTCAACATGAAAAACATTTACAATCTATTACTATTTCCCCAAACTTCTCTATGCTTCATTCTCTCAAGAAATTGCACTTAAAGGGCTATGTGTTCCGAGAACTTAAACGGGAACATTTCAAGCCCCTCCAGAGTCTTCCAAACTTAACGACTATCAACTTGGGCATTAACTTTATTACAAAAATTGATTTTAAAGTTTTCCAAGATTTTCCCAATCTTAAAGTTATTTACTTGTCAGGAAACCGTATATCACCTCCAGTAGATTGTACAAACAGCGCCTCTTTGCCAAATCATATTCTTAAACCTCGCTCAATAGTCCCTGAGTTTGATCCACACTTGAATTTTTATCATAGCACCAAACCTTTAATGAAAAAACAGTGTACTAATTATGGCAAGGCCTTGGATTTAAGCTTGAACAATATTTTCTTTATTGGGAAAAATCAGTTTGAAGGTTTTCAGGACATTGCCTGCTTAAATCTGTCCTTCAATGCCAACAATCAAGTGTTGAATGGCACAGAATTCTCAGCCATGCCCCACATCAAATATTTGGATTTATCCAACAACAGATTAGACTTTGATGATAACAAGGCTTTCAGTGAGCTTCACAACCTAGAAGTGCTTGACCTGAGCCACAATGCACACTATTTCAGTATTGCAGGGGTAACACACCGTCTAGGATTTATCCAGAACTTAACAAACCTCACGGTGTTAAACCTGAGCTACAATGGCATTTACACCCTCACAGAGGACAAAGAGCTGAAAAGCATGTCCCTGAAAGAATTGGTTTTTAGTGGAAACCGCCTTGACCTTTTGTGGAATGCAGACGATAACAGCTACTGGACCATTTTCAGAAATCTCCAGAATCTGACACACCTGGACTTATCTTACAATAACCTTCAACAAATCCCAAATGAAGCATTCCTCAGCTTGCCCCAGAGCCTCAAAGAGTTACGTATCAATGGTAACAAGCTACGTTTCTTTAACTGGACATCACTCCAGCATTTCCCTCAGCTCTATTTGCTGGACTTGCGGAGAAACAAGCTGTATTTTCTAAGCAATTGCCTATCTAAGTTTACACATTCCCTGCAGACACTGCTGCTGAGTCACAATAAGTTCTCTCACCTGCCCTCTGGCTTCCTCGCTGAAGCCAGTAGTCTGGTGCACCTGGATCTAAGTTTCAACATGATAAAGATGATCAATAAGTCCTCCCTGCAAACTAAGACTAAAACAAACTTGTCTGTTCTAGAACTAAGTGGGAACCATTTTGACTGCACATGTGACATAAGTGATTTTCGAATCTGGATAGATGAAAATGTGAATATCACAATTCCTAGACTGGTAGATGTTATTTGTTCCAGTCCTGGGGATCAAAAAGGGAAGAGTATCATGAGTCTAGAGCTCATGACTTGTCTTTCGGATACCACTGCAGCGATCCTGTTTTCCCTCACATTCCTTATCACCTCTGTGGTTATGTTGACTGCCTTGGTTCATCGTCTGTTTTACTGGGATGTTTGGTTTATCTATCACATGTGTTCAGCGAAGTTAAGAGGCTACAGGTCTTTGGCCACATCCCGAACTTTCTATGATGCTTACATTTCTTATGACACCAAAGATGTGTCTGTTACTGACTGGGTAATCAATGAGCTTCGCTACCACCTTGAAGAGAGTGAAGACAAAAATGTCCTCCTTTGCTTAGAGGAGAGGGATTGGGATCCGGGATTAGCCATTATCGATAACCTCATGCAGAGCATAAACCAGAGCAAGAAAACAATCTTTGTTTTAACCAAAAAATACGCCAAGAGCTGGAACTTTAAAACGGCTTTCTACTTGGCCTTGCAAAGGCTGATGGATGAGAACATGGATGTGATTATCTTCATTCTCCTAGAACCTGTGTTACAGTACTCGCAGTACCTGAGGCTGCGGCAGAGAATCTGTAAGAGCTCCATCCTCCAGTGGCCTGACAACCCCAAAGCAGAAAATTTGTTTTGGCAAAGTCTAAAAAACGTGGTCTTGACTGAAAATGATTCACGGTATAACAATTTGTACATTGATTCCATTAGGCAATACTAATGCTGGGAAGTCATGACTCCATACCATCATAAAAACACACAGCTTCTCTTTGCAATGAACTGTGGTAAGTGCAGGGACACATGGCTTCTGGAGGTGCTGAGAAAAAGTAAATATTATGTGCTCAGCCCTAAACAGGACACTTGTACCAGCCCCTCTAGAGCTCAGGTAACTTTGTGGAAGAAGGGGCGGAAAGAATGTATGATGGAGAAGGGCTGAAAATGCTATCTTCTGGGATTGACACAGCCTCTGTAATCATGATCTCATAGCAACTATGGTTGCCTACAGTGGGCCTACACAAAAGTACTGAGCATGAGGGCTGGAGAGATGGCTCAGAGGTTAAGAGCACTGACTGCTCTTCCAGAGGTCCTGAGTTCAATTCCCAGCAACCACATGGTGGCTCACAACCATCTGTAATGAGATCTGGTGCCCTCTTCTGGCCTGCAGTCACATATGCTGTATATATAATAAATAAATAAGTAAATCTTAAAAAAATTGATCTTATTTAAAAAAAGTACTGGAGAAAGGTCTTATAAAGGTTGGCAGCAGTGGGAGGGAGAGAGGAAATGGTGGGCATAAGAGTAACTGAAAATGCATCGGTCTCTCTTAGAGACTTCACTCTGAGATCCATTCCCAAGCTCACATCCATGCAATTATCCTCAAGATTGACTTTCTCCTATATGTTAGTCAAAGACTGCTCTCAGCTGCCTGCTATGTGGGTTTTTCTCCCAAGGCAGCTTGCTTCATCAAAGGCAAGAAGAGGGGACACAGAGGTCTATAACAAGAGTCACTCTTTTGGAAGCTAATCGGGCAAATGAGAGCCCACCACTGCAGCAGTATTCTATTTTAAAGTCAGTCATTAACTGTTTCCTTGTACTGAAATTCAGGGATAGCCTGCCATCTTTATCACAGATCATCAATACCAGAGGGTTAGATCACATGGGCAATCTTCTCAGGCAGCCTATTATAGCTACTTTTCAATCCCTAAAAATATTTGCTACTGTAACTTGACATTAAGATGGTAGTGAAATTGATGATATAGGCATGGATATGGGATTATATTACATTGTGATTGCATTGATCCTTTTTTACAATGACTTCTTAAAATATTTTTCAAGATTATAATATAATTACATCATTTCCTCCTTCTCTTCCCTCCCTCCAAATCCTCTCACATAACCCGCTTTGATTTACAGACACTGCCTACAATATTTACTTTTAAGGTTTGGTGTTACTTAAAAACTGAAAGGGATAGTTTTCAAATTCCTTTTATTCTTAACCATTTTTAAAGGCATCCATTTAAATGAAAAGCTTTTGAAGTATTTGTTAATTCCCATTGGAATCTTAAAATGAATGATTAATAATTCTTCATTTTAAATGACAAATGTGTGATAAATCTATAATAGGAAACCAGAATTGTAATATAAAAGTTGTCATCTGTATTGATTATTGTTGAGATTTCTTTTTTGAAAAATTTCAGGGAAAAATCAAAAGGGAAGCAGCTTTCACAATTAGACAATTATTATAGAGAAATTAATTCTATCTTATTTTAGTCTCAGAAGAAAAAATTCCAAGTGTCTATTGGTTTCTTTTACTAATTCTCCTGAACAGAACAAGTTTGACACTTCTCACTACATCTAAAAGCCTCTTGCTTCTTTTGGTCAGGCTATAGCATCCTCTGTCTTTTATTGGTGTGAAGCATCTCGTGAAATTTATATGAAAACAACTAGAGATTATGCAAATATAAGAACATAAGGCCTGAGAAGATAGCTCCCTTGGTAAAGTGCTTGCCACACGAGGACTCAGAGGAGTTCTCATAACACTAGTTAAAAAAAGAAAAAGAAAAAGAGAAGGCCAGGTGTGGTAGAATGTACTTAGAATCCCAGGGCAGGGGTTGGTGGTAGTGGAAAGATGGCTTGATGGCCAGCCAGCCTATCACAATCAGTGGAGCCCTAGGTCTCGGTGAGTGATCCTACCTCAAAATGCCAGTGTAGATGATACCCAAGAAAAACAACAACCAAGTTGTCTCCAAATAAACTCACATATATGAACATGTGCAACTACCCAGAAAGGGGGAGAATCCCTTTAAATGCAAAGAAGAAAACCCTTCAAAGCACCATCTTTCCTTAAACACAGTTTGTATTACCGTTGTTAAGTACAGCTTTCGTTACCTTGCAGGATGGGATATTTTAAAATATGCATTTCTAAGGACTTTATCAAAATAGTATGTTATAATATTATTTAATATGGACAAAACAGAAATTAGAACAAGTTGGCCAAAGACAATTTAATTTTGTCACATTGAACCTGTTTTGTGACCAGGATAAGTTTGTAGGAACAAGTGAGGCATGAGGACAAATATCTAACATACAAAATCATCCTACCAAACTGACACAAAAGAGCGACAGGAGCAGCTAGAGATTGTCTCTTGTCTTGGTTGCTTTGGGCTGCGGTCTCGTGGTACAGAGTACCACAGACTGACTGGCTTCCAGATAACTGAAATTGGATTCCATCGGCTGTACAGATTTCAAGTGTGAAATGAGGGCACCAGCGTGACTGGGTTCTAGTTAGTGTTCTCTTTTGTGTTGCTGACTGCGGATTCCCATGGTAAAAACACGTGAGTGAGCTCTCTGGGGGTGCTTTACACAATAGCCCTCATCTCATTCCCAAGGGCTTCACTACCTAGTTACTTTCCAAAGGCTTCACTTCCTAGTAACCATACTAGCAGGGTTAGGCTTTCAACAGAAGTTAAGTTAGCACAAGCAGTCAGTTCATAATATCCCTGTTGTCACAACATTAACTTCATGACTGATAAAAAGTTTTTTTTCTAGTCCCTAATAGTTTTGATTAAAAAAAATTAAGTAGACATTGTTTCAGTAGTGTTACTGTTATATTTGAATGGAAAATGCCCCCCACAGACCCATGTGTTTGAACAGTTGGTCCTCAGCTTGTGGTGCTATTTTAGGAAGTTGTGGAACCTTCTGTCCATGAGGCCCAGATAATAAGCATAGAATTGTGGAGGTAGGGGTTATGGCTTATAGTCTGACACAGTTCCAGCTTGGGTTCTCTGCTTCCTGAGTACTAATATGGGGCAACTAGCTGCCTCATGCTCCAGCTGAGATCCCTCCCACTGCCATGTCTTCCCCCACCAAGACAGACGGTTATTGCCTCAAACCATGGACCACGGTATATCCTTCTTCCCTTCAGTTACTTCTTGGTGGGCTTTTGTTCACAGAGACGAGAAACGTAAGCAATGCAGGAAGTCAGGAAGGCTCTCTATGAAGCATATGCTCTTTGGAAGAAGTCTGTTGACAGAACCCAGAGTTAAGGAAAGTGACAAGTGGTTTTATTTTCTCCTTATGAAATGTACTTAGGAAGTGAAGAGAGTGAACTCGTTTGCTTAATGAAGATGTTTCTGAGACTCATTGATTCCTTATTCAAGTTTCCGGTATGAGAAACTCAGACTTGACATTTCTTGATTAAAAGTTGTTTTGCTCTGATTTTATTACTAATTTAAAAGCATATATGTGCCAGGTGGTGGTGACGCACACCTTTAATCCCAGTATTCAGGAGGCAGAGCCAGGCGGATCTCTGTGAGTTCGAGGCCAGCCTGGGCTACCAAGTGAGTTCCAGGAAGAGGTGCAAAGCTACACAGAGAAACCCTGTCTCGAAAACAACAACAACAACAAAAAAGCATATATGCTAGTGCTTACAAATGGTTTTTTAATTTTCACATATCACACCAGGATACACAATGAATCATAAATCTTTACACGACCCATCTTTTGCTTCCCAAGAAATCTCTCTGTATTGTAACGAAGTGTATAAGTAAGGTTGTGGAAACACAGAGATCCAATAATACAGAATTTTAATTCTCTGTACCAATATATTAGCTATTTTTCTTGTTGTTGTGGCAGAATATCTGACGAAAATAGCTTAAAGGAGGAAGAGTTCATTTTGGCTTACACTTTGAGGGTATAGTCCATCGTGGCTAGGAGAGCATGGTGGCAGGAGCTTGAAGCAATCGTTTATATTGTGTCTGCAGTTAGGAGGCAGAGGGAAATGAATGCTGATATTCAGCTCATTGTCTTTTTTCCCAGTCTAGAATCTCAGGTGAGGGTATAGTGTCATTCAGTTAAGGTGGGCCTTCTCACCTCCACTATCCTAATTGGATAATCCCCCCAATAGGCATAATGAGAAGCTAGCCTAATCCAGAAACTCTCTTATAAGGCATCCCTGATGTCTGACTTCTGGGAAGTTCTAGATTCTGTCAAGCAGACAATCAACATTAACCATCATATCCAGCATTGATTGACCCAGTAAATACAGTTGAAGTTAATATCGAAGCTCTCCTCTGTGTGGATGTCCAAGTTTCCTTGCTATTGTTATATTGCTGTCCTCTAGGGAATTAGCATCATCTGCATGGCCTCTGGTGACTTACGACTTCAACTGGATTCAATTCAAAATGTCCCATACATTGTGACAAGGGATCAAAAACCAAGAAAAACTACAAAGGTAGAGTCATAATGTCCAGATTCACCCATGACATGTTGTCTTTGTCCATTGGTGAAGGTCTAATTGACTCTACTTAACTGCTAGGTCTGCTAGAAAATACACTGAGCAAAGTCATAATGATGGAAGAGAAGAAATACAGACTTAGTATACTACTAAGAGTCTCTGCCACAACTTCTAGTTTTCAGTGCACATCCAAGCCTTTATCTCTTCTTCAACCATAAAAGAAAAATCAAAAACACGTCTCCTTTTTGTTTTGCTCTGGGTTTGCAATATTTCTCAAAATGTATACTTTTCAAACATTTTCAAAAATTCTTTCTTTTTATTTCATGTCTTTGAGTGTTTTGCCAGCATGTATGTACGTGCGCCATGTGGGTGCTGAGTATTGAACCTGAGACCTGTTCAAGAGCAGCACGTTTGGAACCACTGAGCCATCTCTCTAGTCCCTCAAAGCGTTTCAACAAGCACATAGCATTTCCTTTCAGAAATATACCATAAGGCATTTTCCCGGTCTTTTACTGTTGAACATTTGGATTGCTTCTAATATTTTGCCATTGAAAATAATCACATAATACTTACGTCTTTGTATTTATATGCATATGTTGATAGAGTAAAATAAGTTTACAACAATGACATTTAAAGGGTCATCTGAAGCACTGATCTGTGAACTGAATATTCCTGGTTTGTAATGAGGTAAACACAGAAATTGTGAGTTTCTATCAAATTGATGGGGTCATGACATCCACAATCAGTGATTTTTGGCAGGTTGGAAAGTTTTTCTAGATCTTATTTTCCACTGCAGATATGTGCCTTAGTCAATTTTCTGTTTTCTGTTGTTATAATCAAATACGTGAGACACGATGGTTTCTAAACAAGAGAGGTTCCTGTAGGCCTGTTGACACAGAAACAAAATGTTCACCTCAAACCTAATAAATAACTATTCTTGAGCCAAATCTGAGTAACCATGGTCCAGGAACGCAAGCTCCGGTTGCCCTGGAAGATGTGCTCCAATATGGAAATAGTTACACCAGATTTGATTAGTTTCAAGGCAAAGAAAGTCATACATCAAGGTGGGTCACACATCAAATACCTCGGTGGGTACCAGAGGAAGGTGGGATGCAGCAAAGCAGGGAAGCCTCTGCTACAAGTTTAAGATGCTATCCTCTGCCACTCTCAGCTTTTGGATTGATGGGAGCTAAGAATGCATTTTAAAGGTCTTAATAATCACAAAGATGTCAAACATAGGGGTGGGAAATGAGTAGTTTTCAAAGGGACTAAAAATACCCCCACGATAATGTGTCTGCTCTGAACATTTTAACCTTCGATAATAAGGACGTGCAAACTCTTTTAACACAGGTGTGACTTTTCTGTTTTCTGAGAACTTTGGTTTACAGCTTTATGGTTGTGGATACTGGGAATTTCTAGAACAGGTGGCAAAGAGCTTCATGCTGCCTCGGCTTATGGCGGAAAGTGAAAGGGCAAGCACAAACAAGTACAAGAGACAAAACACAAGCAGCAGCTTCACTTCATAACAACCCACTCTCGCGAACGTGTGAACTCACTCACGGGAGAAAGCCAAGTGTTCATTCACTAGAGCTCTTCTCACACATCCCATATGCTTCCCACAGTCCTCACCTCCCAACATTGCTATGCTGAGGAACTAGGATTCAAACATATATTAATGTCCTTTTGAACACGTAAAACATGTTCATTCCTTATCAATAGTACCAGTCTTAAATGATTCCAGCATTGGCTCAAAAGTCCCAACTCTCATCTAAGACTTGAAGCAATTTCCTTCCAGCTTCAACCCTATAAAATCAAAACAAGTGATCTGCTTCTGATAGGCAATAGTGAGCTAGAGATAGAGCAGACATCTCCCTTCCTGAAGGGAGAATGAAATCAAGAGGAAGAAGTAACAGACTCCAAGGGAGCCCAAACCCAGAAATGTCAACATCATCTCTTAAAACTGAAAGATAAACTTTCATTCCAGGTACCACTCTCTGGATACATTGGAACAAAGAGGTGGATTCCTCTGGCTACAAATAACCCTGCCTCTGTGGATTTGTGAGGCTCAGTTCATACAGCTGCTGTCTTCAGTCCGAACCACACACTGGTGTCTGCAGCTTTCCCAGTATGCTGTTCTGTGCTATGCATGCTCTATCTTGGGGGTTGGCAGTACCAGCAGCGGAGATAGCCTTCCCATGGCTCTACTGGGCACCGTGCTAGTGGAGATTCCCTGTGGTTATTTCCAGCCCTGCCTCAGGTTTCTGCCTTGTCTGCCAAACAGTCCGCTAGATCCTTTGTAATCTAAGAGGGAGCTGCCACGCCTCCGTGGCTCTTGTATTCTGCACACCTGCAGAATGAGCACCACATGGGCATTGCTGAGGCTTATTGCTTGGGCACTCTCGAGTGCTGGTTGAACTGCCCATGAACCCACCAGAAGCGCATCTGAAAACCAGGGAGCAGAGGCGAAGGCGGCCCTGGGCAGTGAGCCTATTCTGCCCTTTAAGGCTCTAAGGTTGCTGGGATGGGAGGGACAATCTTAAAAGTCCTCTGAAATGCCTTTGTTCTGACACATAGCACCTGGCTCTCCTCTAGTTGCGCTGATCTCTGTACTAACCGGTTGCTTGCCAATCCTCGAACGGAACATTCTGGGGTTTGTTTGTTTGTTTGTTTGATGTACAGGCTGCAAATTTTCCATTTTTAATACTCTGTTTATCTTTTAATTATAATTGTAAGTACATCCTGGGTCAGTCCTTCCCACACTCATCTTATTGTAAGTGGGTGTGTTAATTACTTTTCTCTTTGCTGTGACTAAATACTTAACAAGAGACAGCTTAGGAGATGAAGGAGTTACCTGAGCTTATAGTTCCACTTACCACGATTAGGAAGGAAGGCTTGACATGACATCAGAAGCCTGAGGCAGCTGCTCACATTGTGTTTGCAGTCAGAAGCAGAGAGAGGGAGATGAACACTGGTGTGGTGTTCAGCTCCGTCTCTCCTTTTGATTCCATCCAGGACTCCAGCCCAAGAAATGCTGCCCTTCATAGTTGACCGAGTCTTCCCCTTGCCAGTGAATCCAGTCTAGAAACTCCCTCATAGACATGCACAGGACTTTGTCCCCTAGGTGATTCTATGACCTGCCAAGCTGACCATCAGCACTAACTGTCCAGAGTGGTTAAAGGTATGGCACAGCTGCTTCAACCCTTTCCTGCTTAGATGTTTCGGTCCCTCAGATACCTAGTCAGCCTTTTTAAGCTACACCTCTACAGGCCAGGTGTGATGATACGTATCTGTAATCCCAGTACTTTGGAGACAGAGAGGCAAGAGGGCTGCTGCACATTTGAGGTCAATCTGGTATACAAAGTGAGCTCCAGTCCAGCCAGGGACCCTGCTTCAAAAAACAAACAAACCAATTCTACCTTCCAGCAGCCTGGGCATAAGAGCATGGACATAATACAACCAAATTATTTGCAACTATATAATAAGACTAACCCTTATTCTAATTCCAAATAAGACTTCCTTCGTCCCATCTAAGATCTCATCTGAATGGAATTTCTTTGTCCATGTTTCTATCAGTATTCTGGTCATAACCCATTGCAACCTGTTCAGTGACCAGTGTCAAGGGACAGAAGTTGAATTTGAGGTTCAACAGAACCAGGGGGCTCAAGGCAATGCTGCTTAAGAGCCCTTTACTGGGCATCTCTCAAAATTCTGTTCCAAGATAGCTCAGGGTTCAAAGCAGGGACAGGGCAACGATGCTAAACATACAGAGTGTTTCTCGTCACTGTCAGCAGATGTGCTGAGAACACAAAAGGTCACATAGCCAAATAGGGACTGTTTTCACAATCTCCTTGAGTGCAATCAGCTGGATTGTCAGGGAGGGAGAAGAAACATCTTGCCTGTGGCATTCACTGGGCAGGCCAAGGCATTCCTCCCAGGGGTGTACACAAGGTTCTATGGGAACCGGGTTCAGACAGCAGAATAGCATAGCAAAGTCTATTATATGCAGGCTCCAATAACCGCTGATTAACTTCTAAGATGATCCTGAAATCACTTAATCCTCTTGACATAGGAACCCTCATCAGAATTGCTATTAATGCTGTGTTTATGGTATTCTAGAATTTGCTTAGTCTTCCCCAAATTCTACACTTCTTAGCATGACCTACTTCCAAAGCCACATCCATATCTACAGGTATATTTATAGCGATGCCTGATCCCTGGTATCACTTGTGTGTCTCACTTTGATTTCTATTACTATAACAGAATACCTGAGACTAGGGGATTCATAATAATAAAAGGCATTTTTTAGCTTATTGTTTCAGAAGCTGGGAAGTCCAAGATTACTGTCCAGAATTGATGAGAGCTTCATGTTGCCTCCACTCATAGCAAGCAGAAGAGCAGACAGGAGTGTGTACAAGAGGCTAAAACATGAGGGACAGTTGTAGAGACAAAAAGGCAAAAAAATAAAGAGACTAAAAGTAAACTGCAAATCTCCTACTCTCTAGCAGTTGGACCAGAACTCTACACAGCTGACTTGAGATGCCTTATGTAAATAATTATAGCCTAACTCCTAAAGACTCCTAGCACCTCACTTCAAATACCCAGTCTCAGAAAGGACAATAGGAGTTACAAAATTTACTACATAGCAAGAGAATGAGCTACCCAATTCTCATCTATTAAAACATGCCCCCACACAAATGGTACAGGAAGCAAGGCTAGGTAACTTCTCCTAACTGCTATAGCAGGACCGCACTGTGAATTCACCTGCTGTGTTCCTTTGATTCTTTATTAAAACTTTTATAACAATTCTGGGATGATGATAAATACATTGACCCCCACACCTACAGCTCTGTGCTTCTACCAGGACACCCATTTTCAACAAAACTAATCCAACCCTGCAAGAATGAGAAGTGACTTACATGAGAACATTCTAGAAGACCTCACCTCTGTAATCTAAACTCTCCCCTACTGGACTCCACCTTCCAGTGCTGCCTCATTTAGAAATCAAAGTTCCAACCCACACACTTAGGATTGTCAGAGAACTCTTGATTTAACAATATTCTTAGGTCTTCAGTGTCAGTATTCTTGAACTTAAAGCCATTACCCACTATTTCAATGAGCACCAAAGAAAGTCACAAACCAGTCCCTTCATCTCTAGCATTGAAGAGGGAATTGGAAGGCCCTCAACACTTATTTAGCAATCCATTGTCTCCCTCCTTATTCTCAGTGGCAAGTAGGTTGATTGTGTCTAGGGTACTACAGAGCATCAACAATCTTGGGTGCTATAATGTTGATTCCACAAGGCTCAGTGTCTGGGCAAGACTCACTTGTATTCTTATCTGACTATTGGGCTGTGGTTCAACAAAAGCACAGTACAGATCAAGAAGAGTTCAAGAGAATGTGTCATGAAATAGAAATTAATACATGGATTACTGTGCAGCAGTGACTTCCTGATGATCCATAAACAAATGTGTAGAATGCCAATGAGTCTGGATTCAGACTTGTGGAAGGCTGGCATTGGCTTCCTCATGTAGTTCACATGTCCTATGACATTATTCAAAACATCATTGTCCCCAAGTTAATTCTATAGCATGGTAAAATACTGTAAATGAAAAATGTTCTTTTATAAAATCCTAAAATTAGAACTACTATACAATCCACATATACCACTCTAGGATATATAATCAAAGGACTCTATGTGAGCATACCACAAAATACTCAAATATCCATGTTTGTTGCTACACTGTCCACAATGGCCAAAATGTAGAATCAGCTTACATGTCCATCAACAGAGAAATGAATAAGGAAATAGGGGAACATATAAACAATAGAGTTATCCAGTCACAAACAAAAATGGAGTAATTTCATTTATGAGAAAAATGATTAGAAAAAAAAGTAAGCTAAATCATGATAAGAAAAGTAAGCAAATCTCAGAAAGACAAAACTACTGTATTTGTCTCTTACTTATGGGGTGTGTGCATATTTACTAGGCCACATATATGTGTAAAGTAGAAAGAGGAAAAATGTGGAGAAAGAAGGGGACCTAAAAGGGAGAGACAGCCAGAAAGTAAAGAATAATAGGGCAAAAGCATGACAAGTCTCTACATTCTCGTTCATCTGTGGAATATGTGTGTGTGATAAAGAAAACCCTTCTTCAGGGAAAAAGACTTGGTTATCACACAGTTCTAGTTTGCACTGTGACCCCCCAAAGAGATCCGAATTATATAGCTTCCCTAAACATTAGTCTGTGGATTTAAAAAAAAAATTGGCTTGCAAGGTATGTGCTGAAACCAAAGGTTTCTCATCCAAATTGCTGATTTAAAGACCCGATGGAGAGCCCCTTAGAGCCTTAAAAATGTTCCCAAGTGTATGGAGATGGTCACTATTCTGCCATGCATACTTGTGTTTTTTAAACAGAAAAAATAAAAATAAAAATCGGGCCACATTCCTTGAGCTGTTTATATTCCATTGATATGTTTCTTGATCAGAACATACTAGCTTTCCAGAAGGTGACAATAAGGTGGATCATACTTCAGAAGTCAAGAATAATGAAAGAGTAACCATGACGGTTCTTCTTTGGTATAGGATGAAGAGGCTAACATTCATTTCATATAACATTAGCATCATTAGCATCATTAGCCATAGATTGGATAAATCTAGCACTTAACACAAACTGAAAATAGACCTAATACTTCCTTTCATGGACTAGGCTAACTTTTGCTGAGAATGAAGAAGGTCTCTGGTGACTTATTAGGAAATAATATACTTTCAAAGATGTTGAATCCTGTGGGAATAACTGAAGCAATTTGTTTTTGATATTGAAAGAATTTCCCCCTTTGAAACATTAAACTTGATCCAACTAGAGTTGGATCCTCTGGAGATACTGTTTACATTGAATAATAACATGAAATATGTATATGAATATACCAAATATTTATATGGGTAAGTGTCTACCTGTAAATGGAAATGGCCATCATTAACTGCCTAGTAAATATAAATGGAAGGAATAATATTTAAAAGAATGAAATATGAGGGGCTAGAGAGATGGCTTAGTGGTTAAGAGCACTTGCTGCTCTTGAAGAGGACAAGGGTTCGATTCCCAGCACCCACATGGCAGCTTTCAGCCATTTGTGATTTCAGTTCCAGTGGATCTGATGCCCTTTTCTGGCCTCTGTGGGCACTAGGCACATAAGTTGAGCACAGACATACATGCAGGCAAAACCTATATACATAAAACTAAATAATAATAATAATAATAATAATAATAATAATAATAATAAATGTAAAGAATGAGATAAGAACAGAGGGTAGCAATTGTCTACTACACAAATGTTCTGGTTGTATGTGCACATGTATATTCATGAGTATGTGCACATGAATGTGGAGGCCATAGGCCATCCTCAATTGTAGAAGTAGATAAGCCCAGGGTCATAAGCATTTTTTTAAGGTAGCAATTTGTCTTTTATTCTTGTGCTCACCACTGGACCTTAGGAAAATATAAATAAATTGTTAGTATCAAACCTGGGTCTTAGAATAAAATAATAAAATTTTCTAATTAAGGGGAGAGAGAGTCTAGAGGGATAAAGGCAAATTTGTATATAGTAATTTGCTAAGAAAAAACTTTAAAATGTTTTCACAGTAACAGTGATGGGCTTTCTTTGTGCTCATCATTTTGGAATGTAGCGAAACTTCTTAGTTTCCAGATAAGTGTTTAAGAAATCATCTGAAAACACACCTAGGAGAATGTATCCTCTGTTGATACATAATTGTCTTCTCATTTCTTGTCTTCACTCAATGCAATGTACTTAATCTTTCTTTCTTTCTTTTTTTTTTCACACCAGAAGCAGAACTTTGATAAGCATAGATACTCATGACAGAAGATAAAAGGGGTGGTGGGAGAGTGACTTTGGTGTGTGTGTGTGTGTATCATCGTGCACATGGACATATACGTGGGGTAATTAGAATAAAACATGCATGAATACATTTCAATAAATTTCAGAAATGCATCCCATTTCTGAAAGGAGAAAGAATTGCTTCAGGGTCATAAGCATTTATATGTTGGCTTTGAAGTGTTGGTGAGATATGTCAGGGTGACTTTGTTACCATGGCACTGTTGACATCTTGGGTGGCATTCTTCTTTGGTGGGGATTGACAGGAAGGAGCTGTCCTATGTGGTGGTATTGTGTTCCCCAAAATATTGTGTACTCTAATAAATTTATGTAGCAGGAATCTTCAAAAGTTCTTATTAATAAAATCAAACCTGAGGCCAGTTATTGGGGTAAATACTGGAAGGTCAGAGAGACAGAATAAGCCACAGCTATCTCACCTTGCCAATTCCTTAGCTGGTCCTGTTTCCTCAGGTTGGAAGCCTCTGAGTCCTCATCCAGAATGGCTCTCAGCTGAATTACTGCTCAAAAGCCTGAAGCTTAACCAGGCCAATTGCTTAGCCAGCCAAAATCTTCTAGTTTCTGGTCCTCAGGCCTTATATATCTTTCTGCTTTCTACCACCACTCCCTGGGATTAAAGGCTGGCTTTCTGGGATTAAAGGTGTGTGTCACCATACTTGGCTATTTCCAATGTGGCCTTGAACTCACAGAGATCCAGAGGGATAAATTTATTAGAGTACACAATATTTTGGGAAACACAATACCACCACAAATTTATCTGGGGTCAGAGAACAGACAGCCACTAGATACAAAGGCTAGAAAATGGTGGCACTCACACCTTTAATCCTAGCATTCCAGAGATAGAAATCCCTCTGGATCTCTGTGAGTTCAAGGCCATGTTGGAAACAGTCAGGCATGGTGACACATGCCTTTAATCCCAAGAAGTGAGCCTTTAATCCCAGGGAGTGATGGCAGATAACGGAAAGGTATATAAGGCATGAAGACCAGGAACTAGAAGCATTTGGCTGGTTAAGCATTTGGCTGGTTAAGCATTCAGGCTTTCGAGCAGCAGTTCAGCTGAGACCCATTCCGGATGAGGACTCAGAGGCCTCCAGTCTGAGGAGACAAGACCAGCTGAGGATCTGGCGAGGTGAGATAGCTGTGGCTTGTTCTGTCTCTCTGATATACCAGCATGGACCCCAATAACTCGCCTCGGGTTTGATTTTATTAATAAGTACCTTTACGAATCCTGCTACAGTCCTAAGCATTTTCGGGGGTTTCTTCACAGCATTGGAGTCTTGCTTGGGCATTGCCAGTAGGACCCTCCCTTTTTGCAGCTGTGTACAATACATAGAAGAAAAACATATACTAAATTCTTAGCATGGAAGTCTGCATCTGATTGTCTCCTTTTGCCTTAAAATTTGTTTTTTTTTTAAGAAATTTTTAATTCATTTTACATACCAACCATAGATCCAGATCCTCCTCTCATCCCTCCTACCCCCGCCCCAACCCTGGTTTTGGCTGCATCGCAAGACCCCAGAGCAAGACCACCACAGAGCCAATATCCAATGCAAAACACACAGGGGTTTATTGATAACAAGCAAGCCCGGGCTTGGTCTGTGTCCAACACTCAACACAGCGGGTGGAGGAGGATGGCCCTGAGCCCTCAGAGTGAGGAGTTTTTAAAGGGAAAAACCGCAAGCAGGGTGGTACAAGACTTTGTATCATATGATTGGGTGAGGGTGTGTAACCTTTGAATTTACTGGTTAGGGGGTTACAGTTATCATTTTTAGGCAGGCCTGGGCTCTGTCCCAGGCTCTGTCTTTGAACTGCCATGGAGGCTGGCTGGTCTAGCACATTCACATTGACCCATGCACATAGCTCTAAGTAGGTGAGGGGTCCCAGACAGTAAACAACTGGCTGAACCTTGAACAGTCAGAGTACACGCAGAAAGGGAGCTACTGCAAGGACTATGTCTTTTGTTCATGGCCCTCCCAGAAACTGCTTGCTCAAGTCTCAGAAACTGGAATTGAGGCCTGATCTCTGAGAGAAGACTGAGCAGCCTGTTATGGCATCTGCTTGGTCCTTTCACCCCCAGCCCCTCCCAGACCCAGCCTCATCCCCTCCTCCAAAAAGGTAAAGGCTCCCATGGGGAGTCAGCAAAGCCTGGTACATTCAGTAGAGGCAGGACCAAGCGGCTCCCTCCTGCATCAAGGGTGAGCAAGGTGTCTGACCATAGGTAATGGGATCCAGAAAGCCAGCTCATACATCAGGGATAGATCCTGATCCCACTGCCAGGGGTCCCTCAAACAGACCAAGCTACACAACTGTCTCCCCTATGCAAAGGGTCTATTCCGGTCCCATGAAGGTGCCACAGCTGTCAGTCTAAAGTTCATGAGTTCCTATGAGCTTGGTTCAGTGGTCTCTGTAGATTTCCCCATCATGATCTTGATGACACCCCCCTCCCCCCCACACACACACACCTTGCTCATGTAATCCCTCTTGCCTCTCTTTGACTGAACTGGTGCTTGGCTGTGGATCTCTGCATCTGCTTCCATCAGTTACCGGATGAAGGCTCTATGATGACAGTTAGGGTATTCACCGATCCAATTACCAGGGCAGGCCATTTCAGGCACCCTCTCCACTACTGCTAGTAGTCTAATCTGGGGTTGTCTTTGTGTATTCCTGGGAATTCCCCTAGCACCACGTTTCTCCCTTACCCTATAATGTCTCCCTCTATCAAGATATCTCTTTCATTGCTCTCCCCTCCATCCCTCCCCCAGCTCGACTCTCCCATCCCCTCATGTTCCCATCCCCACCCCTCCCCTCTATTGTCCACCCTCATCCCCAGTTTACTCATGGAGATCTCCTCTGTTTCCCCTTCCCAGGATGATCCATGTGTCCCTCTTTGGGTCTTCCTTGTTAGCTAGCTTCTCTGGAATTGTGGGTTGTTGTCTGGTTATCCTTTGCTTTATATCTAGTATCCACTTACGAGTGGGTACATAGCATGTTTGTCCTTCTGAGTCTGGTTACCTCACTCAGAATGACATTTTCTAGTTCCATCCATTTGCCTGCAAATTTCATGAGGTCATTACCACCAAAGTGTCTACTTTGGGGGAGAGAAGAAGAAAGTCGCTAGTTGGTGAGATGTGGATGCTTCTGAAGATGCAATCTCTACGAGTCTGGATTGACCTTGAGGGCTGCCATTTTCACATCCAGTCAGGGGAGCCCATTTGCACTCACGGGAAGGGTCACCCCGCATGAACTGAAAACTCTCTAAGCGGCACGAAGGCCATTGTAAAGGCCACATCTGCAGTGAAAAGTGTGGAGTGAAAAACCTCTCAGACTCAGGACTTATTCAAGGTCATCCTCAAGTTCACCACATGCCTGCATTTTCCCATGGAGGACGGATAGGGCTTCACAAAAATGAAAGGGGGCTGGGGTCATAGTTCAGTCAGTAGAGGCCTGCCTAGAATGCATAACGGCCTGTGTTCCATCCTCAGCATCACATACACTAGATGTGGTGGCACAGGCCAGTCATCCTAGCGCTTGGGAGGTGGAGGCAGGAGGGTCAGAAGCTCAAGGTCGGCTTCAGAGTGAGGTAGAGGCCATCCTGAGCTACATGAGACTCTTGTCTCGAAGCAAATAGATTCAGATAGATATGGACGTAAGGCAAGGTCCACTACCATCAGATCATAATGTCTCCCTCTCATGGCTACTTCATTTGATATATTGGAAGGGGTCCTTTTGCCTACAGAGACTATGGTAAAATGGAGCAACAGCATTAGGATATTCAGGCTTTATTTACCAAAGGGACTTTGCCACACTCACGAATCAATACCAAGCACTGCCAGAAGGTGGCAGTAAAGGTCCGTCTGGAGCTCTGGCTTTGGGTTGACCTGGAGCTCAGGGCGTGGTATCTTCATTGTTGATTCTGAAACCTGGCCCCTCACCTGCCTAAGAAATCTGATTAAAAGCCAAATTCCCTGTGAATCAGAGCGCTCCTAAACAGATCGCTGTTGGGAACCTCGCCATACACGGTCAGATGTGCAGCCTACGTGGAATCAATTCAGACCTTAACAAGTAAACTCAAGTGCAAATTTTCTATTGGCTCCCGGTGATGTCACTTGCTGTGGCTGGGAGGCTGGGAGAACTGGTTTTCTAGGTGTGGGGAACCTTTGTTCTCTGCAACACCCACCTGGAACCCTGGGGCCTCTCTGTGAAGCCAGGGGCCTCCACGGTAACTGAATACAGTAACACTGCTTTGCCCCAGCACACCCAGAAAGCCTAAAAAAAATGCAAGTGCAAAGAAAGGGTTAGGCAAATTCACTGTGTCTCACCTTGGCTTCACGGGACTCAATCCTGGGGGGCCTTTAAGCCACTCACATGATACCCTTTGTTCCCCAAGGTCCTGGCAGAGAGGTCCTGGGCTCTTTCTGAGAAGCTCCTGAGTGGTTGCAGGCCTTCTGTCTTGACTCCTGGGTTCATTAAATCCCCTCACCCACTAACCATTTTAGATTCCTTCCACCTCGGGCACATTTAAAATAAACTGCAAACCTTAACAAGGCAGTGTTAGGCAAGGGCTAGAAGAATAGAAGCCTGATTACTATACAGCATCAAATCAAGCAAAAACGTTTTCTCCACCAACCTCCCCACCCCACCGCCCCAAACTGCCACAATTTACATTGTTCTTAAAAGGTCAGCTTGATATTTGCTTTGTCCCTTTCTGAAAGAAGCACTTGTGTCTGTCTGATTGTGTTCAAAGACCTGTAGGTTGTCTTAGAGGAAGTCCGGTGAGGGTGTTTTTTTTTTTTTAAACTTTTGCAGGACCTGGCATTTGTTTACATCTAATCCCTGTAAACCTCCACAGCTGAGGGTGGAGAACTCATGGTTTTCACGTGCTGCGGGGAGCTTCACGCTTGATGTAGGACAGGTCAGCTTGTGACCCAGGTGAGCCCGGTGAAGTGCCATCTCCCCTGGTCACACTAACAGCGCCATTTCCCCTCCACCTCTGACAGTGTAGTGGCTGCACTTGATCTGGGTAGTTAAACTACTAAAGCCTTTCGAGGTAGCCAGTGTCCCAAGAGTAGGGAATGGTTGTGAGGGTGTATGGCAGGAAGCCCAAAGCTAGTTGAGGGCACATGGAGCTGAGCACACTGGGTGGCCGCCCACTCAAAAGCCGGGTGAGCTTATTTATAGGACTTGCCACTGCCTCAGAGCCTCTTTGTCCACCTCTGCTATCAAGGAAGAAAAAACATTCCCGGTGGTTTTTCTTAACCTGCGGTGTGCTGAGAAATGGCGGGTGACTGACTGGTGGGGTGGGGAGAAGCCCTGTTTGGTAGTGCTTGCCAATTTCCCTGAGTCCCAGCTCACGTGCCCTCTCCGGAGGAGTCTCTTTCTTGCCCTACCGAGGCTTTTGCTTTCTTCCTTGGCTCCCCATGCCTGGCTCTTAGCACTTCCCCTGTGATTGTGACTCTGAACACCTTTCAGCCTTTCCCCTAATCCCTAAGGATAAAATGAATACCTTTGTCATTTTAGTTTGCATCCCACCCCCCCCCCATACTTCCTTCTTCTCAAGATCATAGCAAAATGACTGGATCTGGAACGTATGCTTGTGGGAATAAATGAAGGGGTGAATGGAAGCTGACATTAGCAACGGTAAGGCGGTGCCTCCCCGCCGGGAATTGGGTGCCATCCTCCTCATGCGGCAGAGCAATGGAAATCATCTCTTTTTGGTGGGTAGGGGCCTATCCAGCCCCTCCTGCAATGTATCCTAGGATCCGCAGGGGAAACCAAGTCTGGCTGGCAGAAGCAACCCTCCCCTCAGAGACCAGCTGTGTCCTCTGTTAGCATTTTCTTCGTGCAGGGAAAAGGTGAGGAGTCCTAGGAACCACAGATTCTGCTGCAGGTGCCTTTGTTTCAGTAAAGCTCCTAACTGGGTTTGGGCCTTTAGACCAGTTGCTTACTTACTCTTCTCATGTATCAAATGGGATACCTTGTGCTCAGCGGCCTTCTAAGACGTCTGGAAAAGGAACAATAGTGTGTGAGCAGGTTTCTGAGTCCTGCCACATAATCCATGGCCAGCAGATGTGCCCGCGTGCTAAGAAGGGGCAGGGCCACTGGGAAAGTTCACATTCTCATGGGAAGTGAAAGTAAGTCCCAGCACCATTTCTGTCACGTGACAGCTGTGGGACCCGATCAACTCACTGACTTCTGCTTCCTGGTGAGAGGTGGTGGCTCCTACCTGTAAATTCGTCACTCAGAGGCTGAAGCCTCCCTGAATTATAAATAGAGACCCCGTCTAATCAAAGAAAACAACAGAAACGGGGTGATAAAGAGGTTTCACTTAGTAACCACTTCCAATGTCACTCACCCAAACCCCAGAATTTCAAGATGGCAGCAGCAGCTTGATTTGTGTGGAATGGCACCGGGGATCTTCGCTGTGTTGATGTATACATACATACCTCATTTGGATGTTTTTTTGTGAATCACCTTCTCAATTTTTTACTTGTTTTTATGACTGAACCTACATTATTTTTCCTTCGAGTATCTGCTTAAGCAGCCCGAGCTATCCCATAATAATACTCCTTCCTGCCTCAGCTTCACCATTATAGCCATGCACCACCATGTCTAGTGAGGGTTGTTTGTACACAGTCGATCTTTTGATCACATTTTGGATGAATTCTAGATCTGATAGAATACATTTGTGAATATTCCTTATTCCGTATTTTTACATTTTATTGCCAATGCCTTTTTAAGGAGCAGAGGTATTTGATTTTGAAACTGAACTTTTCAGTGTTTTATTTTATGGGATGTGACTTCAGTAACATATTTAAAAAATATTTGCTAGCCACCCATATGTATGGATGTGGGGCATCCACTAGAGTATGAGAAATCTGCTTAGAGCCACACCCTAAAAATGAATGGGTCTTCCTCCCCCAGCAACTACCTGCTGCCAATAGTTTTTCAGTAAGAAGCAGAGCCTGGAGATTGTCTACCCCATCTATGACAGATCTCTGGCTTGATGTTGTACAGGTCTTTTGCAGATAACCACAGCTGCTATGAGTTCAACCATGTCATGCGCAGAAGGCAGGGTTTCTCGGCTCTCTGCTCCATCTTTTACCTCTTACATTCTTTCTGCCTCCTCTTCCTTGATGTTCGCTGCTCAAAGAGTTTGTTTTTTTATATGGTATGGGCTACGGATTTAGTTTGTGAATATTTATATACCTTGGATTTCCTGAAAATTATTAAAATTATTATTATGTATATTAAAATGATACATGATATCATTTTTTAAAAAAGAACATCAAGACAGTGGCAGCTTAATGTTTTATCAAGTCAGGAGCCCTCCTAAGCTTGGGCTCTAAGCCACTGTGTAAATGGCACGCCTGGGAAGCCTGGGCAGCATGAACATATGTATCCTAGCAGTCTGACTTCAGGCTTCTCTAGTAATACCCTTCAGCTGCTTGGTAAACATTTGGGAAGTTGAAAGCAGGGTAAGGCATCCCTAGACTAGAGAACAATGTGGAAATGAAGACATGTGGCGGAATCAGAAGGAAGAAACTCTAACCTTTCCTGGCTGAAGTGTTGCTTACTTAGAGGAAGTAGAGGTGCTAGCACACAGCACTGGCCGCAACCGGTGGCCCCAGAAATCCTTCTTTGTCGTGCTTCTTGGGGCAAGAAGTGCTGCCAAGTTCAGAAGCAGGGACTGGTCTATATACAAAGTCAGGGAGGTAGCCCTAGGGGCCAGAGCTGGCTAGAGCAAGGGCCCCTTGGAGTCAGTTGTTAGAAGAGCCTCCCCAGGCCGGGTTGATGAAGGAAGCTAGTGGAGAAGAGACAGGAAATGACACATGGGGAAACACTAAAGGCAAGCGAAAAGGACTTTGGCATCTACTCTGGATATAGTAGATGGGAGATGAAAGAACATTTACCATACATACTGCTGGCTTACATCTTTGTTTGGGAGAACATCAAGCCTGTCTGGGAGTATCATCCATGGCATACAGGCTATGCCTAGCACATGGCAATGGCAGTTACAATCTTCTGGGAATAAAAAGTCTTTGGGAAGAAAACAAACAAAAAATTAAAAAACAACAACAAAAAAACACCAAAAAAACCCCATCGTACACACATACAACACCAATTGAAGTTCCTTAAAAGAACAGATGTTAGTGGCCATAAACTCAGCCATTTCTCAATTTGGTTTTCCCCCCAAATATCCCCTTTTGATTCTCAGAGGCATAATCAGTTCTCTGCTTCTGTTCCTTGCATATAATTATATCACATAATAACAATAACAATGGGGAATGCTGACAGAAACAAACAGTGCAATTAAGCAAAACAAAATCAGAAAGAAAATTAACTTTGCAAGTAGCTCCAAGACACTTCTCTAAAACTAGATAGAAGACAACAGTGTAGAATATCACAACCCCAGATGACAGGGTTCAAATCCCAGCTCCTACTTACTAGCAAATTCATGATTTGGGGCATGCAGGTAGCAAAGTTTCCTTCATAAAGCATGGGCAATCTCAATCATCATGCCATCTGCTTCTGTAGGTAAGACAAGAGATGCTTTGACTTGCCTCCAGCATACAATAAGCAGACTGTAAATATCAGGCATTATCCTATTCTCCAGGTTTACTACATTGACCTGGAATGACAGTTACTGTCAGCAGTATCTCTGTATAAAGCTATTACATTATTATCATAAACATCTATCTTTTTCCAAAGTGGATGGAAGACACCATGGATGTCAGGTTGGGTCCAAGCCTTATGACTGCCCTAGAAGCCTAGAAAGAAGGACTCATAGGCTTCCCATGCTGCTGCTGCTATTAACAAAGAGGATCTCTGGCAGAATGTGGGAAACCTGAGGCCACTCAAAAAGAGCAGCAGACCCATGCCTATACCTTTGTTTAAAAGGATCTCTCTAAGTTTTTTTTTTTTTTTTTTTTTTTGAGCTGAGGATCGAACCCAGGGCCTTGTGCTTGCTAGGCAAGCACTCTACCACTGAACTAAAGACCCAACTGCGGATATCTCTAAGTTAACAAGTCTACCCTTCATAATTCAGGGTTCAAGTAGTGCAGGCTCAGTTCGGTTAGTTGCTTCATTTTCAACAAGCATCATCGATTGCGGGCGGATATTGCTGTTCCCTAGAGACACAAACCAATGTTGAGTCTTAGCCTATCATTGAGGAGACCCAGCCCAGCAGGGAGGGGGAAACAAATCAACAACAAATGGCAACAAGGGGGACAGCTATCAGCCCAGAAGACTTCCCAAGGTGCTGGAGTGTGAGATCTGCCCCATGGTTTTCAATGCTAATGGAACACAGACAAAATGGATGTATTTTGTTTTATGTTATTAAACCCCAGTCAAATTGGCTCTAAGAGTTCATACGGAAAGGAAGTGAGTTGGCCTGTGAGCACATTGCCTGGTACACAGTGGGCTCTTGGGAAAGCTTTGCTGAATGAGACCGTGAGGCGTTCCGAAGTACGGCAAGGCTAAGACAACGCTTCACACTTACAGCGCAGGGGCTTCCTTTCATCCTCCATGCCATCCAGCTGGACAAGGCAGGGAAGTAAGGGTCAGAGGTGAGGACAGGAAATGCTACCCCTTCCCTAGGGCCTCACTTGTTTTTCCAGCCTTCCCCCCTCCACCAACCACATGAGTCCCTCGGTTACAGAACCCTTCTTCAGCACCCCATTGTCACTCTTTTGGGGGAGGCCTAGAAGAAGTCTGTGGAAACTTCCTTCTACATAAACGGCCGGCTGAGAGGGCTGCCTGAGAGATGATGAAACCGAGGAAACCGCCGCCCCTCGCCTGGCTGCGGGAGCACCAGCCCACAACCCTTCAGCTGAGCTTGGGACCTATTTCCGGCCTCATTGTTTGCCCAGAGTCCTTGTACAAATCACTTACCAGATGCCTCATTTCCTCACTTGTAGGTAAGATGCTGGCTGCCTAGTGACACCCTTCCATGGCTTTCTGGGCCATGGGGCAAGAATGAGTTACCAAAAACAAACTAACGAAAAATGAACCAAACACTTGGATGAATGTGCCCTTGTACAGTGGTACAGCCTGGTCATCGGTGCTTCTACTTCAAGAAAGCCTTCACACACACACACACACACACACACACACACACACACACACACACACACACACAGTAACCCCAGGAACAGCTTCCCCACCTTGTTGAAAAAAGGAAGCTGTTCAGCAAATGTAACGTTTGGCTCCATTTTACAGGAAGCCATGTAAGGAGTAGCTTCTGAAATTAGGATGGTCTTAATGGGGTGTAGATGGCTTAAATAGTGGGTACCAAAGGTGCGTTTAGAATGGAGTCACAAGCACAGTGGCCCAAGGGTTCATTTACTTTAAGATTGTTCACAGATACAGATACAAGAACTGTCTTCCTATCTTTTAAGAATACAAGTTCCTTTATTTGCAAAAAAAAAAAAAGCAGGAAGTCCCCCTCCTTGGGTTGGGCCTCTGGGTGCTGCCTTTCGCTTCCTTCCAAAGGTGTTTTCTTACTACACCCCAAGCACCAGGGTCACATTCTGTTACTTTCACAGACCTACCCAGCTGCTTTGGGGTGGGTTTTGTGGAAAGTTTCTTGATCAGGAAAAAAATATTTTTTAAATACATGAAAGGTGAAGGTAAAATGTAAAACATATTTTAAATCAATATAAAAGTAATACTAGGCCGTGTGGTGGCGGCGGCGCAGGCCTTTAATCCTAGCACTCGGGAGGCAGAGCCAGATCTTTGTGAGTTCAAGGCCAGTCTGGTCTACAGAGTGAGATCCAGGTCAGGCTCCAAAACTACACAGAGAAACCCTGTCTCTTGAAAATAACAACAACAACAACAAAAAAGTAATACTGTATGTTTCTGGTACAAACGTCAAGTTTTATAAATGGAATTTCTACTCTCTTTTCCCAGAAGTAGACTGTTAATAGTTCTTGAGGTTCTCTTGTCCAGAGCCAGTGAGGGAACGAACTCAGTGGGCAAAGGGGCTTGGCACCAAAGCCTGACATCGGGAGTTTGGAACCCTGAGACTGACATTATGGAAGGGGAAGAACTAACTCCTGAAAGTAGTTGTTCTCTGGCCTCCACGTGTGGTACACGTGACACACACACACACACACACACACACACACACACACACACACACACCTGTATCCTTGTGGGGGTGCAGGACACGCATGCATGAGCATGTAGAAGCAGAGGTTGATGGTTACTCTCCACTTTATTCCTACAGGCACATCTCTCTCTGAACCCGGAATTTCCTTACTGACTAGATTGGCTGTCCAGCAAGCTTCCTGTCTCCACCCACCACCTACCCGAAATAGTCATGAGGCCAATTCAAAAGCCCCAGCTCCCACTGGTTTTCCTAAATGGCCCTAGTTCTTCTTAGCCACAACTACCCAAACTACTGAGTCCACTTTCCCTAAGAGAATAGAGGAAAAATTTCAAGTTGAGTCTCCCCAGCTAAAACTGGTATTTCCGAACACGGGTTAGATGTTGGCTTTCTGGAAGAGCTTTTGACTATCTAAACACTGCAGATGGGAAGAAAAGAAGAACATCTTCCCACCACCTCCTCCTCTTCCTCCTCTGTATTGCTGCAGTAACAAATGAATCTAGGACCTTATGACATGCTATGCTGAGAAGCACTCTACTTATGAGCTGTATCCACAGACCTTGTGGTCTATTTTTAAGATAAATGAAATCATTTTGTGCCCAGCAAACAGGTTGTTGATCCAGCTGTTGCTTTTAGTCTCTTCTGAAAAGATCTTCAACAGCCCCATTACTCTAATGCTTCTTTAGAAAAGAAAAGTCTCATGAGAGTAGTTATCATGGGTCTACTTTGTAAACAGAGTGAATTTTGCCACATTGTGCCTTTGAAGATTTTCCCTTTTGGAGAACACTGGGGTGCTGTCAGGTTCTAGCAGTCCTTGTAAGGTACTGTCATGGAGGAGCCTTCACTCCTACACAAGATCTCGCTGGTATTGGTGCATGGTGGGGAGAATATTTCACTGCCATGGAGGTTATAATGAATCCTCCTGGAAGTGACAAGCATCATGAAGGAAACAGAGACATTAAAAGTGCATGTCTTGGGACTGGAGAGATGACCATCAGTTAAAATGATCCATTTGTTGCTCTTGCAAAGGAGCCAGGCTCAGTTCCCAGCACACACATGGTGGCTTACTAACATCTTTAACTCCAATTTCAGGGGGTCTTATGCCCATTTCTGACCTCCTCAGGCACCAAGCACCCATGGGGTACATATACATAAAACAGGCAAAACACCCATACTCATAAAATAAAAATAGATAAATGTTTATAAAAATAAAATAAAAAAAAGCATGTCTCAAATCATTTAGCTTTCTGGTGGAGAAATTTGGCATATAACACCTTCATCAAGACATCAATGTTATTTTTTAACATTCCAAGCAACTAAATAAACCAACATCACACTGCTCCTGATACTAGACACCAAGAAGGTCACAGCATCCCTCATGCAGTATTCCTGACTCCAAAGAAAGTACACAAATGTAATCCTGAGGAAACATCTATTAAGCCTAAGTCAAGAGAAAATCCAAAAAGCAGCTGTCCGGTTATCAAAAATATTAGGATCATGGAAAACCAAGAGAGGCCTAGGAAGTTCTAGATTAAAAGATGTCAACAGGACATGGCAATTAAATGTTATGCGTAATCCTGGATTGGAATCTGGACTAGACAAAATTGTTAGAAGAACATTATCAGTCAAAACTTGAATACGTCTGTCGATTAGATCTCAGTACTATAGCACAGATAATTTCCTGACATAGATAATTGTACCAGCAGCTATGCTGGGGAATGCCTTTATTGTTAGGAAACACACATCTAGGAGTGGAAGGTAGGGTGGCAAAAGGTTGCATAGCCACAGCTTATTCTCAAATTGTTCAAAAAAAGACACAGGCAGGAAGGTAGATAAAATGACTGGTAAAGCAAAGCAGTAAAATATTAAAAATTAGAGATCCTAGGTGAAGAATATACAGTCATTAATTATTTTTGAAGTTGTTCTGTAAGTTTGAAATTATTCCAGGTGATTTTGTACCTAGTCTGGTAATTCCAATCATGGTTTGTGTTATAAACAAATAACAAACCAGGCCTAATTACCAACAGAAGCCTGTAGTAGGTAGCCATTCCAGCTTTGATCTGGAAGTTCCAAGCCCCATTGAGGCATCAGCAACTGTTACACCTACAAGGTGGGGCCAAGGGAGGCACCGAGAAACCTGAGATCTGCATGGGCCAGCGCGCTCTCTGTTCCTGGACCCTAGACGGTGGAGGTTGACTGAGCAGAGCTCTAGAGAACACTACTGGACTGCGATATACCTTCCCCAGACCCTGGGACCTACCTATCCCTTCATTTGTAAGTTACCCACTAAATAAATCTTCCTTTTAACTACATGGAGTGGCCTTAATAATTTTACCAATAGAAGCCAGACCAATGAAGCTTCAAACACTAAAGGCGAAAGAAACCAAGCAGCAGAGGGGCAAGATGACTCATTGGGTAAAGAGGCTTGCCACAAAGCCTGATAACCCAAGTGATGGAAGGAGGGAACTGACCCTGCAAGGTGTCCTCTGACCTCCACATGTGCACTGGTATGTGTGTGCACACATACACAAAGCATAATAATAGTGAACAAAAAAGTATCCGTTCTCTCTTGACTCAAAGTGCTTCTTACCCATTTTCATGGGCTAGCTCTCTTTTTCCTGGCAGTTTTAGCATTTTTATACACAAGAGTGAGAATTTTGTGTTTTCTTCAACTTCCCCTCCCTACAAAGTCTAAATCTCTTTCATTCAACTCATTTACTACCCAGTAGGTTCCACATAATGATCTTTATGAATTCAACCTCCAACAGTTGTTTCTCTGTCTAGAAATGGAAGCCAGAGAAACCCATATCCTGAAGGTCCTGTCTGGGTTGTCTCCTTTTTAGTACTCTTTTTGTTGCTTTAGAAAAATGTATGTAACATTTTTGTACATAGCATTTTTATATATTTTTATATTTAGCATTATGTAACAATGAACCATTTGAAGTAGACAGCTGTCATTAAGTGGACAACCACTACCTCTACCTAGTCCTAAACCATTTTTATTGCTCCCAAAGTAAGCCCTGTATCCACTACAAGGCCATTCCCAATTCTTCTCAGTCCTTAGCTCCTGGTAACCACTGTTACACATATTGCCTCTGGATTTATCTAATCTGGGTGTTTAACATAAATAGAACCATACAGTGTGTGGTCTTTGCAACTAACTCTTTTGCATTGCATAATGTTTTCAAGGTTCTTTTATGTTGTAGTATGGTTTAATACTGTATCCTTTTTTTGTGATACTGGAAGTGGAACCCAGGGCCTTGCTCCTATTATCAGCTATACCACCAGCTCTTTATTTATTTGAGACAGAGTCTCACTACATAGTTCACACTGGCCCTTAAAAATCAGTATATAATCAAGGAGGACTTCAAACTTGAGACCCTCCTATCTTTACCTCCTGAGTACTAGGATTATAGGTAGATGCCAGCATGCCTGCATCATATGGCAATTCAGTATTTAACATTTGAAGACTAAGATTAATCTTAAACCTTTAGTTGAACCTATTAGCTGAGGTAAAATTCGGGAATATCTGTGGATTTCAGTTGTTCATATCATCTTTACCAATTCAGATCATTTAGACCTGGCTCTAATTTGCACATTATGGTATAGAAACTCAAGTGGTATTTTCCTGGTAGTTCTCTTACAATGAGTTGGGTTCATGTTTATACTTTCTACTTTAGATGCAAAGCCAAATGCCATCATGAAGTAAGAGCAGATATTAAAGAGAATCAGAAATAGGGGTCTAGATGCTAGAAAAGGTTTACTCTCTCACTAGCCATACATATCAGTCAATTCCACCCACAGGTAAGCTGAGAGCTGCAGGTCACCCTTAGACAGGAACAAATAACACAGCTGAAAGGAAGAGAGCTTGTATTTGCGTACTATACAAACCCTAGGGACAGTAGCGACAGCCTTAGGTCACCAGCTTCAAGGGTAATGAGGCTAGCCTGAAACCTTGAATAGAGGGGAAAGGCTGAGCCATCTTGTGCACACAGTCTAGCTGTTACAATAGCAGAGAATGGGTGAAACTGGGGTGGCCCAAAAATCTTCCAAAGCTGACAATCTGAATTGCAAAGCAGGATGAGACAGCCCAAGAACCTCCCAGAAGAACCACTTGGGGTCATGTAGAGAATTCCTTTCTTATAGACATCAAAAGACCATGATTTCCCAGAGTGGTGTGTGTGTGTGTGTGTGTGTGTGTGTGTGTGTGTGTGTGTGTGTGAGAGAGAGAGAGAGAGAGAGAGAGAGAGAGAGTGCATGCATATATGTTTGTGTGTGCATATTTGTACAAGTGCCCACATATGTGCTATATGCTATGCACAAGTGTGACTCAGCCCTAGGTTAGCAAGGCTGGACCTCAATAAGAGAGGAAACTAAAAAGGTGAGAAGGATGAAGAATCCCCAGTGGTGGCATTGGTGCTACCAGCTCTACTGAAGAGCTCCAGTCCCACACTCCTCCCAAGTAGGCTGGAAGTAAGGACACCAACACACCGGGTAACCTCTAAAATTGCGACAGCCACGTTCGTGTGCGTTTGCACTTCCCTTTGCTTAATTTCTTGTGCTTTCAATTGTGTTTTCTTCTACTTTCCTAAATAATCTTTTTGCAAATCATCACTACTTGTTGAACTGAACCAGCAAGAACAGGATGTTTCTGCAGCTGAGCCGCACTGGTGACTGTGGCCACGTCACCAGAGGCAAAAGAAGGGGCAAAGGAGCACATGGGTCCATCCTAGATGCAGCGCAAGGCCGTGGCACTGGAGACACACAGGAATCTGTAATCTGAAAGGGTAGGATTGGCTTCATAACTGTAGGAGACTCTAAAAAAGGAACACGTGGGGCCTCTGTGGGAGATCATAAAGAATTCCAAGATGGCGCCAGTATAGTACTATGCATCAGGCCTTTCTGAATGAAGGGCCCAGTCCAACATACAGGCCACAGACCCAGAAACCCAGCCTTGAACAAGCTAATGCCTTATTCAGTGTTCACTTCACATCTGAAGCAACTGTCTACTGCTTGTACTTGGTTTCCTCATCATAAAGCCATTAACCACCTTCTGCTAGTAATATAGGAATGATATTTCGTGTGTGTGTGTGTGTGTGTGTGTGTGTGTGTGTGTGTGTGTGTGTGTGCAGGTGTATGTATCTGTGGGTGTGCAAAGGATAACTTTTGGCTACACCGTCTTCCTCATTTTTTTTTTTTTGTTGTTGTTTGGTTATTGTTGTCATTGATTTTTTGGAGCAGGATCTCTTACTGGCCTGAAATTTATAAAGTAGGATAGGCTGAGTCAGGCGGTGGTGGCGCACGCCTTTAATCCCAGCACTCGGGAGGCAGAGCCAGGCGGATCTCTGTGAGTTCGAGGCCAGTCTGGTCTACCAAGTGAGTCCCAGGAAAGGCACAAAGCTACACAGAGGAAACCCTGTCTCGAAAAACCAAAAAAAAAAAAAAAAAAAGGTAGGATAGGCTTGGCTGGCCAGTGCACCTCAGTGATCTGCCTGTCTCCACCTCCCCAGTGCTGGGGTTACATGTAAGCACCACCACACCTGGCGTTTTAGGTGGGCTGTGAGAATTGAACTCAGGTCCTTATGCTTGCAAAGAAAGCACATTGCTGAATGTGTTAGCCCTGGGAAATATATTTCCCAGGAGAAAGGTTTGACAGGGCTGAGGGTGAAGCTCAGTGGTAGAGTGCTTGCCTGGCATGTGTAAGGCCCTGGGTTGGAATCACAGCACCATGAGAAAAACAAAAACATAAAGGTAAAACCAAGTTTTGACAGCCATAGCTGAGCATGGCCTTGACTGTATGATCTTCTTGTCTCCATCCCTAACGGCTGGAATCACTAGCATACCACACCACTGTCAGCTTCTAGTATCTACAATTTAAATTGCCAGTGTGTCTGTGAACCATTTATGTGTCTGGTACCCTCGGAAGCCAGAATCCAGAAGAGGGTGTCAGATCCCCTGGGACTGGAGTTACACAGATAGTTCTGAGTCAACATGTGGCCGATGGCAATTAAACCTGGTCCTCTGGAAGAACAGCCAGTGCTCTTAACTGCTGAGCCATCTCTCCAGCCCAAGTCCCTATATTTTAAAGTGGGTTATTTTTGTTTTTGTTTTAGGGTGCTGAGGACTAAACCCAGGGTTTTGTGCATGCTAAGTATATGCCCTAATGATGAGCTACTCTTGGGCCCATACAAAAGCCTTAAGTACATTAAGTTGAAGGCTTTATTGAGATAGGATATAGCTTTTTTTTTTTTTTTTTTTTTTTTTGGTTTTTCGAGACAGGGTTTCTCTGTGTAGCTTTGCGCCTTTCCTGGGACTCACTTGGTAGTCCAGGCTGGCCTCGAACTCACAGAGATCCGCCTGGCTCTGCCTCTCGAGTGCTGGGATTAAAGGCGTGTGCCACCACCGCCCGGCCCAAGATATAACTTTTTTAAATTATTTTTTTAAATTTTACAATTTAATTTAATTTTACATATCAGCCACGGATTCCCCTGTCCTCCTCTTCCCATCCCCCTCTGCCGTCCCCCCAATCCACCCCCAATTCCCACCTCCTCCAGGGCAAGGACTCCCCTGGGGATTCAGCTCAGCCTGGTAGATTCAGTGGAGGCTAGCCTTATTCCTAGCTAGTCTACAAAGCCAGCCTGAAGAGCTTAGCATGCTAGAAAAATGTAGCATTTAAATGAGGCCATCTCTAAGACAGCTGCTCTGAATCTCAACCACATCACCCTGTGACCATAGCCTAGTAAATTACTTAATTTCTCTACAACTCCTTTATCTACAACTGAGGGAAATAATGGGCCTCTAAGGAGGTCTTGTGAGATACTGCAGGGAGGGCTCCAAGAATAACACAGACACTCAGAAAATGCTGGTTCTAACTGCTGCTCTTATTATCATCATCATCATCATCATCATTATTATATCATTATTATCTTTGTTTGTATTTATTTTTATATGATAAATTATCTATTTTGATAACTATTATTATTACATGGTACAGATTTATCACATAATTGTATCATAGTATTATTACTGCTGCCATGCTCACAAGCATTATTATTCTTCAGCCTGGACCTGCCCCCTCACCATTTCCTGCCACTGTCATTCTCCTATGCAAGTCCCTTGCCAAACCAAACACTCACTGCCCTCTGCAAGACTCACAGATTCTACACTTTTGAAGCGGCTCCCTGACTCTCTGGAGGCTGAGTAACCACTTGGAGGGGATGTTGTCGAGGCAAACTCAAGCTGCAGAAGGAAGCAGGCACAGACATTCAATCAGATCGAGAAAGAGGACAGGGCAATTAGCAATGCTGCACATGCACGGGGTGGGGTGGGGTGGGGTGGGGTGGGGGTGGGGGCTTCTCGGTTCCGTCTGTGCTTGCCTGCTTCCCTCGGCTCATTTTTCTCACACTGGCAGGGGGAGCCCTTTGTTCGATCTTGCTGGAGCTACAACGTGGAGCTGCCATGGGTGAGAATAGCGGAAAACGCTGTAGAAAGATCTCTTTCAGTGAACCCAGTGGCAGGAGTGGGCCTCAAGGAAAAAACACAGACTTAAAACTGGCTGTTTGATTCAGGGAAAGTTGCTTAAATTCTGTGAGGCTCTGTTTCTTTTGTAGTAAAACCAGGAAGTCAGTCCCCACCGTGTAGGATGAGAATTGACTTCTACTCTAAAAGGCTTCAGGGAGGTACAAAATCGAGCTAGGACTAGATTTTTGAAGATCCTTTCCTTCCTTTGTCCTTTCTTCTCCGCGTTCCTCAGGGGCCCCGGGCTGTTCAAGGGGATTTAGATTCTCTTGGGTACAAGGGGCGGGGGTCAGCTGCAAGGGGGAGTTTAAAGGAAAGGTGGCAATTGTAGGAACCCCAGGGGAGTGTGGGCTTCAGGCAGGTGGGGCAGATGGTAGGAGGCCCGGAACCTAGACAAAAGGAGTGGGGTTTGAACAAGCAAATCGCTGAGAGCCTCGCTGCAGCCCCTGTTGTAAGGCTCCTCCTTTCTCCTTCTGATTAGTGCTCTGCCCCAAACGGAAAAAAAAAAAAAAAAAAGTTCAGAATCGTAGGACTCATCTTCATGAGCTCAGACTTCAATGGCTGTTTCTCCATCGTTGGAAATACACACAGTTTTGGCCCAGGCCCACGCTGCAAAGCAAAAGAAAACAAAGCGTCTGCTCACACTGCTTCCTGGTTCTGTGGGGGCATGGGCTTGGACGGGGCCACCTTGTTGGTACATGTCTCACACGGTACCATGGCCTGTGAGCTGAGAGAGGCAAGGCAGTTAGTTGCCAGGTGGGCTCTTTGCTTGCCTTTCACTGTAAGGCAACCCCCCACCCAGGTCAGAATGCACCCTGCAGCTGAAGTGACCAGTGGCTTTGAAAGCAACCTTTTTTGCCTCTCCATGTCATTGTCACTTTAATTGGAATTGAAAACTCCCACCTCAGTGGTTATTGTGCCCAGCATATGCTAATCTACTTATAAATGCTTCCTTCCCTGAAACAGCAATTATCCCTGACATCTGGAACATTAATACTAAGTAGATTCAACTGTCTGAGATGTAAACACGGTTATTGGAGTCATCGGTTCAGGAACTGAGTTCAAGTACTGAGAATCGACCAAAGCAGTGCGAGCATGGTTTATTGAGCAAATACTATCTTCTACGAATCAAGGAACACACTGCTTTATAACCCAGGCTGGCTTCAAACTCACTCTGGATAACCTGCAATCCCTGATCTGCTTTCTTCTACCTCCCGAATGCAGAGGTTTCAGGCAGGTCATTCCATGCCTGGTTTATGTCATGCTAGAGAGTGAACCTTGGGCTTGGTGCATGCTGGGCAAGCGCTCTGCCAACTGAGTTATGTCCCCAGCCTTGGAGTTATTTCTATTTGCTATAAAACAACAAAGTATCTCCTTTTTATTGATAATTTATTAGAGAAGTAATATAGTCATGTATCAAATATGTAGAAATATACATTGAAGTATATAAATGTCCCTTTATAAGAGAAGCAATACCAAATCACTTGAGGTTTTTGTTCATGGTAAACACTAAGACATTTATTCTTTTCTTCTCAACTTTCCATTTTAAATAAGAACAGGACAAAGTGCTTGCCATTGTAAAGGTTGGTCCCCAGAACTTGATCTTCCCACAACTCCAGCCGCTAGTTATTGTCATTCATCCACTTTACAGAGGAGAGTCACGAAAAGAGTGATTGACACAAGGAGCCCACCACTTTTAAGGCCATTCCTTTCATTTGCATTTCCTTTTCTCCGTAGCGTCGTTCCCTTTCGATTTTTCTGCCCAGTGGGCCAGTCAAGCCCATTTACAGCACACTCTGTTCCCACAGCAAGATGCTTCCCTCTCTAACCACCCACCTGCTCTTTTTCCATCAACAGCCACAAACAACAGCTGCCTGCTACCCTGCTACCAAAGTAGGAAAACCCAGATGTTTACAGACTCCTGTCTTCCATCTCCTCTGGCAAGATGACGTCTGTAAAGGCTAACCTTTCCTTAGGCAAAGGCAAAGAGGCAGCAAGGCTAAGGTTGTGCATTCCTTTGTCCTAAGAAGACACTGGGAGGAAAGAGCAGAAATTCTAACAACAGCTGAGGGAGGGGAAATGGAATCAAACAACCCACAGAAAGGGTGTCGGTGTAACTGCTAGCAGAAGAGGCCAGGAATGCACCCTGCAAAACCTTATCTGTGTTTCAACAATGCAGAGGACTCCCTGCAAGTGAATATGGGGAGGGAGGGGATGTGTTACCAGAAAGGTGACATCTGAAGCATGCTCAAACAGGTCCCGGGCCCCATTCGAAGGGCAGGAAGGCAGCCACCCAAGCAGAGCATTAACTGGGGAACCAGAGGGGTAACCTTCCCCTGCCTACCCCCATCTCCTTCCTCCCCAGTAAAAGGGAAGTAGATGAAGAAATGGGGAAGTCCAAGCTGCTCCAGCAGTGGCATTTTAGGGTCCCTATAACACTTACATTCCCAGAGAGGCAAAGCCTCTATCATAAAAATGCTTAGCAAGGGGTTTCTGGAAACATCTCTCCTCCCCCGGGGGCACAAAAAAGGAGAAGGAATATTTTGTAGTTCTCTGTGTCTCAGAAATAATCCCAACGATGCCTTTTTATAGCCCAGGTAGCTTCCTCCTATCACCTGCCACTTGCAGGCACAAGCTTGGTACCTGTAATTCCTTTTTAGTAGCAAGCGGGTCCCTGGTACTCAGCGACTCAGGTGCCATTTTGAAACCCACGCCTCGCCTCTCTACCTGAATCATCCACATGTATTGCCGAAATCTTCCCCCTCAAAACCGAGTTCGCGCGCTTCTGTTTCAATCTTCAGATAGCAGAGCTAATGGGATTGTGATCTTCAGAAATCCTTGGCTCTCTTTAGTAATCGCTTTTAATTGATGAAAATTAAAAAAAAAAGGGAAATTAACTTCCTTACTGTCGCTCAGTAGCAGAAGTTGAATTTGACTTAATTTTTAAGGGGGAGGCTGTGTACTCTATAAAACTCCTAATTACACCGAGTAAATGTTACTTATATGTCTTGAGTGCTCACGAAGATTATAGCAAACAATATAGATGCTACAATGCTGAAACTTTTCTTTTTAAAAAGCACCCAAGGATCCTTTATCGCCCTTTCAAATCAAGGGGGAAGACAGGCGAGGAAGACAAAGAGGCCCGGGTGGGGCGAGTGCGGTCCACTGGTCTGAAAGCTGAGTCACAGGAATCAGACCCCAGCAGCCCTTGGGTGAGGGACGCCGCACCCTATCTTGGGGACGTTGGCTGCAGACAAAGCCAGTTTCGAAGTAAAGGAATGCCTGTCCCCTTAGGTGCCACCTAGGCACCTTAGTTACCGTGCATTGTGCATTAAACCTGAAGACCAGATTTGGGCGGCTGTTGCAAAAGTTCATTGTAATAAAATAGACGTCAACGGGGTAAAAAGCATTTTGAAGGCGTTTGTTCCTTTTTTAGTTCCGCCATCGACGTGGTTAGTGGGCCCCGGTGGATGGGGATGGGGGGTGGGGAGGTCCGACCGGCCTCTGAACGCCTTTCCGGAGATATGGCCCGAAGGAGTTAAGCGGGACTGCGAATGACATCACCTCATTTACATAGGAGCGTGCATATAGCGGCGCTCGCCGCACCCCTCCCGACAATCCGCAGCGGCCTCTGAGCAGATCGGACTCTCCTTGTTCGCGCACTTCGCTCGGGTGAGCCCCAGGGCCCTTTCCTTCTATCCTCCGCTTCCCTTCCTGTCCCGCACAGGCGCTAGCCCCTTGTCCTCTTCATCCTTAAAGCGAGTCAAAGGAGTACTCCCAGGCCAGGTTGTTTCGGGAAATTTGGAGGATGCTAAACTCTTCCAGATGCTGAGTAATGGGAAGGGGAACTTGATTTTTTTTTTTCTTAAATCACAAAATCGCGCATTTTGAAGCTCAGTTTCGAGGGGAATTATTTTCTCTCGACCCTCACCCCCAAAAGCATTTTCCCTTGTAATTAATCAGAAATAGATCCTTTGTTGTAATGTTCTGTATTCCCCTTAACGCCCGTTGGCTTCCAAGGCTGTTAATCTGGCAGGCTTAACCTACCCGGGCTGTAACCTGAAAATTGGGAAGTCCTTGCAGAGGAATGTGTTCAAAGACGGTCGAATAGCCCCTGCATGCAGATCAGTATGCATTTGCGAGAAGTGGGGAGGCAGCTTTGTGTGCCTCGGCTGCATTGTTGGGCTAGAGCGAGGAGAGGAAGCGAGTAGGGCGGTGGTCGGCGCCTGCCAGCATCAGCTCCCGCCTTTGTGCGAAGGAGAAAGCTGGGCCGCCTGGCATCTTTTGGGGAGCAACCCATCTAGAAAATGTAGATGCATTTTGCGACCTTGACTCTATTTTAAGAGTTTTTACTCGACTTTTCCCTCCTGAAGCTGGATGTGGCTTCGTTGTATTCCGATTTTAATTTTTCAACACTGCAGTTAACATCCCGCAATGATGAATTTCATTATACGGAAATAATCACCTTTAAGAGCCACGTTCGCTCTTCTGATTCTTCAAATTGAGAACAGTAAGGGGGAAGTTTTTTTTTTTTTTCCCCTGTAGAAAGAGGAAGGTATTTAGCCAGGAATGGAAGAGGAAAGGAGAGGAAGGAAGTAGGATTTCGGGCTGGAACCTCGGGTCGGAGTGGGAGAAGGTGCTTTTGGAGCTGGGAGAGGCGAGGGCGGGTGGCTCTTTCTTAGCCTTGGTCTTGGCTTTGTACCTGCAGCTCCTTCCGGCAACCATGTCTGACAAACCCGATATGGCTGAGATCGAGAAATTCGATAAGTCGAAATTGAAGAAGACAGAAACGCAAGAGAAAAATCCTCTGCCTTCAAAAGAAAGTAAGCTGTTCGCCCCCACCCATCTTCAGAACAGGCAGGGCTGGAGCGGAGCGGGAGGAGAGGTGGCGGGTAGGAGGAAGGGAGGGGCAGCGGAGAGGATGGGGGGGGTTGCGGGGGAGGAGCCGACAATTTGATGATGATGAATATGGCCTGCAAAGGTTAATTAAAAACTGTTTTGCAGCCAACAAATGCCGGGCTTTAGTGATTTAATAAGGGAATATTTCATATGCCATTATTATGCAAATACATTTATCTACTAACTATACTTCTATTTAATATGTAGCCTAGAATTTTTATGATATGAAGAGATTTTTAAATGAAAATATCGTCATTTTATAGACTACTCTAAGCCTCCATCTTTTTCTTTTTCTTTTTTTTTTTCTTCAGCGATTGAACAGGAGAAGCAAGCTGGCGAATCGTAATGAGGCGAGCGCCGCCAATATGCACTGTACATTCCACAAGCATTGCCTTCTTATTTTACTTCTTTTAGCTGTTTAACTTTGTAAGATGCAAAGAGGTTGGATCAAGTTTAAATGACTGTGCTGCCCCTTTCACATCAAAGAATCAGAACTACTGACCAGGAAGGCCTCCCCTGCCTCTCCCACCCATCTGTCGGTCTGGCTGGCAGGGAGGGAAAAGAACTTGTATGTTGGTGAAGGAAAAAACTGGGTGGGAGGTGGTGAAATACAGAGTCAAATTCAAGGTGGTCCAAGGTGTCCTGCAGGATGTAAAATGCAGTTTAATCAGAGTGCCATTTTTTTTGTTCAAATGATTTTAATTATTGGAATGCACAATTTTTTTAATATGCAAATAAAGTTTTAAAACCTGGCTGCCGTGTGCGTTTGGTGTCTGGAAGGAGTAGTTGAATGGGTGCCAAAACATTTACAAAAATGCATGCCTCATGGTCACTGGGACAAACATCAACAGCCTTGACATCAAAGCACTGGGGTACGAGAAATACCTGGGAGGTCATCTTAAGCTCATTGTGAGTTCCTCGTGGGTTACATGAAAGATTTAATGAAAATATTTGCAATCGGGGAGGGGGCTCCACTGTTGGAAGACTGGGGCTGTGGAATGAAAGGGAAGGATGGCCAGCCTGGGAAACTTAGATGCACTTTGAGCCTTTTATGGGTTTTAATAAGTCAACATTGAATTTATTGCATATCACTCAAGTAAATAAAAGGTGGTGGCTCTGCACATTAGCTTTAGATATCAAAATTAAATTGGCTAACCAATTACCTAGTTAGTATCCAACAAGTCGAATTTAGGGCAATCCTGTGAGGTAAACAACAATATGTGCTAGAGAAAGGAATTTAGAATTTGTCCTCATATAATGGCTGGTTTGCAGTTGAAGCTCTATTTAAAACCAGCTTTATAAAAGTAAATGCATTTATCATTAAAGAATGATTTGAACTTGGTGAAATCCTAATAAGGAATGTCTGGGCTTAGAGGACAAATGCAGACAGGTGAAATCTGGGCCGAGTTTAAAACCAGCAGATAACCATCGGCTGACCTGAAGGTCTTTCCTAGAGTCCTCCCTGGTCTCCAATCATCTGAGCTACATATTTCAGTTGGTGGGTGAAAGCAAAGACCTTGACCAGGCCACAACATGTAGCAAGAAGAAAATGAGCTATCCATTTTCTAACAGTAAAATGAATGTGCTTGAGGCTCCTTGATGGAACACGCTGTTCTTTATGAAGGGGGCAGGTTTATTAAGCCAAATACAGCAGCATTTAAGATCAGTAGCTCACCCACTATCTCAGCAAGGATAAAATATACAAGATAAATAAATGTCCACAGTGAGCTTTCCCCCTAAAACTAGCTTGTGAAAATACCGGCTTGCCATGGGGGTGGGGAGGGGGGGTGTTGTGCATTACTAAACCCAGTTGATTTCCTTTGCTCAACACTTCCTTTGAGAAATGTACATGAAACCACCGGCCTGTGGTTTAGACAATCGAGGAGACCATCAGTGAACAGGCCTTTATCTGCCTGTCAAGGGTAGGATGGGTGGATGTGTCGGGCCACAGTTCGTTCATCCTGCGGAGAGGAGACAGAAGGAGCCAGCACAAAGGTTCTGGGAGTGGCAGTCCTCTGGCCTTGACATTCTTTACTCACCTACAAGGCAGGGTATAGGCTCAATGCAAATGTTCAAACCACAAAGAGAAGCCAGAACCGTGCAAGTTTTTGTTGTGTGCATTTTCTAAACAATGCAAGATGAAAGGCTGGGTTTTGTTTTGTTTTTCATTCACACAATTCCAGGGTTCCTCAGTTTAAAAAAGGAAGGGAGAGGAATAATTTAGAAAGGTCAGTGATGGAAAAGGCACCCGTCCTGTTCCAGGAAGACCAAGCCAAAACGTAGTGCGTAGAATTAGACAGAAGGCAGAATTAGAAATCTAGAGCTGGGGATATAAATAAATTGGTAGAGTGATTGTCTAACATGCACGAAGCATAGGGTGTGATTCCTAGAACCACATAAACCTAGCATACCAGAGGCAGGAGGATGAGAAGTTCAAGTCACCCTCAGCTACATAGCAGGTTTGAGGCTAGACTGGGATACAAGGGACACTGTCTCAAAATAGTGACAATGAAAGAAATTTAGAAATGACTAAATGCTGGCTCCTGGTGTGAGAAATGGGTGCAAAGTCAGAAACATCCGCCCATATCAACTGATATTGGAATTCAAGTAAAATGCTACAGAGGGATAGAAAAGGGTACTCGGCTGCTGTTCTGTTGTTGTTGTTGTTGTGGTGGTGGTGGTGGTGTGTGTGTGGGGGTGCTGCTATTTATTATTACTATTATTATTTTTAAACTCTTTCTTTGATCGAGCATTCTGTATTCTTCTGAAGAGAGAATCTTTCAGTAGGACTGGAGGTACTTAAGAATCAGTATGGAAATTTATGTTTCTGCTATCTGAGCACTTCAGGTTGCCAGTATTTTCAGAGATGTTGAAGGAGACACTAAATTTATCATTAGTCTGAGAGAGAGAGAGAGAGAGAGAGAGAGAGAGAGAGAGAGAGAGAGAGAGAGAGAACATTTCAAGATCCTTGCTACCACATCTTTGACTGGTCGGTCTCCTCCCAGAAGGAATCAGGCCAAAGGAGCTTATGTAAACTGCAGGCAAACTGGACCTAGCGGTGCATGCTTATAATCCCAGGACTTGGGAGGATAAGCGATAAGGATCAACAAAAGTTTCAGGTCAGTTTGGGCAATAGAGCAAAACCTCTGTGTATAAAATAAAATAAATTAAATAAAAACTAGTCACAGAGTTTTGCAGTTCTGTAAACTTTGAATCAACTGAGATGAATAAAACAAAACTAGAGAAAATAAGAGGCTCGCTGAAAGACCCTTGGATTGGGGCTATTCTCAAATCTCACTAAATTTTCAACTATTTTAGCTATGCAAATTCCAGTCTTCTAGTGGATGGACTTCTAAAGGTAGTTCTCCAAAGAACTACACACTTCGAGTGGTGTGCACAAAAGGACTGAGCAAGCATGGAAGTAGAAGTCATGTGGGCAGACAGAGTCCCATGTGCACAGAGCCTCTCAGCTTTACCAGGCTTCTTCCAGCCCTCATCATCACAGTTAGGTTTTGTTGCCTATACATGCATGGGAAGAATCTGTTTATTTCCCCCAGAGAAGCATAATTCCTCAAGATACAAAAAGAAATTTGTTTTTTTTTTAATATATATATATATATATATATATATATATATATATATATATATATATATTTCTAAAAGTATGAGTGCTATTCATGCTTCCTAGAAAGAGTATTACATTTTGGAAACTGTGTTACAGCCAAAAAATAAATTTAAAAAAATTGTGCATCTTTCTTAGCTCAAACATGTACATTTAAAACATTTTTCAGTAATAGAGAGAGCACCAAATGCTTCGTTTTCCATAGCAGCCCTCATGGGCCTAGCATGAAAATAAGAAAGACAATCTAAGAGAAAGAAACACACCGTTTGGGGATTCCTCTGCATTTCATTTGCATGTAATGAAAAAAGGGAACAATTGCAAACTTAAGACAGAGATACAGAAAGAATTGAGACCTGCATTCATCAGTTTATATTTTCCTTGGGCACTTGTATAGCCTTCTGTCTCTCTAGGCACCTTGTGTGGGTTTTGCTATCCTCAACCCTGTGGACAGAGCTGTGCATGCCAGTTTTATTAGGTGTATATTGTGTATTCTTCTGTGTCTAAATATCTTGCGTGGTGACTGAAACATATTAGAGCTTTGCCCCTTAATTGATGGAGACTTCATGTAATGTACTTACTTGGGAGTACTTTTGAATATGTGACTAGTATTCTAGACAACACTATTGTATGTGTGTGTGTGCTTTTTTATGAAAAAGGGGAACATCAAGTTTAATTTAAAGAAAATAATCAGAAATTATCTACAAAAATACTTTGTCAGCCCTTCAGAGAGAGGGCGGGGGGGGGGGGAACCACCCTGGAAATCATGTTTATTAGATGGTTGGAGAAAAATACCGATGACATTTAGCTTAAGAAATTCTAAGTTTCTTACAAATCAACTCCTTTCAGAGTGTAAGAAACCTAAGGTCATTTTAAATACCAAAATATATGTAGGCTCCTCTCACAGAATATCCTGTACATTTAAAGAGATAGTTGTACAAAATTTTTCTCGTGTTTCTCTCTCTCTCTCTCTCTCTCTCTCTCTCTCTCTCTCTCTCTCTCTCTCTCTCTCTCTCCATAGGATCAATTATTTGTTTCTGCCAACTCTAAATCCTTTAAGTTGCCAGACAAAGAACATTGGAATATTCCATTTCTTCCATTTTGTTAATTTATATGTCTCTTCACCAATTTCTCTAGTAGTCACAGTTTCTTTTACATTCCCCACTATTATTTAAATATTGGTCATAAGTGTTTAATCTCCCTTGGAACTCTGCCATTTCTCACCTTTCCCTAAATTTGCTGTTCCGGGCTGAGCTGGTAAGCTCCAGTGTCTCTTCTGCAGTATTTTGTTTTATTTTGAGACAGGGTCTCAGTATGCAGCTCAGGCTAGCCCATCACTCAGAATCTCTCTGCTTCAGCCTCCCCAGAGTTGATATTAGAAACATCACCATGGTTGGACTTTTGAAATATCTTTTAAAAGGATGTATTTAGAGAGCTTTGAATCCTACCTTGCCACTGCCCTTGGTTAAGCTGATTTGAATCTGTACTTCCAGCTAGTGACACGGGCTCCACATTAAGCCAGAGTGATGGATCACCAGTCTACTCTACCAGTATTTATTGATTGTCTATTACGTGTTGAGTGTTTTATTTGCCACAGACATACAGTCATAAGTAAAAGCCATATATAGTCCCTTTCCTTGTATGTCTTCCATTAATTGGAAGATGACGTTTTTGTCTGAGTGGAGAATGCAAAGACATTGTTCCCTTGAATGTCTAAATCCCATGATTCAGGAGGTTGAGGCAGGAGGATCAGAGTTTCAGGGCCATTCTTACCTATATAGTGAGTTTGAAGCCATCCTGAGATACATGCGACCCTATCTTAAACAAGTAAAGAAGTAAATAGGCTGATGAGATGGCCTCAGTAATGGGGGAAAGGGTGAGGTAAAGGGGCCTTCTACCAAGACTGTCAATACGCATTCAATCCCCCAACCACATATGGTAGAAGGAAATAACTCACTCCTTCAAGTTGTCCTCTGATCTTCATTTTTGTGCTCTAAACAAACAAACAAACAAATAAACATATAGCAGCAAATCCTGGAGGCTAGCCAGCCTAGTCAAAACAGCAAAACAGAAAGGTTTAGTGAGAGACCCTGTCTCAAAAGATAAGGTGGTGGAGAAGCCATTAAGGAAGACATAGTCTATCAATTTCTGGTGTCTGCACAGGCCAAAATGAATGAGGACACCCTCTCTACACCCATACAGCGTGCGCGCGCGCGCGCACGCACACACACACACACACACACACACACACACACACACACACATACACACACACACACACACAATGTTGAATTTCCCAGACAAATACTTCTTATTGCTAAATCCTTCCTCTGTTAACCTCACGTCTCAAACTTGACTGTAAGATTGTGGGGAACAGAAATGTTCACTGGAAACCAGGGAAGGTAGTAGTACATGCCTGTAACTCTGGAGCTAGAGCTAGGAAGACTACCACAAAGTTTAGGCCAGCCTGGTCTATATACGTCAAGTTCCAGACAAGCAAAGGTTACATAGCAAGACTCTCAAGAAAGAAAGGAAGGAAGCAAGGAAGAAAGAAAGGTTCAAATTTTGAAAACTCTCAGGGAATTTAACAAGCACATGGGTGCTCAAAGCTGTCTGTAAGTACAGTACCTGATTGGCTAAGGGATAGGGCCATATTTATTTCGTAGGATTCCACAGCTTCAAGTATCAATGGAGAGGGTCAAGTTATGTTCATAATCTATTCAAAGCAGCAGGAACTATTCCTGTCACATTCTTGTCAAACCACAGGAAATTATGCTTTTCCTCATTACCACATTCAGCTCTGTAAGTGGCTGATAGCTTTGCCTACACAGTCTTTCTGATAGTGTTTTCTCAATTTAGAAACAAAACTATTTCATAAGATACACACACACACACACACACACACACACACACACACACACACACATATGTAAAATGTCAGATGCCACGTGTTTGCTCCTATTTAAAATACTGGCTTGCTTGGAGGTCAGAAAGAGTTATTATTTTCTTTACAAATGTTTATTGAGCACCCACTGTGTGCTGGACTCTACTAATTGCTGAAAACACAAAGAAATCCTGGGTCTGCTACTGGGCCGATGTAAGAGGCAGACCCTACGTGAGTGAAGTCAGTCCCCTAAGATGTAAGCCATGTGTGTGAACATTCAACTATTCCCTCAGCTCTTGTTTTGTTCAGTAAGATGCTGGGCTAGGAGATGAATTGGAACTAGATTGGGAACATTGACAACACCTGGTGAAGGAGTTTGAAAATCACCCTTAGGCAATTGGGAGATATCAGAGGTGAATTCAGAGTTCTCATGAAGCAGCTTGTAGCTCTCCGTCTGCTATGTAGGCATAAGGAAGGTTGGGCAAGAAGAAACAGTCCATACTTGTCAGCCCCAAAACCGATTAAGATCACCTTGTTACAGAAAGCTGGCACAAGGCGGTAATAAATTTTACTTTGATTGGGATTTCTTAGTGGCTGTGTGAGCTTGGAGTATCTCTAAATTCTAAACATTTTTCTGTGTCCATTTGCTACCAATTTTAGACTGACATGAACAGAAAAGCAATAGGTTTGAATGTTTAAGATTACATCATTTTGTGTGTGTGTCGGGGGGAGTCTCTAAGGTTTGCTGTCTATCGGGTCTCCAAAAACTGGTCTTCAATCATGTATTAGGCTTCTGAATCTGCTACAACAAATACTCCCAATCTTCAGATGCTAAAACCATAGAAATGGGATTGGAAATAGAGTACTCATCTAGCATGCACAAAGCTCTGCCTTCGACCCCCCAGGATGGCATAGGATAGATGTGATAGTGCTCACATGTAATTCTAGCACTTTGGAGATAGAATCAGGAGCTTCCAAAGTTCAAGACTATCCTCAGCTACACAGAAAGTTCAAGGCCACCCTGTAGGACAGGGAACAAGTCTCAAAAAAATAAATAAATAAAACAAAACATCAAATGAAGACAACAATGGAAATGTCCATTCTTCCAGTCAGTCCTGGAGGCAAAAAAAAGCTTGCCATTAAGGTATGGCTGTGCCACACTCCTTTCAAAGGTTCTAAGGGAGAATGTTTCATTGCGTCTTTCAGTTCCAGATGGCTCTAGCCATTCTTTAACTATAACTGCCTATCTTCAACACTTGTATTTGTCTTTTCAGTTTTCTCTGCCTTCTCCCATTTCTTATATGGGCACTCTATTGGACTGAGGGTCCACCTGGGTCATGCAGAATGATCTCATCTCCAAATACTTAACTACATCTGCAAAACCCCCTGTTCCAATAATTTCACATTCACGACTTGCAGGGATTTGGGACATTTAGTGGGGGCTGCTATTCAACCCACTATAAATCCTAATAGGTGAGTCAAGTCATCACATTGTGGTAGCTAGTTAAGATTCAATAAGTAGGTCTGTGGAAGGACAGGCAGAAATTGAGAGTTTTTTCACATTGCATTAGTTACTTTCCCCATTATGTGACAAAATACTCAATTAAAATCAACTTGATGGAGGAAAGGCTTATTTTGGCTCATGGTTTAAAGGGAGACTGTCCATCATGGTGGGGCAGGCATGACAGTGAAGGACTGTGGTGGCAGGAGTATGAAGCTACTGCTTGCTATATCTTGGCAGAATCTGGAAGCAAACGAATCAGACTATATGAAGGCCCTGACTATAACTTTCAAAGCCTGGACCTCAGCAAACCACTTCCTCCAGCTCAACTGTACCTCCTAAAGGCCCTATAACTTCCTAAAACAGAGTTATCAGCTGGGAAGCAAATGTCCAAGCACAACATTGTGTAAACCATTTCACATCTAAACCATAACCCACTTTACTTGACAGATGACTCCATCATTTAAGAGCTAATAGAGAAAAACTTGTAGGAACTGTCATTTAGTGGAGACAAAGGGAATGCAATAGAAGGAATGTCAAAGATTTTCTGTTGCCTGTGACTACAGACATGAATGACACAGGTGTCATAGAAGACAATTGTACCATTATAGTAAATTAAAATATCACCAAAGATGGGAAAAATACCATCTGGGAGAGAAGAAGATGCATGCCTTCATAAATAAACATTTCCAAGTAAGGTTTCCTTAAAAGTGAGAGTGAGTTACAGGGTTTCTGATGCAGGATCGGGTGAAGAAAAATGGTGATGTTCCCAAGCTTACCTAAGTTAAGGCCAACTTAAACTAGAATAAATAAATGAAGGAAAGTAAAAAATGGGAACTTGAGTTTGTGCAGGAATAGCTGTAATACCTAACCTGAACGTGTGATCTCAGCAATTGTTGTTAACTTGAATTCAAAGGTGAGAACTTCGTGAATAAGTGTGCATAAACAATTGCTTTAAGCCCCATGTGTGTGACTCAAGTATTCCCCTAATGTTCCATTGACTTTCTATGGGTTCTCTGTTATAACTGACTTGCAAGAATACATACATGTATCAAGAATGGGCACAGTTTTGGGAAGAGGAGGCAAGAAGACTTTGAATTCAAAGCCCAGCTGTGCTATATAGAGAGAGACCCAGTATGAAGAAGACAAAATGAAACAAGATGAAGCCACACCGAATCAACAAAAGCAACTGCTGTTCTGAACCTTCATTCTCTGCGGAGTTGTTCTCTGAAGCAGGCCACGAACTTTCCCAGTAGAAAGATGGTGATCAAAAAGCAAGTCAATTTAGGTCTGCAGCCCGTGTTTCAATGAATGAATTCTTCAGATTGGAAAAATGCAAGGTCAAAGGAATATAACCTAGACATCAGGAGCCATGTGCCCCACAGAAGGATGGGGAGTTTAAGGTCAGGCTGGGCTACATAATGAGACCCTGTCTCCAAAAACACACACAGGGGAAGTGATGAATCAGTAAAGTGTAGAAGTGATGGATCAGTAAAGAGCCCTTGCTGTTCTTTCATAGAGTTGGAGTTTGGTTCCCGGCACCCACGTAGAGAGGCTCACAAGTGCTTGAAAGTTGAGCTCCAAGGGATCCAATGCCCCACTCTGGCATCTGTGGGCACCCCTTCCCAAACACACACAGACACAAACAAATTTTTGACAGCTGGAATTTATCTTTTCCCATCTCTCCTGGAAGCTGACACCTGAGAACACCGCCATCATTGTACATCTAGAATTTCTTAGGCATTTTGCTTGGCCAAGGCCAGTTATGACTTGCTGCCATTCCTTACATCACAGGTGTGTCCAGGTAAGAGCCACTAGGGTGTGAGGGTGAATTAGTGCTCTAAGTCACAGGACCAGGTGAAGCAGAAGCGTGAGGGGCCCACACCTAGCTGAAGGAAGCTGCCGAACTGGCCAGCTAACTGTCATTTTAACCTCAAGTCCCTGGCTCCTGTGCTAGAGGTCTCAAACGTCAGGCCTGGTCACAGGAAGTCAGATTGAGTTCATTCTTATCAGCGTTAAAAACAAGATATTAAACAAAACAAGCAAGAAAAACAAATCACTACAAAGAAATAGAACAGGACTTACCAGAGTCGGCTCCTAGGAACCGTAGGAATTATTGAATCAAATTTCTCTGAATTATTTATGTATGAGAGAGTAGATGTCTGTCTGTCTATCTCTCTCTCTCTCTCTCTCTCTCTCTCTCTCTCTCTCTCACTCACTCACTCTGTGTGTGTGTGTGTGTGTGTGTGTGTGTGTGTGTGTTGTATGTACGTGCTGATCTGTGATGTAAATGTTTACAGTGTGAGTCACAGTCACATTTGTTAGGACTCCCATTTCCCAGCTTTTACCCTCATCAGAGCTTCATTTCGTTTTCTTTTCATCTGGCTTAGATTCCTAGTCAGTCACTTGACACTGAATTTGAACCAACTCTGTCCACTTCATACCCTAGTCCAGAATCCAGTCACCTATTTTCCAATTTTCAGCCAAACTTTCAACTACTAGAAGATAAAATGATAGACTTTCCTATAACACCGCCTCTAAACTTCTTGCTTATTCCTTGTCATCTTCTTTTTGGGAACATCACTACTTCCAAGAGATTGACTTTTCTCCTCTGTGAAGTATAGGAAAGGTGGCCATAACACATGGGGTTGCTGGGAGTGTTGACAGAAATAAGTATATCACAGATACTCAGTATACGGCCTTTAATTGCAGCCTTCTTCATTCCCAAATAAACACTGTGATTTCTCCCCTTGCTTGGACTCTTGTTGGCTTTTGACAACACTGACCACACCCTACTTTCTTAGTCCATATCTTCCCTCATCACATGCTAGTCTCTAATTTATCTGTTCTTGTTCCATCAATTTCTCTGACATACATACATATATATATATATATATATATATATATATATATATATTCAGGCAAAACATACATATACATACAGATTTTTTTTTTTTGGTTTTTCGAGACAGGGTTTCTCTGTGTAGCTTTGCGCCTTTCCTGGAGCTCACTTGGTAGCCCAGGCTGGCCTCGAACTCACAGAGATCCGCCTGGCTCTGCCTCCCGAGTGCTGGGATTAAAGGCGTGCGCCACCAACGCCCGGCTCAGATTTTTTTTAAATTGAAAATTTCTAATAGTCAAAAGAATGCACTACACCCTTCAACCCCAATTGCTGATGACAAACACTTTAATACATTTTATCACGTTTTTTCTCTCCTCTTTTTCACTTGAATTCTTTTACAGCATCACAGTCTAGGTCCTGAGAAGGACGTTCTCTCACATACTGCAGTGCAATGACCAAATGCAGGGGTTTGTAACACCAGTACAATGATATGAATATCTGATGTAAAGTCCATCTTTCAACTTGGCCACTTCTATTGGCCTCCACTTTTCCTCATCTGTGATCCAGTGTGGAATCACGTCCTGCATTTAGTCATTATAGCATCTTAATCTGCAATAATCTCTTAGCTGTTGTTTGTTTTTAAAGACATTTAGGTTTTTTTTTTTTAAATGTGAATCAAATGGCTGTTAGAAGTCCTACCACTTTGGATTTGCCAATGTGTTTTTATAACCAGAGTGAGGTAATTGTGAGTAGGAAGCACAGTAAGGGAGATGTGTCCTCCTTCACACCTCACAAAAGGAGGAATAGGATATCAGCCTGTCCTATTTACTGGTGATAAATTTGCTCACTTGTTTGAGTAAATTTCACAAGAGTTCTTCATTCCAAGCCCACCATTTGCCCCTTTGTAATCCTGTAAGGAGATCTGAGATTCAAGTCTGTCCTTCTTTTAAAATTTAAGAGATAGTTTTGCATTTATTGAAGATTCTTGTGAGAATCAAGAATTTCTGTGATGTTCCCCCAAAGGTGAATTTCTATCTTTTGTACAAGACTTTTCCTGGGAAGAAGCTACAAATGTACCTACTCACTCCAGATAGCGAGCCCACAATAGACAAAAGTACAGATACCACGGCATTCCAACTTGGTGAACCAATGAGTTTTATTATCACCAAAGGCCACCCCAGCACCAGTAACAGCTCACAAGAGCTGAGAACCTGGAGCACACTGTGCAGCCTCCAGGAAGCTCAATAGTTTGGAGAGAGTCCTTTCCATGGGGTTCAGTTGGTCTCTCTTCCAGGCAGCTGCTCTGCTTGAATCTTCTGTACAGCTTGGTTTGTATGGGAGTGACTCTCTGAGGTCTTGATTGTTTATTCTTGAGAGGGAGGGGCCTAGTGAATCTGGTCAGTTTCCCGGATTTCCTTAAGCTATTTGGAATTGTTTGCCTTCTGGTTTAAGAAGCTTCCCTGCAAGATGGAGTGTTTCAATAGAGGAGGAGATTGGGACCATCGCTTTGTTTGAACCATGCAGAGTGATAATCCCAGCGCTTGGGCAGCAGGAGGATGACTGCAAGTTTATGGCCAGCTTGAGCTAAAATAGGGAGTTCATGACTAGTTTAGTCTGGTTAGCTAGATCTTGTCTCAAAAGACAGACAGACAGAGACACAGAGGGGAACCAAAATGAAACCAAAAACATCAAACCCAGAATGCAGATGTGTATGTGTAAATCACATTCCCATTCAGCTCACTCTAGATCTTTAACATTTATTTCCATAACCACAAATCGTACTCAGCTTCCATGATCTGGTAGGGAATTTGCATGTCATGACTACCCCAAGGGCCTGCAGTGATAAGGGTAGACAGAAGCAGAGCCTTTCAGGTCCCTGCTGGATAAGGGTTTTTGCTTTGTGACGAAAATGTGAACAGCACTAGAACAGTTGGATGTGGCCATTTCTGCTGCTGAAACACAGGAAGAAGGCTCTTGTTTCGGAGAATCAAGAAGTTCCTTCAGAACTGCAAGCTTGGCTTCTGTCAAGGGTAAACATTTCAGTAAGCCTTAAGCAAACACCACCTGTTCTCCTGGTCAAGCACACTTTCCCAGCCCGAGGGTAGGAGGGGAATAAAAAGGCTGAGAGCTTCAAGGATGGCTGGCCCTGTTCCATTTTCTCCCTGGAAAAAATGTCTTCACCCAAGTGCTGGTGTTTGCTCATGACAATTGTGCCTTATATTATCTACATCCTGGGGCCAGGGCTAACACAGCTACGTATCTTGACAATGAGTCACCTCCCCACCCCCAGCTCAGTTTAAAGACATTTTTGATCAAGGATTTATTATGGAAACCAGGAAAAAGCCAGCTATTTCCATGAGACTTAGTCTCAAAATCTCTAATATGTAATAATAAATAATGCAGAGAATATAAGGCACAATTGATTTTCCAAGCCGGAGCAGAAGCCTTCCTCTCTGGTCCCTGTTCCAGAAATAGCCACTTGTTTTGTTCTGGCAGTGCTGGAGATGGAAAGGGAAGCTTCAGGATCAGGTACATGTGCTCTACTCTTCAGCTTTGCCCCAGCCCTGAACTTTTCAAAGTACTTTCAATTTTGACAGTACACGTGGATGGCCCTGACAGCAAGGGGGGTCTCCAGCGAATGCTTCAGCCTTACTCACTTTTAGTCACCTGCTTCCTTTCACCCAGCTTAGGGGTCAGGTAGTTCAGCCACACGCACCCCTTAGCCTTGCCTTGGCTAACACCTCTGATCTGTGCTCTCTCCAGTGCCAAAGGTCGATGTTGTTTTTCAAGAACATGGAGGTTACTTTGTGTCTATTTCAAATCAGCTAACACCAATGTTTCATTTCCCATGGCAAGTGACCTTTGGAGGGCAGAGGACTGAAAACTACACCCTCATGTCATAGCAACAGTCCCATCTTCTGCACATGTCTTCTGATTCCACATAAGCACACCACCAATTACTCCACTTTCCCCAGCCTCACATCACCATTTTCTTTCTTTTTCTTTTTCTTTTCTTTCTTTCTTTCTTTCTTTCTTTTTTTTTTTTTTTTTTTTTGGTTTTTCGAGACAGGGTTTCTCTGTGTAGCTTTGTGCCTTTCCTGGAACTCACTTGGTAGCCCAGGCTGGCCTCGAACTCACAGAGATCCGCCTGCCTCTGCCTCCCGAGTGCTGGGATTAAAGGCATGCGCCACCACCGCCTGGCAAAGATTTATTTATTTATTATGTATACAGTGTTCTGTCTGTGTGCCAGATCTCATTACAGATGGTTGTGAGCCACCATGTGGTTGCTGGGAATTGAACTCAGGACCTCTGGAAGAGCAGCCAGTGCCTTAACCTCTGAGCCATCTCTCCAGCCCTCACATCACCATTTTCTGCATCTCAGACCATTCTATTTCTTTATCCCATAAACATGTCTAAACCCTACCTTCAGGATAAACTCTTACAAATCAGCTCTTCATGAATCAATTATTTCTCTTGAGCAAAACTTACTGCTCCAATTATTGAGACACCTCAAGCTGAGCAGAATGCATTTTGCTTAGCTACATCTTGAAAAGCAAAGCGCTATGGACTTCTCATTTCTTGGCATTCCTTGCTTTCCCTGGGTAATACTTTTTATTAGTCTCTTGTTTAGCTTCTAATAAATGCAAAAACAAATATACATTTTAATATCCCTTCCCCTCATGCTATTGATAGTATAAGTCATTTTAAACCTCAATATTGTCATGATAAGAATAATTCATGTTTTTTTTTTAATTTAAAATTAATCTACCAGTATAGAATAGACTACAGGAAAAAGGACAAGTTCTAGCCTCCAAAACATTTTCCAGTCACAGCTACGGTTAATTGTTTTATGTGAATCAAGATGTTTTCTAGTAATCATGTTAGTAGTAAGAAGCACTGAGAAGGTTTTAGAAATAGAAGAGCTAGTTATTAAAGATAAGTCACTGTTAAAACTTAAGTGATGTAAGCTTACAATGAATTGCATTATATGGTGGCTGGGGGCGAAACTCAGTTGGTAGAGTGGTTGCTTAGCATACACAAAGCCTTGGATTTAGTCCCTAGCACCACATAAGTGGTGCATACTGGTGCCTGTCTCTTATCCCAGCACTAAAGATGATCAGAAATTCAAGGTCATTCTCAGATTCAATAGAGGGTTGAGGCCAGCCTGGGCTCAGTGAGACTTTATCTCAAAACAAACAAACAAACAAAAACAAACAAAACTCAGGTATGTTATATGTATAATGAAGGTAATAAATACTCAAAACACATCACAGCCTAAATCATTTTACTGCATTTTACCTTTTCTGTGCATTTGGGGTTGGTTTCACACCTATTTGATTTCTATGATGAAGATACTATAAAATGGTGACTGCTATTGACTTTCCAAATTCCTTCTGAGGACTTCACATTTCCATCGACACAATATAAACTGTCATTCCCCAAAAGTGCAAGTAGATGATGTAAAAAAGCAACCAAAATACCAACAGAATTTTTCTCAATTTAATGAAAATCAGCATTCTAATAAATGGTATTGCCTAGGTAAAAAATTAGCCAATGTCCATGAACACGAAAATGTTATTTTCTTTTGATTATAGAAATGCCCAAGTAGACAAGAATTCTCTTTTCTCACCCTGACATGTCTTCTCTCTGAGCAGACAAATAATGTATGTAAATGCTCTCCACTTAGGATGGAAAGATTAATTCCCTTGATACAGTGAACCGGATTTAGTATCTCACCTCCAAAGAATTAACTATGGAAATTGAATGGGAAAATAATAAAACTATGATAAAGAAATTTAGGATAGACCTGTTTAACTAAATGACGAAAGGCACCACTACCAGGGAGAGAAGTTAGGCACTCTTTGATATGTTTTCACAGGAAAGTCTGGTCCTCTCTTCCAAACACCTATCTCCCGAAGGAATGGGAGATAGCTAAACTGGTAAGGTGCATGGAATGTTAAGCATAAGCCCCTAAGCACCCAAGCAAAGAACCAGGCAAATCTGCATACACCTATCACCCCAGCACTGGAGATGTGGAGACATCTGGGACTCATTGACCAGCCAATTCAGTCAAGTTGATGAGCTCCAAATTTAGTGAGAGGTGCTGTCTCAAAAAAATAAGGTGAAGAACAATTAAAGAAGACATCCTGGTGTCAATCCCTGGTCTCCAAATGCGCACGCACGCACGCACATACACCAAGAAAGAAGGAGAAGATGAAGGAGGAGGAGAAGGTGGCAATTGTTAGACAAGTCTAAATTGAGAGGCTGTTTATAAAATACGGACCACAATTCTGAAAACTAACCAGGCCACGAAAAAAGACAGAAAGACGATCATCAACAACAAAAAACCTGTCACAGACCAGAGGAGACTATGAAGATAGGCTGACTACATGTGATATGGCATCCTAACATCTCTGCAACAGAAGGAGGAAATCTCACAGAAACAGTGAGGAAATTGGAATAAGTTCTTGAGGTTTGTTAATAATCATCTACCATTGCTAGTTTCTCCGTTGTGGCAAATGCACCACACTGCTGTAAGATGCTAACGATGGGGAAGGTTGGGTAAGAGATGAACGAAGCACCAAGCATTACTTGCAACTTCTCTGTAAATATAGAAGTATTCTAAAAGAAAATGTATTTAAAGAAACTAAACAACAGCAAAAGATACTCTCTTTAATGAGATGCTAAGCATATGCAGCATAGATTTGGTTTCCTAATTCAATATCCCTCATATCCTTTTATGGTAAAGACCTACTTTTCATAGGGTAAACTATCTGTATTCCACTTGGAATATGATATGATAGGCAGTTTAGTGATTAATGTAGCTAAAAGCAAGATTATATGTTTGACATCAGCTTGTGAATTCTGTTTGATTCCATAGTCATAATCTCAGCCCATCTTTGTCTAGAGAAACTTAGCATTTGTGTGTATTGAATGTTTGAATGTTTGAATCAGTGTGAGTAAAGGCTTACTGTGTCCCGGAATAATGATTGAAAGCACTTGCCCTGCTGAAGGTCAGCCAGCAGTACCATCTTTGGTACGAAGAGCAACTTGACTATAATTAAAACTTTCATTTGACTAGCAAAAGTAAAGAACCGCTGGAAATTAAGGTAGTGATGTCAGAACCTCTGGAGGATAAGTCTATAATTGCTCTCAGTAATGAGACTGCTACAGAATTGAATGTGCATGAACTCTTTTCAGGGCTGAAGTCTCATGTTGCAAGGAAGCCAATGTTCTGACAGTGGCAGCTCATTTAGGGCCAATGGCAAATATTGTTTATAGTTCATTGCTGTCACCTGAACTCTTTTACTGATTGGGAACTGTACTATGAGTCAGAAGTCTGATTTCTTACACTAATTGCAAATGTGAGACTATGGGTGAGCTAGGTCCTTCCATGACTTTTCTAGACTAGAATTTCCAAATCTTGCCAGTAATATAATTGAGTAATTAAATTCATTTGAGTCTTTCACTAGAAAAGTTTGGAGTTTTTATTGTAAGAATGAAAACAATACTCCTTAATAAGACTTCTTTAAACAGAACTCATTGGTTACCACTGAGGGTGGTTTTTTTTAATTGTTATATATTCGTGTGTGTGTGTGTGTGTGTGTGTGTGTGTGTGTGTGCGTGTGCGTGTGCGTGTGCGTGTGCGTGTGTGTGTGTGTGTGTGTGTGTGTGTGTGTGTCTAAGTACATATGGAGTCCAGAGGGAGGTGTCTGTTGTCTTCTTCAGTTGCTTTCCATGTTAAGTTTTAAGCTAAGGTCTTTCATTGAATTAAGAGCCTGCTAGTAGGCAAGGTTGTCTGACTATCAAGTCCCAGGGGTCCTCCCATTTCCACCTCTCCAGTACTGGCATTGCAGTCACCCCCCTGCTGCCCAGCTTTTCTTTATGTGGCTGTTGCAGATCAAACTCATGTCCTCATATTTGTGCATCAAGCTGTTTACCTAAGAGAGCACAGAGCCATCTCCCCAGCCCTATTTATATATTCTTTTTAGTACTTTACACTTCAAAATGAATGCATATATGATCTATATACACATGTACAAATCATACACACATGATCAAATAGCACTTTAGTATAAAGAAGAATAGAAAAACATTGAAAATTAGAAAAACTGTGTTTGAAAGATAATATGGATATATACTAACTCATTTCCTGTTGAGTCTTAGTTAAACTAAGGTATTGTAGTCCAGTGAACATTCATCCTTTTTAATGAGACCTTTGCTAAGACACTTTGAAAACTGAACTTAGCTTCTAGTCCATTCCCTGTCTTTCTTTTTCCATTTGCCAGTCTTAATATTTGTACTTTCTCTTTATAGACCCTACTCCTCAGTTTTTATCTCCCCCTCATTAAATTAAACAAACAATGAGCTTTAAAAAGAACATTCCTCATGGCAGATATCTTGAGAGAGCTCATATTTGTTTTAAACAGAACTCTTGCCAGACCGCCCAAGTGGACACCCCTAATTCTTCATTAGTCATCAACATATTCCACCATAGATACAAGGGCATAAAAATGGTGGAGGCCAACACCAATTAATCCCCTGACAGCCCCTTAGGACAACACACAATAATGAGACCATTTTTCTATCTTGTTCTAGAACACTCATGAACATCTTCCTTTTGATGTTTGTCTTTTACAAATAGCAAAATCATATATTGCTATATGCATGATTACTATACTAAATTACTATGTTTAGTGCCCACTTGCTGGGATGTTAAAAATGAGGTTGCCACTCCCCATGTTTCTCAATAGTCAAAGAGATTTTTTTGTTTAAGAATATGCAACAAGCATCTCCATCTTTAATGTCATTTAAAATTTGACTTGACTGCTTTTTAACACAATGATGTAGTCAATGGTCAGCTACATCAAAGAATAATGGATGTGTTTAAATCAATGAATTTGTACACAGAAAAATCAGCCATTTGAGTTTCCCCACGAGTAACTTAGGTTGACAGAGACCTGAGTGTGCTTGAGTCACCTCTGGCTCAATATTCTTGGCTGATTGGTACCCATCACAAGAAAGGGTTCTGCCATTTCCCATAACTCTGATGTGTAAATCAAATAATGAAAGGACTCTGTAGTAATGTTAAGACACCATCTAAGTCTTCACTGGTAAGAACCAAGAAGTACACTGTAGATTATTGGATTGATTGTGTTAAATGAAAAATGTACACAGAACCAGTTCACAAGCAAAATTCAGGTTGATCTTCTCTTTGAAAATGTGACCTGATTTTTTAATCGGATTGCTCTAAGTATACTTTTTGCTAATTTAATGTATGCCTACATTCCTGCTTCTATTTTTCCCACCAAAACTTTTGTTCTAATGAGGAAAAATATTTTATGATGAATTTGATGACTCAGATAATGTCTCTTGTAAGAATGCTATTTACATTTTAAAAATGTATTTATTGGACCAGGGTGGTGCACGCCTTTAATCCCAGCACTTGGGAGGCAGAGGCAAGCAGATCTGAGTACAAGGTCCGCCTGGTCTACAGAGTGAGTTCCTGGCCAGCCAGGACTGCTACACAGAGAAACCCTGTCTTGACAAAACCAAAACCACACCAAAACAACAAAAAGATATTCACTGTCTGGTCACTTCCAGAAAATGTTTGCCGCCTTCTGACCAAGCTATTTTCAGGAGGATGGAGGCACAGCATGAAACGTGTAGATATGTGAAAATCACAGCAGTGAACTAACACACATGACACCGTTGTTAACAGAGCACTTGACTTGAGTGGGGTGAAGAAAAATTTGGAGAGAAATTTAAAAACAAAGCAAAAGAAACAAACAACTGAACACCCACAAAGGTCAAAAGCCTAAACTCTGAGTGTCAGGAAAGTTTGAAGACCAGAACATAAAGTTTGAAAACATGTTTTCTGAACCGCCGGAGTGTGCCCTTTTGTGGATTAGCTTGATTTCTCTTTGTGAAAGCAGAGTGGGTGGCCAGTATCTGATCACTGAACCTTTGCCGACTGGCTGGTACGGAACAAGGAAACAGACATCTAGCTTTGCTTCTAATCAGAATAAGAAACAATAAGGTTGAATTTTGGGTCTCTATCAAAATAAGATTTTGGAGGTCCCATAAAAAAAGCTCAAGGCAGTGGTTCGCAACCTGTGGCTTAGGACCCCTTTGATGGTTGCATACTAGATATCCTCCATATCAGATATTTATATTGCAATTCATAACAGTAACAAAATTACAGTTATGTAGTAACAAAATGATTTTATGGTTGGAGGTCACCACAACCTGAGGAACTGTATTAAAGGGTCACAGTATTAGGAAGGTTGAGAACCACCGGCTTAAGGGTACATCCTCTTCTCATTGTTAAAATTACATTTATTCAGTGCTCAGTGCATGTGTGTGTGTGTGTGTGTGTGTGTGTGTGTGTGTGTGTGTGTGTGTGTGTATGCATGTGGTGGTCGCAGTACAACTTGGGAGAATTTGTTCCCTCTTCCCACTTTGTGGGTCCCAGGGATAGAAAGGTTTAGTAGCAAGTGCCTTTACCCAATGCATCTCACCTACCTGCATCTTTCTCTCTCTCTTTTTTAATTTAAAAGATATTTGTTTTATTTTATGTGTATGTGTGTTCTGCCAGCATGTGTGTCTATGAACCGTGTGTGTGCCTGGTGCTCAAAGAGTCAGAAGAGGGCATTTGATCCCCTGGATCTGGAGTTACAGATGGCTGTGAGCTACCCTGTGGGTTCTGAGAGCCAAACCTGAGTCTTCTGCAAAAGCACCAAGTGCTCTTAATCATTGAACTATCTCTCCAACCCCAAATCCTTCATTTAATGACCCCTTAGAAATGCAACGGTGAAATCTGGGTGTAGTGGCTTACAACTGTAATCCTAGCACTTACAAAGAAGAAGAGGCAGCAGGGTCTCAGGGTGTTATAGGCCAGCATGGGCTACAGAGTTCGACCCTGTCTCAAACAAACAAACAAACAAACAAACAAACAAAGAAGAAAACAACAACAACAAACAATGTATACCTACTCATTCCTTTCCTATATGAAACATTTTGTCATGTATACCCTTCTTTGTCTAATTTTTAAATTTTTTTGTGATGTATGTTTTTCTTTTCCTCTTGAATAAATTCCTAAGATTAGCATTGCTGTATTATAGGATGGCTGACTGTGTAAGTTTTAAAGAAACTGCCTGTTTGCTCTGTATTCTCCCCAGTACTTCATGTTGTCAGGCCTTTTCATTTCAGTTCTTCTGGCAGACCAATCAGGGAGCAGAATAGTGTTGTCCCTCGTAACTAATGGTGTCAACATGGTTTGTCTTTTCTTTTTCCATTTGCAGATATTCTTTATAAACTATCTGTTGAGGTCATATCTGTCCTCAACTATATAAAATTATATATTACTTTATAACAATGATCACAGACTAAGTGATTTAAAGCAGCATGTATATGATCTCACAGTTTTCATTCATTATGGTTTTAGAAATGGATTCTTGGGTCAGGGCTCCACAAGACTACAGTTAAAAGGTCATCTGAGACTACATTCTGACTTGTAAGTTTGAGGTCCATCCTCTTCTAAGATCATATAATTCATGCTCGTCTCAAACTCATGGTTTTCCTGCCTCAGCCTTCGAAGTGCTAAAATAATAGGCGTATGTCACCATACCCAGATAACAAACCTAAGCCCTCTTTTAAAGGCTATCCACATTTGATCACTTAAGTCAACAAATTTAGGACCTTAATTGCATTCACAAAATCTCTTCACCATTGCTATAAGATATAGCATGGAAAAATGCCTAATCATGCCGTAACAACAGGATATTGTGATCTTGGGCATTTACTTTTTAGTTACTTTTCTCATTGCTGCGATGAAATTCCCAACAAGAAGCAACTTAAAGGTGGTAGCACTGGTTTTTTTATGTCATGATCTGAGGGTACAGTCTGTCATAGCAGAGAAAGCACAGTGGCAATAGCTCCAGGTGGCTAGTCACATTGCACCACAGTCAGTAAGCAGAGAGAGATGAGTGCTGCTGCTTAGGCTAGCTCTCTGTCTTCTGCAGTCCAGGACCCCATTACAAGGAATAACACTTCCTTTCGCTCTTCAGTTAAGGTTCTCTCAACACACCCTCTCAAGCACACCCAGAAGTGTATCTCTTAGATCATTTCAGATCCATTCAAGATGACCAGAAAATTAGCTATCATAGGCACTGTTTGGGGATTTGGGCTACTATACTATGTGCAAGAAAAAAAATCAAAGGGAGTTAATGTTGGTCTTAGCTCTCACATGTTCTGTGTAACAATATGAGTGAGTTTGCTTTTTCATGCCTCAGTGCCTCCAAAACTGTTGCTTATAAAGCATTATTCTAGTAATCTCTCTCTGGCTCTTTAAACAAGGCTCTAATTATAAAAGGTATAGCATTAGTGACTAGCAAATGTCAAATGGCTAATATATGCTAGTTATATTTATTAGATTTCCACTTGTATGCACACAAGCATTTTATTTGCACAATAGAAAAACAATATAAAACATCTCCAGATCTCTCTCTCTCTCTCTCTCTCTCTCTCTCTCTCTCTCTCTCTCTCTCTCTCTCTCTCACACACACACACACACACACACACACACACACACACACACACAAAAGTAACCAGAATGGAGTGGGAAATTAGAGTATGAGTCTAGGACATTTTTTTCTAACGATGTTGATGATTAAGAGCAAGTTAGTTCACTAAATAGAGATTTAACACAAGATGAGATATTGTATGAGATACTGTACCTTCAGTAAGCACTAGTCCAATTTAGATCTGGACAGGAGTCCCTGAGTAATTGAGTAATTGCTCAATTACTTGATTGTCTTCCTCTTAAAGGCAAAGCATTTATTTAACCAAATGATATTTCCCTTTAGTGTTACCCACAAAATTGTTTTACCACGACAAACATTTAGTTTGCCCAAGTGGCCCGTCCCTTGTTCCCCATTCTCTGATAAGGTCTGTTAATGTGAAACCCATAGAGAAAGCCAATGTGTAAGAACACCTGGCAAAGATCTTGATGTGGTGTTAAGTGGAGAAATACAAATATCAAATCCATGACCTGTAGTTTCTGCATTGAAAGATTGTTCTTATCCACTTAGTTTCTAGGGGAAAGCTTGCCCGTAGCTCTTCTTCTAGCAAGGGGGAAAGAAACAAGAAAAATCCCAAACAAGAAGCCTCCCTTCCCACTAAAAGAAAAAAAAAAAAGCATCATTCTAAATTTGTTCACATCCTTGGAAAATGAAACAATTCCAGAACCCTGGTTGCAGACTTCCCGATATGCAGGGAATGCGTAGCTCCAAGTTGCCTTGTTCTCCAAACAATGGGGCTGACAGAAATGTTGGTACAGAGAAGGATTTGTCTTCTGTCTATTGTCATCTTATTCCCCTAGAATGGCTTCTTGCCTGGTGATAGGCAGAGCGCCTGACTGCTGAGAAAGCCTGTTCAGAGTGACTGGTGTGGCTGTGGGTGGTGGGGAGGCTGGGAAAGGAAAATTCCTGGGAGCTGGGGCTGTGCTTGAGCTCTGATGACTTAAGTCTCCCCAGAACTCCTGAAAAGGGATTTTGGGGAGTTTCTGTCATAATGATTCCAAAAGATAACTATTGTAAGATTTTGTGGAAGGAGAGAGACATTGGAGTGGGGAGGGAAGGAGAGAGAGAGAGAGAGAGAGAGAGAGAGAGAGAGAGAGAGAGAGAGAGAGAGAACTCAATGAAGCAAGTTAATAGCATCAACAGACAACAGCATTCTGAGTTTCTCTATCACATACAGCATTAGCAAATTGTCCAAAATGGCAATGAGATCCAGAGCTTGCTAAATTTTATTTGAAATTTTCAAACTTCTTGGAGGGCAGTGAGAAGCAAGAGACCCTAGGGTGGTAGATCATGTCTTACCTTTCCTTTTAATCCCTGTAAATAATGTTTCCAAATTTCCATTCCTTATCATTGATAATGATAGAAAGTAGTATGATGGAGGCAATTAACCAGCAACTTCTAAACATCTAAATGTTCTACATGTAGAAATACATATATAGAGAGACAAAGCCTGGGTGGGTTTTACACGGATTCATTATGTATCCTTATTTTTAATTGTTTAGCCATTCATTTGTTTGTATTTATTGAAAGAAAGATGGGTAGGCGACATGTTACCTTTATTCTTTCAAAACACGATGATGAAGCAGGGACTATGACACTGTGAATAACATGCAAATGAATCACAGAGTGGCCCTGGCCTTATTAAGAGGCTATTGGTTCTACCCCAGAACCCATAAATCTTGAGCACACATTGCTCAGAGCCGTACTGACAGCCATAGCCCTCTCTCACGTTTCAGAAACATTAGTCCAAAATACCGAGTGGGTTGACTAGCTCTAGAAAAGAACAAGAGTACAAGTCCCCTGTTTGGCCCATCCACAAGTGTGGTTAAACCATTGTCTAGTTCACCGAAGCCTCAAACCAATGGCTCCTGAGAACAAGTGCGTTCTCGACGCGGCTTGTTTCTGTGTCTTCTGTAGGAGACAACAAATGGCCCAACTGTTCTCAGGAAGGCAGCATTGACAGCAGCCAGCCACACACAGTTTGCATCTCTGAACTAAATTTTGGGTTTCACCTACACACTTCCTGCATGGTGCTCAGCTCATTTGATGTTAGGCTGCTGGGTTTTTCTCTATTTGATTCATCTCACTTTGTTCCTAACCATCAGTGACAAAACAGGTCACAAAACGGCCTTCTTATCTGAAGCTCAGCATTACAGCCAAGGTGTGTCTTTAAAACATCTAGGAGGTCAGTAGATTTATCACAGAGGAAGAGGTAATGGGCATAAGTAGGGGTTCATTTTTGTCAGTGCATATTACAAATTATGCTAAGAAGATCTGAGCACCGATAACGCGTGTAACCAACTTTTCTCAATTTTTTTTTTTGTTTTTCGAGACAGAGTTTCTCTGTGTAGCTTTGCGCCTTTCCTGGGACTCACTTGGTAGCCCAGGCTGGCCTCGAACTCACAGAAATCCGCCTGGCTCTGCCTCCTGAGTGCTGGGATTAAAGGCGTGCGCCACCACCGCCCAGCAACTTTTCTCAAATTTATTGAGTAGTATTTTATGGGCTTCCCTCCCACACATACTTTCTGAATGTTTGTGGCATCTTTGGTGTGTGTGTGTGTGTGTGTGTGTGTGTGTGTGTGTGTGTGAATGCATGTGTGTATGCAAGTGCATGTGAATGTATATGTGTGTGCGTAGGCAGGAATCAATGTTATGTATCATTCCTCAGGCACCATGGACCTTCTAAAAAACATTTACATGTATGTATGTATGTATGTATGTATGTATGTATGTATGCATGTATGAATGTATGTATTTGCTGGGTTGTTTGTGTGAGTGTGCACCTGTGCCACACTGTGTGTACGGAGGTCAGAGGATGACTTTCCAGAAGCAGGTTCTTCTGCAAAGTTCTGGTCTAGGGATCCAGCTCTTGTTGTCAGGCTTGGAAACTGGCTGTAGCACTTGAGCCACCTTAACAGCATCCCCCTCTGTCTTGGTGACATCTTCTCTCTCAGTTGCCTGGACCTTGTTAGGTAACTTATGCTGGATGGCCTGTGGGCACTAGAGACCTCTTTCTATCTTGCCAGCACTGGGATTGCAAGCATGTGCCATGTACACAGGGGTTTGGTTTGTTGTTCATTTGGAGGGGCATTGAACTTGTCCTTGTGTTTTAAGGCAAATGCTTCTACCAACTGACCTATTGCTGCAGCTCCTTTTGTAGCATTTATCTTTCATTTTGTTTACTTTCTTTCATGTGAGCAAATATCTTTCTTCCATCAGATGCTCCCCCAATCATTTCTACACTAAAATAATTCTACAAAGTGCTATTTGTAGAAAAATGAAAGCCACTACTCATGAAGACATAGAAGAAATGAATGAAGAGATTTAGGAATACCTGTTTCTTTGCAATGGTAATAGTAGAAGCTGGGGTAGCCTTATAGTGTGTGTCTTCAACAGGATGTTTGGGGAGTGTTCGGCCATGAAGCAGATGTCTTTGAGGACTCCTGAAATGGTTTTATGCCCTGGCTCATTGCTCACAGTGTTCTTTGTGCCACAGTGTCAGGTTCAAGAGAACACTTTCACTAAATTTTGTAGACTTGGTCATCCAAAAATGGCGGTTTTTATCCAGGTTCCTGGAGTCCATTATGCCCACACCCAGTTTCTGGGATTATGGTTCAATCTGGGCCAAAGATAATGTCTGCGAGCAAAACCTTCAGGTAGAACACCAAAGGATTGCTTAGCTCTTGTCAGGAAAACTACTAGGAAGTGAATCTGTGATTGCAGAAGTGGCATGCAGATGCAGCCTCTCTAGGGAGGAAGCCTGCCTGCGTCTGTTTGTCCTACTTAGCCTCAGGCATTATGGCAGCTCAAAGAACCCACTGCAAGGGCTCTCTCCAACTATCTTGGAAGGAAAATCCAATGTAATACATTTGTACCAACTATGGTATTGGTGCTAAGAATGCTCCATGATGAAAATTCAGTTTTCTATTTCTTTGCTTTTGTTTTTTGACACAAAGTCTCGTGTAATCCAGGCTGGCCTCAAGCTCACTATATAGCCAAGGATGGCCTTGAACTCCTGATCTTCTTGACTCCACCTCCCAAGTACTGGGATGACAGGCATGTGCCACAGTTTTTGGCTAGGTTTTTGATTTCTGGATGCTAGGGCCCCTTAAGCAGTTTGAATACCTCACAGAAAAGGTACATTTTAGCTAAGGCTCCATCATCCTTCTGGCTAAAAGAGTCCCTGAAATGTCGGAGAAGGGATTTTTAAATAAAAATCCCACATGATTTAAATGTTCCCATGAAAGGTGTAATAAACTGTGCTTCTTGATTCTATTTGAAGACATGTCAGACAGCAGGGGCTCTCTTGACAAAGGCAGCCAGCAAGTGACTCTACTCCCCCAAAGACAGCATTTTCAAATTGTGCTTTTGCTGCTCCAGAAAGGTTAAAAAGGAAGTGAAACCTTCCCTCCTCTTCCACGCTTTTCTGGTGGACTTTGCTGGTATTTTACCCCAAACAAAGCGAAAGTGCCTGCCCGTCCATCCAGTCCCTAGAGATTTGCTAGGGAAGGCTCAGGCAGGCAAGAATTGTACCTGTTTGACTTCTTTGGCTAGGAAATGAAAACAGAAAAGCAACATTGAACTTGGCAATCGAAATAGCAGCCCTGTGGCTGCTGCCATCACAGGCTTGGCTAGCCCACTTGTAGTAGAAGCACGGTTCTGTCCTGAGAGCCGACTCAGCCATTTCTCAACTGTAGAGCGATCTGGGGCCATGCGGTTGTTTCCTCTTCCTGACATGACCAGCTGGAGCAGAGGAGGTGACAAGCTAGACAGAAACACATGCAAATAAAAACCAAGAACTCCAGAGAGCAAGACAACCATGTCCAGACTGACAATGAGGTTTGGGGCTTCAGTTCGAATGCCACCGATTTAATTCAATTTAAATGAATTTGCTTTAATTCTTTAAAGGAATGCACACGCTGCCATTTGCAGGGCTCTTTGTATGTGTACTGCAAGGAATTTGTGTTTAAAAGACAAATTAGAATGAGTGGAAAGAATTGTCACTTATGGGCTGGGGATGTAACTCAGTTGGTAGAGTGCTTGCCTGGCATGGCACAAAGCTCTGGGTCCCATATATTATGGGACATGCCTGTAATTTCATCAGTGGGCAGGTGTGAGCAGGAGGACAGGTCATCCTTGACTGCATAGTGAGTTTGAGGACAGCCTGGAGCACATGAAACCCTGTCTTTAAAATATATATATAAGCCAGGCATGGCGGACCACACTTTTAATCCTAGCACTCAGAAGCAGGAACAGGTGGATATCTGAGTTCAAGGCCAGCCCAGTCTATATAACAAGTTTCAGATCAGCCAGGGCTACATAGTGAGATCCTGTCCCCCAAAATAAAATACACGTGCTTTGGGGCTTCCTTTTTCTAGTTATGAAGGTCTCACACCCCTCCTACAACTTTAAAGATGTTTAGATTTAAGCCAAGCTTGAGTGCTGAGGGAGATTTTCATTCCCCTGTGTCCAGATTACCACAGATGACAATGTCAGTATTCTGAATTCATGCATCTTCTGTTTAGGATAATGTTAAGTTTCAATTCCCACAGTTCCATGCTAGCATGGATACTACGGGGATAAAGGTAGACGCAGTAAAGATTTTATATTTCAAAGGCCTTTCTTCTGTTTTCAGTCCTAGTACTCTGGCAATGTGTTGAGAAAATCTTCCTTCACCCATGGTGACCAGGCAGCCACAGCTCTCTTCCTTCCTCTTAACCGTTTGCATTTCTATGGTCTTTCTTAACTAAGAATGCCAAAGAACCTCCCAAAATGTGAGAATCAATTCAATTACGTCTTCTTTCTGCTTTTGGGATGAATATGGCATCATTTTTACTCATTTCAGAACTAGAAAACGAAGGCCCTAAAGCTGTAGTGGTGTTTCTTTCTCTGCAATATTCATATAATACAATAGAAAATATCAGATTTTCTTCTTGCTTGAATTGGCAAGAACTCTCTGTAGAGGCTTTTGATGACTCTCACTTCCTTCAGACCTTAGCTTTATTAACTTGCTGTCCTAATTAAACCTCCATTGTGTAACTAACTGAATACTTGTGATTAGAGAAGACTATAAGGAAATTAAGTATATAATTAAAAGCCTGCTTTTTATAGTCTTTCCTTTCATATGTCTGTATTATGAATTTTCCATTTATATCGCTCATACCTGTGGTTCCTTACTTTAGAGTGATCATTCTTGGTACCCTAAACTTTTTGTACCTGCCCACAAGACACCATGGGGCAAGGAGCTAGATGGCTCGGTGGAAGAAGTGCTTGCTGTGTTAGAATGAGGACCCAGGTAAAACTGGATGGAGTAGTGTCCACAGGCAACTATGGCAAGATGGGAAGTGAAGACAGAATCATTGAAAGCTCAAGGGTCAGTGTCTTAGTCAGGGTTTCTATTGCTGTGAAGAGACACCATGACCATAGCAACTCTTATAAAGAAAACATTTAGTTGGAGACTTGCTTACAGTTCAGAGGTTCAGTCCATTATCATCATGACAGGGAACATGGCGGCACGCAGGCAGGCATGGTGCTAGAGAGGTAGCTTAGAATTCTACATCTTGCTCAGGCAACAGGGTGTGGTCTATCTCACTGGGCGTGGCTTGAGCATAAATGAGACCTCAAAGCTCACTCCCACAAAGACACACTTCCTCCAACAAAACCACACCTACTCCAACAAGGCTACACCTCCTAGTAGTGCCACTTCCTTTGCAGGCCGTTTTCTTTCAAACCATTACAGTCATCTTATGCAGCAAAGAGCAAGAAGACCTCTCTCAAACAAAGTAGAAGGGCAGGGCGGGCCAGCACCCAAGGCTGTCTTCTGATTTCCATATGGGGCTGTGGCACAAGCATGCCTGTATCCACATGCCAATAAGCACAGGAACACAGGCACGTAAAACAATAGAAACTTCACTAGAAAGGGAAACATTTTGTAACTGAGGGACTACATATTTGTGACCAGAGAAATACATTTTTGATACTTAGTCTGTCAGACTACAGGACTCTGAGAAACCCAGATGAAAGTATCTCACCAGGCTGAGCTCACCCAGAAATTTGAATGCTTTTTTGCACTATCTTTTAATTGTGTGTTATCCTTTAGACTGTGGAAATTAGGCCATCTTCCCCCCCTTTAATAAACTGACCTCACAGCACTCCTTTAGAAAATTATTCTTCATGGATTGCTCATTTTTTTTTTGATTGACTTTTTTTTCCTGCTTGGGAGAAGATACTGCACTGTCTAAAAACAAGTAACAAACAAAAAACCCTACATTATTTTATATGTGTGTGTGTGTGTGTGTGTGTGAGAGAGAGAGAGAGAGAGAGAGAGAGAGAGAGAGAGAGAGAGAGAGAGAGAGAGCGCATGTATGGAGGTCAGAGGACAACTTGAAGGGGTTGGGCATGTATGGAGGTCAGAGGACAACTTGAAGGGGTTGGTTCTCTACTTTCCACCATGTGGGTCTCAGGGATCGAACTCAGGTCAATAGGCTTAATGATGAGGTCCTTCACCTACTGAGACATTTTGATGGCCCTGCACTGACCTTTCGCACAACCATGTAGGTAGTACAACTTGTTTCATATTTTTGTAAAACGTGGCCTCCATCTAATACAAATCTGACCAAACACTTGAGGCTGTCCTTTGAAAGTCCATTTTGCTTGCTTCTTTCTTTCTTTCTTTCTTTCTTTCTTTCTTTCTTTCTTTCTTTCTTTCTTTCTTTCTTTCTTTCTTTCTTCCTTCCTTCCTTCCTTCCTTCCTTCCTTCCTTTCTTTCTTTCTTTCTTTCTTTCTTTCTTTCTTTTCTTTCTTGTTCCTTCCTTCCTTCCTTCCTTCTTTTCTTTATTTATTTCTCAGAGTCCTTAAGTTTTCTTTTAGCTTTGTTTTTAAGACATGGTCTCCTGTAGCACAGGCTGACCTCAAGCTTACTATGTAACCAAGAATGTCTTTGAACTCCAAGTACTGGAATTACAGGCCTGTGCCTCTATACCTGGCTTTACTTCTCGAGTGAGTGAAATGTTTCCATTCTCTTCAAGGGGGAACATGAATTTCACTTGGCTGGATGGATAAGGAATCAGGCCTGAAGACTGGCTGTTGGAAGTGTTACAGGAGCCTTGAGAGGTGCTCTGTGAATGCCCATCAGGGAAAAGCTACTTCTTTGTCTTAGGTAAAGGCCTAACATTCCAAGCTACTCAAAACATGAAATAGTTAATCCAGTTGAACATATCAAAAATTTGACCAAGGAACACCTCTTAAGAAGGTGGGGCCACTCCTAAGAAGACATAAGCCATGCTAAAGAGATAGGAGGAATAATTATCCCTTGAAGGAGATAATATATGTTTCCTTCCCTGAACCCCACTAACCCCAGATAGTCACTACAAGACACTATAAGATTCTATTGGGTCTGCCCCAATTTCCCCCTTTTCTTCTCTTCTATCTCTTTCTTTTAGGTGCTGGGCAGAGCCCAAGTATACTTTTCTTGTACTGTGGTCTTCCTTACTCTTTCTCTGAAGCACTACCTCTTTTTTGCCTTGCAGTTGCTTGTCCAAAATATGCCTAACCCCCATGACTAACTCAAATGGCATGGCTTTCTCTCTCTCTTAAGCTCGTACATATTAATAAATAATAAACTTCCCTTTAAAACTCACCCTCTGTAGTCCATGGATTTCATTTTTGGAATTCTTAAGATAAAACCTGAAAGCCACTGGCTTAGAATGGCTTTAGGAATGATCAAGTTTCCAGGACAGTAGCTCCCCAAGAAAGACTGTTATTCTCAAAGACACCCAATATTCCATTATCAGAAGGGTGTGTGTTGGGAGGGAAGATGGCCTTGTTAACCCCTTTTAATGCCTGTACTTCTATCCTGCTTGCCAATAGTATTTTTTCCTAATGTCTTTTCACCCTGTTTTTACAGTCACCTAGTCAACAAGTTACTCTAAACTTTGTTGAAAAGAATCTATTAGTTCTCAGCACACAGATTGTTCTTTAGTTCTCATATATGAGTGTAAACTTGCTTTGAATGTCCTGACATCTTCATCTAATGGCATCATGCTTTCTTCCTGCCTTTTTAGAAGTGACTTCTTCTAAATGATGATGGCCCCAGAACCTTAACCTCCATAGTAAAAATTTCTCAAGTAGTTCACCTCCAAAATTGAATGACTGCTTCAATTCATGAGGTTGCCAGATGTTGAATGCAAGTCCCCTTAAGTGTAGTTTGTAGACTTGTTTGGGAAATCACATCAGACTTTTTTATGAAAGGACTATCAGGAACTCTACCTTGGGTCTAGAACATCCTCTTTTCAAAAAACAGTGCAGTTGTGCTATGGTTGTAGCTCAGTTGGTAGAATGCTTGACAAACATGCACAAAACACCAGGTTAATGGCAAGTCCTCTACAAACTAGGCATGCTGGTGAATAGCTGTACTTTGAAGATGGAGGCAGGAGGATCAGAAGTTCAAGGCCATCCTTGACTACACAGAAAATACAAAGTTAGCCTGGGCTATAGGAGATCTAGTCTCAAAACAAAATCAGTGGTGGTGTGGAGACTCCACCCACCAGTTCCTAGCATTTTTTATTTCATGGCTCTCTGACTTTTCTGGGAAGTTCTAGGTCCAAGTTTGCGAATACAATTGTAACTGTGCCCAAATACACCCAAGGTACATAGATACCCTTGACTTCTAGTATTCCATGTTAACTTTGGACAGGTCACTCTGTTTGGCTTCGATTTTCTCATTTGTAAAATGACATAATTGGGTTAGGTTCTTTCCAAGCCTCTCCTGATCTTTTCTGTCTCCAAAGGTCTCTAATGAAAAGGCCAGCTGTGTCACTGTGGCTTTCATCCCAGCACCCCAGAGACGCTCTCCTCAGGCTTGTCATGCATACATAGCTGCAAATAGGACTCCCTGCCTCATTTTTAAAGAAGAACAAATGGATAGGGAGAAGTGAAACACACAGTGTTTCAGTTCTGACTTCGTGAGGTTTGAATTTAAACGTCTTTTCACATGAAACAGTGAGTGGGTAGAAGAAGCCTACAAAAAGAAAGCCCCAGGTTGGATGAGCAATGGGCACCCCCTTTTTGTTGGCAACTCTCTTTCTGAACAAAACAGAGCACTGCTCAAAGCTCAGCTGCCAGAAGAAAAACTAAGAAAAAGGAGGAAACAGAGCGGGGCTTGGAGAAGGAGGTTGAGGATGTAGCTCAGTCGGTAGAGTGCTTGTCTAGCATGCATCTCAACACTGGGTTCAAGGTCACAGAGAGCAATATGAGACCCTATGTCAAAGAGAGAGGTGGGGCAGTGGAGGGGGGAGGGAAGGTGGTGGCATATGAGTTCATGGAGGCCCTCGGCCAACTCTCCGAGCTCCAGTGTTGCTGCATCTGCATATATCAGTTTAACTAATGGGATATAAATGGTTACAGAGGCCATGGAAGCAGAGAGATTGGCTCCCAGTCCCAAAGACTTTCAAAAAGGGGATGGGGGTGTAGTTCAGTGGTAGAGCGCATGCTTAGCATGTGCAAGATCCTGGGTTTGATCCCCAGCACTCTCCTCACCCAAAGACTTCCAGAGCCAGCTAGTCGTAGTAGTGACAGCATCTAGGAAACAGCTTATGGGCTGGGTGAATTGGAATGCAGGACAGTATGGGGCCAGGAGTAAGCAAGGTACACCCTTATTGCTTCATTCGGCTTCCTACAAGGTCAAGGGAGTCTGAGCATGTTGCCTACATATCACATGCTTGCAGTTGTCTCATTCACGTGAGTCCCGACTAGCAGATGCATTCCAGGCAAGTGATCATCTGGATAAGTTTTTTTTTTTAATAAGGCTTTGTTATTTCTTTAAATGAAAGACAAAAATCCGTCAGGGAATCTGGAAAGTCAGAAATGTAGCTCGGGGGTGTAAAGAGAAGATCCAGGGACTTGCCAAGGACTTAGACAGGAGGAGGAACTGATGAGGAAAACATATGACACTATTACAGTGGAATTTTCCCTTTTTTGGCCATTCCTGAATTTCCACAGTTGTAACCATTTGACGCAAGCTATTCTTCTGATTTTTTTCTTACATTATATAAAAATGTGGAGTCTACAAGAGTCAACATGCTGTAGGCCTGCAGCTTTCATATCTTACTCTTTTTTTAAAGAAATTCTTATTTCTCTGTCATGAATGTCTTGTCACACTTTCCTTGGAATTGGGGGGGGGGCATTAGAAGAAAAATTCAGTTTAAATATTGGACCCGTGATGAAGAGTATTTATTTGTCAGAGAATGACAAATAAGGAAAGGGAATATTATGCCTGTAGAAGACTGAAATCATCATCAGTAGTGTGAAAGGACGGACCTAAAGCAAATGCAGCATATACACTTTTGTGGAAGCCCTCAGGGGAAGACAGACTTCGTGGGAGGAAGTGGTGGCGACGAATGTGATACAGCTAGAGAATTAGAAAAGAAATGTGAATTTAAAGTAATATTGGCTTTAGAACATTCTGGAACCTTTAGAACATTTTTTAAAAATATTCAATGGTTCTCAGATGAAATTTCAGAGACAGAGAAGGCTGATTCCTCTGTCATAGACAAAACTATTCAAGTTTTTAGAGATACACAAAGACTAAAATCCAGAGTCTTTGTCCCCATGGGGCACTACTTCGTGTGTGTGTGTGTGTGTGTGTGTGTGTGTGTGTGTGTGTGTGTGTGTAATATGCTAGAGATGTTGAGAAATACTTTAGAGCAAAGTAAAAGTGGTACAGGATACAGACAAAACATGAGTGAGTGGCAAGTTATGAAATTTTATGTAGGTTATGTTTTTTAGAGACATGGTCTCACTACACAGCCCAGGCAGTGATCTTTCTGCCTCAGCCTCCTGAGTGAACTGCCATTCCTGGCTTATAGGTTATGGTTCTAAACATCATCATGTCTAGTTTTTCTTCTTTCTTTTTATAGATGGAGTATGCAAGAGAGTAAGGAATGAACTGACTAGCCTCAAATCCCCCAGCTAGCTAGTGGTCCACCAGGAATAAAACCAGCTCTCTTGACTGAAGATCAGAACTCTTTCTTCTTGCCTCAGCTTTGGCCATACCCACACTGAGAAATGAATTCCAGCAGCTGGATTTTGAAGCCTATCATTTCTTCCCTTTGCAACCATGATTTTATGATTCCTTGATAAATGAAACATGAATTGCCTATCAGCAGTTCTTACCAGCATCTAGGGGCAATCATGGAAACTCAGTTTTAGAAAGGGTTCATTTGTTAGCTGGTGATGTAAAAGTTGTATAGAGTTGAGTCAGCCAACTGTATGGTCAGAAAGCATCCCCAAGCATCCTCACTGCCCTCAGTGTTCTGTTGGGTGATGACAAATTGAGGAATAAAGGGCTCCATTTTCAACACAAGCATACAACATGAGATACCCAAGAGTCCTGTTAAGATGCAGATTCTTAACCATAATGTCTAGGTGTGGACAGGGATTCTGCACTTTTGAGTTTTCTGATCCACAGACTACTCTTGCAATGCAGAGTGCTTCTGCTCAGGTCTTCGTGGTACAACCAAGAAAGAAACCTCAATGTCAAAGCTTGCATTTTCTTTCTTCATTTCCCCATTGCCTTCTTCCGCTCCCTTGGAAGAATTCAACATTAAAAAAATGTTATGAAACACCAAACCTGAATTACAGTGGTAGGCAAGTAATTATCTGGGGCCAAAGCAGTTGTCTCAGCCTGGGGTTAGTTTAGCCAAGCCCAGTGCTGGAATGATCACTTTCCTAGATTGAAGACCACAGGGAATCGGCCAGAGCAAAATGGGTGCTAGTGTCTGAAACTTGGGGAGGTGAGAAGTGAAGTGGACAAGGCTTACTTACCACTGCACAAATGATTTTGAAAGCTTTTCCTTCCCCTCCCAGATTGCGAACTGAGTCTCTTGCTTGCTAATCTTAGCTGCAAGGGTGACTCAGCCCGTGTCTGCAAATGAAAGGCTTCACCCTTGGCTGTGACATAAAAATAGCAAATAATGTGTGCCGGGTCAGGACTTTTCCTGGGTAAGGGACAGCCACTGGCCCCTAAGTAACTCTAAGGGAAGGAGTGTCTGTGAATGAGAGGGACAGGTTAGAGAACCCATGTGTGGACAGCACACCCACTCAGCTGCTGCTTGCCAGCATCGCTTCTAATGCCCTCTGCATTCTTCATACTTGGTAGCTTGACACAACTTTTGGCTGGTGACAGCTTTGGCTGCCAGGGAGCTTTGTGGATGCATGTCCTGGGAATTCAGAGGACAGCTCAGGAGGGGATAGGAAAGTCCTCATACGGTGATCTGGCTGATCTTGAGGTCACTAGATGCTCCAGGTCTCTTAGCAAACTCAGTTTCTTCTTCTAGGAAAGCGGTAACAATAACAAGAAAAATTTTAAACCTCATCTATCAGTGTATGAGGCTTTCTAGTTCTCCTAACCATTGTGGAGGTCAAAATAGTGCTGTCAGGACCAGGGACTGGAGCTACAAGGAGTTTCATTGTAATTTGAGACTTTGTACCACGGGTAGGGATTTAGTCAGACCAGATAAGAGATGGACCTGGGGAAATCTTTGGCTTTCAAGGTATTCTTTCTATAGTGAAAACCTTTCACAAAATACTCTTTCACCTTGAAAAAATTGTATTGTCCTTGCTACTCTCAGGAAGGACAAATGGAATGTTCTGGACCACCCATCAATGACCCAGAAAATTGTTTTTCACTCTGGGAATTTCTGCTGGTCTCTTTTGTTCAAAGTTGAAACAGAAAAGTGGCAAACAGAGGTGGACGGAACTCTTTAATCAGTTACTAGAAACATTTCCCACAACCCAAATAAGCCATGAGAGGAAAACAAAAATGAGTTCCCTTGGCTAATATCAGCTCCAGGCCTGATAATAGCTGCATAGCCTTGGGGACGGGAAAGTGGGAGGGAGACCTTCCCTTCTACCTAAGCCCAACCTCCTGCTTGAGTAGATTAGGGAAAAGCTTCCCATTAAGTTCGTGCTTCTGGTAACTTGGGTGTGACTTCAACAGGGTTGAGGGCTGGGTAGTGCCAGGGGAACTGGCCCAAGATTCATGGGATCTTTGCATGACAAACACCACTGAAAATTAAGTCACGAGAAACAATCTTTAAAAACAAGTTTTCATTTTTAATTCCAATGGTCTCTTTCATTGCCACTTTAGATGTAGCTAAGAAATCTGCATGTTTTAAAACGCCACGTTGGGTGGTGCTTTTTCTATGTAAGTGAGTTTGGGTGGTGTGTGAGTACATCCAAGAGTGCTTGTTTGGAGGTCAGAGGAGGATGGATGTCTATCAGCTTTCACCTTATGAAACAGGGCCCTTCGCTGAACCTGGAGCTAGACTGATAGCCATCAAGCATCAGATTCCTGTTCCCACTATGCTTGGATTATACCTCATGGGTGTTTATGCCTAGCCTTTTTTATATGGGTGCTGGGGATTCAAAGTCAGATCCTTATGCTTGCATAGCAACCGCTCTCACATACTGAGCCACTTCTCCAGCCCTACCATTGGCCCTTGCAAAAGTCCATGCTTCCAGATGTGTTGCAAGTAGATACCCTTTGATGCGGTCATCTGTGTTTCTCTGGAATGAGCTAACCCCAGGATGGAGGAGGGGCGGAAACAGGCAGGGGAAAAATCATTTTACTTAGCAGAAAAATTGCCAGGACAGAACAGTGAATTCCCATACATTCTTCACCCTTCTGCCAAGGGTCTGCCTTTACATTTCCACTGTGTATTTGTCAAAACTAACGTTAGTACAATACTCCAAACTCCAGACTTTGTTCTAATTTCACCACTATTTTTCCATTAATGCGCTTTCTCTATTCAGAAGCCAATTCAGGATGCTACATTGCATTGAGGCATGTGCCTTATTCTAACTCCACTTGAGCTAATCTAGCTGCTATCTTAAATTTACTGTGGAGAAGAGGGTGCTCATGAATCTTCCTCCTACCCCCTAAGACTATATAGGAAGTTAAAGTCGCTGAGAAAGACTATTTTTTCCAGTAGTATAACCTCTCAAGTACTTGTAAACTGCACATTTACCTGTAAATAACCTGTAAGCAATCTGTCACTTGTGCTGATACTAAGCATATCAGTTCAGCAAGCTAAACTCGGCTGGAATTGTTCCTTTGTTCTGTCTTTGTGTCTTGTCTGGGGTGAACAGAAGTTTGTTCATATCCCCAGGAGAAGTCCATACAACTGGTAGTTCAGTTGGGGATCACTTTGGGGTTCAACTGGAGATCATTCGGAAAAAACCCGATTCATCTTTCTTTTCCTTTGTGGTAGATAGTTGAACTGCCCCATTTTGCAGCAAAGAACTCCAAAGGCAAAAATCAAACCAAACCGTGTACTGACAGACCCCAGGTAGAAAATCTTTAATTTCATTCGTTGCTTCATGATTTTGCTGTTCTCTCTCCACCCAAGCTAGCACTGCAGGCTTTTATAGTAGAAGATGTTGCAGCTATGGACTGATATTCGTTTCCCTAATTAAAACCAAGGAGCCATGGAGGAAGTGGGGCAGTGTGACTTCCACTCAGGCACAATGCAGTCTCGGGAGAAGAGCATGGAACATGCTAGGGAGAAAGACAACAGAGTTGAAAACAGTGTACACCAAGAGCAGATGGCTGTCAATGTGAGAAAAATGTCAATGATGACTTGTAGGATTTCAGGTAGTGTTTATCTAGAATGTTCTTCAGCTTTGCTTTCCACATTCAAATCTGTGCTTCAGTTTTCCAACCAAGGCAGATGCCAAGTTTGCCAAGATGTAGGATCAGTTTTCTTCTCCTTCGATCTTTCATCAAACTCTTCCTGTGTATGTACTCACCACCAAACTCAGACTGTGGAAACGGAGGTGCCGGGGAGCACGGGCTGCTACTGAGGACAGGCAAATCTGACTCGAGAAAGGCTGAGGTGACTCCAGGTTCCATCTCAAGAGCTCACTAGATGAGAGAAGAGGGTGAGAGCCCTGGGTGCTTCTCTCTATGGCTGAACGCTGGAGCTAAGAAGGTACTGGAGGTAGGGGATACGGTGAAGTTCATAGCTGAGGGGAAGCCAGTGTGACTTGAATACCCGAGTAGATCTTGATCCATCTGAGCCTCTAATATCTTCCATCTGTTGAAGACAATATTACCATCTGCCCTACCTAGCTTGAAGAGCATGAATGAAAAGCAAATAACCCAGAATGCATTGTCTCATACAACAATACTTGATGAAGAGTTACCATTATTTGTATTGCTTCATGTAATGCAAGTGAGTGCTTTTCTACATTTGAATTTCTTACAATACTGGGGTCTTATTGTACTAAAGAAGATAACAAGACTCATGTTACTGGGGAAAATATGGAAATTTGCCTATTACAGTAGACAGAATAATGACTTTGTAATATAGGGCATTCCCACATGCTAAACTCCAGATCCTATGAACTTGGTTACATTAGATGCTGTATTAGTTGTTTTTCTCATTGCTGTGACAAAATGCTATGCAAAAACATCATAAGAGTTTACTGGTTTTAAGAGATACAGTCTATTGTGGAAGGGAAGACACAATGACAGAGATGTAAGGCAGCTAGTGACATTGGGTCAAGAATTATTAAGATCAGTGAATACTAGTGCTCAGCTCACTTTCTAAAGGAAGATGTGACTACAGAAAGGAGAAGCAGAAGTCTGGAAGCACTAGAGATGGGAGGGTTGAAGCTGGGAGAGACCAGGCAAGGGATTCTCACCAAGAGCCTGCAGAAGGAATGCACTCCTTAGAGTATTTTGCTCTCAACCCACTGAGATTCTTGTCTGGCTTCTGATCTACAGAATTACAAAATAGAAAGTGTGTGTTAGAAGCATCAAGGTGGTTCAGTAGTTAAAAGTGTTTGTTGAACAAACCCAGTGGTGACCTGTTGGATCCCTGATTCTCTTAGTGGAAGGAGAGAACATACTCCTGAAAGCTGTCCTCTGACCTCTACACATACACCATGTCATATGCCTGAACTCTCTCTCTCTCTCTCTCTCTCTCTCTCTCTCTCTCTCTCTCTCTCTCTCTCTCTCTCTCTCTCTCTATCCCTCCCTCTCTCTCTCAAATGAAACAAACAAAACAAAACTGTGTTGCTTTGAGCCTATTGGTATGTGGTGATTTGTTCCTGTGGCAATAGACAAATGAATACAATTGCCCATGACAATTCTGAAACAATGGCCTGTCCTTGGATATAAAAGAACAAAGCATTTCTAAACCGCAGCAGCTTTTCAGGAGCCCCCTTGGGTCCTCTTCACAGATACACATGATCAAGAATGGAGTCTTGTTTCCCCTGATTTATTTGGCATGATTTGTGAGTGCCCATCTTGGGCAGCCGTTTACAGAGCTCTGTTTACACTTTCTATTATATTTGCCGAGCTTTATATACCAAACACTGTTGACCGATTTAGGTTCCCTGCTTCTGTGTTGGGCAGGTTGTGCCAGGGCTAACTGAAAAGGGAAATTCCAATCCAAGGGCAAAATGGTGTTGGTAGAGCCCAACTCAAAATGTTTAAAGAAGAAGGAAAGGACTTTATTCCCCTGCGTTTCCGAGGCTTTCCTGACAATGGAATGTCATAGCTTTCTTAGATGTAAAACTAGAAGCAAACGGCATTAAGAGAAGGAGTGAAAAAAATCCCACTTCTTAGGTAAACATCTGTAAAAGGATTTGGAACTGAGGAGAAGGAAGTTCTGAGGCCTACTAAAGGGAAGGAAAGGCTGTATTTACCAGCCCTGGATTGTGCTTCCTGTTGTGAAGTTCAAGGCTGTTTCATAACAGCACTGTGGGGGAAGGGGACTGCAGTAATGAGGAAGCCACTCTTGGTTCCTCCATATGACACAGCTAATGACCTTGCCTGTGTAGGGAAATAGATGCAAGACCTTGACTCTTGCAGCTAATGATAAAGCCTGCTCTTTTAATTGCAAGGATATCTTTAAGAACAAAATTGTCAGCCGGCCGGTGGTGGCACAAGCCTTTAATCCCAGCATTCGAGAGGCAGAACCAGGTGGATCTCTGTGAGTTTGAGGCTAGTCTGGGCTACAGAGTGAGTTCCAGGACAGTCCAGGACAGGCTCCAAAGCTACACAGAGAAACCCTGTCTCGAAAAAAAAAAAAAATAGAATTAGATTGTCGACTTTACTTTTAATTAGATTGCACGTCCTTTACTCTCATGCAAGGTTCTTCGCCTTTGTGGAGTATAAAGGGCTAAGCACTCACCAGAGACCTCCCCACAGCTATTGGACCTCCTCATACATGTATTAGCAGTCACCACACACTCAGAGGCTAGAAAAGCCAGTGTAATCCCTGAAAAAAAAATGAATTAGGTTCATGTCTTTCTCATTGTAGAACTTTACCACAAATGCCATGAAAAGTGTTTTGAAGAAGATTTCCACAGAAGGACAGTCAGGAAATCGAGATGGAATGTTTTCAGCTTGATGGGAGACTTGATAACCCGACTGCATGCTTTTGAGAATGAACAATAAGGTGACTAAGGTGACTAAGCTGACAGCTGACAGGTATAGTGAAAGAGACTTCCAGGCTATCCCTTTGGAGCAATGCTCAAAAAATGTCGACTTTTTCAGCAAAAAGATCCTTCAGGTTAGTGAACAGAGGTGGGGCTCTCTGATCACGCTCCATGTTCAAACTCATATTGGCCTGTCTCCTGACTGTATTGCCTTCACTGTGTTAATTCATGCCTCTGTGTTTCAGTTTCCTTATTATAAATGGGGAAAGCAGTAATAGTTTGCATTGTCCTTGGAAGAATTAAGAGAAGCAATATATAAACCTTGTAAATTGCACCTGGTGACATAAAATGTTTGATTAAACAGAATGGATGCCAATTCATGGCAGAGGAGTTAGAACACAAATAGGCAGTTGAGAATGGAAAGCAAAACTTGCAAACCCAGGAAGCCCTCCCTCCCGTGTGTATGGTATCAGTTGCAGCCACCATTCAAGGCTCTTCATAGTCTCCACCAAGCTTTCTCTGCCTCCATCCTTTCAGAGACTTCTTACCAATCCCAATAGTCTTCAGGACTTTTTATCTCCTTCCTTAGACTTGCATGTTCTTGAAGTTTTCATTTTTCAAAGAAAATTATTTGAAGGGACTTCATATTTCTGTCTTATTCTTAATTTTTTTTTTTTAAATCTACTCCAGAAACACAGCATGGCTTGACAAAGCTACTCAACTTTGAACTTGGAAAGAGTAGACTTGAGCCTAGTATGGTGGTGCACATCTGTAATCCTAAAACTCCAGCAGTGGAGGAAGGAAGATCAGAAGTTCAAGGACACCTTTAGTGACACAGCACGTTCAAGGCCAGATCAGACAGACTACACAAGGAGAGAGAGAGAGAGAGAGAGAGAGAGAGAGAGAGAGAGAGAGAGAGAGAAGAAAAAACCCCACATAGCTAAACTCTCAGGTTTTCAATATTCCTTTGATATGACACCAATGGTGTCATATAAAATATTGGGGTACCACTTTTCTAGCAGCCAATGTCTATACTCTTGGCATTCTTGTATCTTTACCCAGTTATCACTTAACTTCTGACATTTGGTTACTCATCTTTCTATCGGAGCCTAAATATTCTGGGGTAGGGATGGATGCAAACATCATATTCCCAAGGATCTCTCTTTAGTTCCAATTGCAAGGCTGTCACTATGGAGAATTTCTGCAGATATTTGCATGGACTCAATAGTTAGGCTCTAGGAAGGCACTCACTGAAGGCACTGTGGCTGTCTGAAGTAAGGCCTATCACTGTGTGAACTGCTGGCTGGCCTCTTCTCCCACACTGAGTTCTATCTCAGTGCTGTGTTCTTATCACCCAGCCTGCTGAACACATTGGAAGCGAAAGCACAGACCTATTTTTTTTTCTTGATGGGACACAGTGTACTGGGAAGTAGAAAAAGTCAAAAAGAGAACAGACCTGCTTTGTTCCCTTTAGTCGAAGGTTTGGTGGGTTACAGAGTCTGCAGCACATTTTGGAGATCAGTAGGGCACAGAATATTTCCTCCTGTATGGAGCTCCTTTTGCAGGGAAATGCAGGAGAGTCCCAATTGTTCAACTTTGAACACCAACTGGGGAAAGTAGAAGGCAAGATCCTCCTCTGTTGAGATGACTTGCAGGGCCAAGCCACGGGCTACGCGGTGGCAAGTGGCACAGTGTCTACTTCGATCTTCTGAATGAATGAAGTTCATACTGGAGGCTTAGGAAATCTGCCTCTTGAGAAGGTCACCTCATTCCCTCGTTTAGTTGCATACTATCTCGGTCTTCTACAGTCTAGATTAAACCTATGGGGCCTCATCGCAGATGTGATCTCATGGTACAATTAAACAGCCCTCTTGTCAGATCATTCCTATTGTGTGTCTTCATTATAGGTTAGGAAATGTTGAAATAATGTTCGGTAATCCTCTATGTCCCCAAGGAGGAAAAAAACAAAAAAACAAAAACAAAAATCATGGCCAGGTCTTCTAGAAATACCTGCCTTCTAGCACTCCTTATCTTTTCATTATCTTTTCCCCAGTAAGTCAGATCCTACTTTCTGTGTCAGGCAAGAAGCAATGGTTCTTCCCAAACGTTTGGAGAGAAGAGGGTGGATCAGATGGCATGCACCTTCCATTTCCAGCATGCTACATATATGCTTTTCTGCCATTCTGCAGGGGCTTAGGGCCTGTTTGCTTTGCCATGCCCTAAATTCAGACAGCATGCTCAGTTTTCTCAAGAACCTGACACTCTGGGATGTCTCGGGCCAGGGATGACAATTTTCACACATATTTTCATCTCTCCTGAGCCTCACTGGGTGTGTCAGGAAATCATTCTTTGCATGCTTTCCAAAATTATAAGGTTTCAGGTGGACTCCCAGATTGTAAGTCCTATTTGAACAGAATTAAACTATTCCCGCTGAGGCCCGAGACAGTGCTTCAATCTCCAACAGACATTTTCAGGGTTGAATCTAATTCTCATTCAGTAAGCCCACTCCCTCTGAGCTATTTTTAATTGAGAAGAACATTGGTCTAAGAAATAGAGTCAGCTTCTTGTAGAAAATATATTCAGAATTTCCCCATAAACACGGACTCCCATGACAACCAAACAAATAGAGAAAAGAAAGGAGAAATTCACTATCTTGAAGCCACCCGCACACCATAACACTTTCTGCTAAACAGATCCTGTTTAAAATTTTGTTTTTATGACTGAAATAAAGAATGACCTTGTGTTTAAAAGCTCTTCCTACTCGTTTAATTTTCCTTTAAACTAATACAGATATTTCAGACACACACACACACACACACACACACACACACACACACACACACACACGTACCAGGTGTGGTGGTGCACACCTATAATCCCAGGACATAGGAGACTGAGGCAGGAGGACTGTGAGTTTGAGGCCACCATAGGCTATAGAGTGACTTGTAGCCTGGGCTGCATGAGTTCTGGCCTGGGCTAAATAATGTATTTAAGGAGTGGACTGGGTTACACTGAGAATCCCTGTCCCCCCCCCCCAAAAAAAAAGCAAGAAAGAAATTAAAAACACAAAGAGACAAAAACACATCTATCCAATGCATAAATATCAAGTTCATAAGTTTGATCTAACTGGTCTTTGTATCAAAATTCATATGGACTGTTTTCGTGTGCCTTGGTCTTCCGCTATTCTTTGTCCTTCTCGCTCAATGAGTGGCTTATGTCTGGTAAAACAGCCTCTCCTCTCCTCTCCTCTCCTCTCCTCTCCTCTCCTCTCCTCTCCTCTCCTCTCCTCTCCTCTCCTCTCCTCTGTTTTATTCACCTCATTAAAGTCTTCATGTTGGCATGTGGGTGACAAATACCACAAGCAGAGCCCCTTCTTCCTTTATATTTCTCTTTTTTATATGACATTTCTTCCTCCATATGTGCTTCTCCCTGGGGGCATTTTCAAAACCACAGTTAGGGGGACGTAATTTTTTTCTCCATAAATTACCACAGAATCAGTGTCTGAGAGATAAACAGCTCGAGTGACTCCCAGCCAATCCTTGGATGATTCCCTTATTCATTAGGAGTGGCTTTCAATGCCCTGGAGCTACCCTTCCTGTTATCTGAAGACAACACACAGTGAGCACTGCATTTTTTTAATTAACTCACTAATTGTGCCATGTCTCTCCTCTGCTGATGTTGTGTGTGTTCTGCTAGAAGATATACGGCTCATCATTTTTCTTTCTTCATGTAAGCAATTTGCATAAGGGTTCCTCACAAGGATTCTCACAGTATCCAACTATAGTAGGAGAAAGTTTGGAAGAAACTTTGCCCAAATAAAGGACATTTAAGATGATATGTCTGAAGAGTATTCGGAATTATGGAATGTTTATCATACTACAGTGAACATATTTCTGTAAAATGTATTCCTACGTGAGACATTCTATAAAAGTTAATTCCCAAGAATGGGACTCATTTATAAATATTAATAATTTTATGAATAATCTGGAAAAAATGGTTCAGTGGTGAAGAGACAGTCTGCTCCTATAGAGAACCCAGAGTTCCCAGAACCCACATCAAGCAGCTCACAACTGCCCGTAACTCCAACTCCAGTGGGTCCAATGTCCTCTTCTGTTCTCCATAAGCACTGGATTCACATGCACAAACCTAAACTAAGATATACATATGTACACTTAATTAAAAGCAAAAACTTCTTCAAGAAGGATTAATAATTTATATCTAATACACATTGGTTGGGGGGGGGGGAGCTTCCAATGTTGAACCAATTTCTAATCATAAAGTAGTAATCAACTGAATGAAATTTATCTCACAGGATCATTTTGCATGTATCTTTCTTGTTCTAGGAGCATAAACTCATAAACTCAGCACTACCCACTTGTCTCTTCACTCATCTATAGATTGTTTTCCTGGAAAAATGTGCAGAGAAACTGCATAAAAATCATTCCATAAAGCATTTTCTTTGATGTTCCTAAATCATTCAGTAGTAAGAAGGTGCACTATAAAAATGCATAGTTGAAAAACATGATGTTTAAATATCCTGAAAGGTTCAGGATAAAGCTTTATAAGTACAGTCCAGCTTTGGGAATAAATGCTATGTTTGTTTTACTTCCATGGTGTTTAACGTTTTGTAGAGACATTTGAGATTGTTTAGAGGTGCTGTTCTGATTATACTAACATATAAGATTGACTTATAAAAATGAATAAGCCAAACATTCTTTTGGCAAAAAAACCTCTCCAGTCTATCAGCTGTGTTAATAAGCTTCTTTAATTCATTTATTTACACACTCAACAAGTATTTATAGAGCATATGGGTTGAGCATATGTTATGGATCACACTATGACTAAGTCAGTCCCTGCCCTCAAGTTGCACAAAGGATCTGGAGAGAAACTCCAGTTCTACATGGTAATTGCTTATTCAAATGTGTCTACAAGTCCTAGGTAGTGGGACAGTAGAAAGGAGTGAATGGTGACAGATTGAGGCATGGGGAGTGAGGTGGAAATTTCTAGACACTCAAGACCTGTCAAATGAAACCTGAGTGGGATAGGGCCAGAGGTAGTGGTCCTCAATGTGCTGACATTTTTTCTTTCAACACCTACAACTTGAGGAAGTCAGACAAGGTTCTTGGTAGAATAATCAATAAGTCAACCAAGGAAAGAAAAAAATCTGTTTGCCACTGTGGTTAAGTGCTGTGGAGGAAATGAAACCCAGGGATATGCCTAAGGAAGAGTACATATTTATTTTAGATGGTCTGGGAAAGCCTCGTTGTAGAATGGGAAAGGTAAAGCTGGAACAAGGATGACAAGAGACAAGGGGCCATAAGAACAGAGTGTTCCAGACTAAGGGCTGTAGCTAGAGTTTTCCTGCCTTGCCCACAGTCAGGACAAATCTCTGTCACCCGCGAGTCCCACAGCCACTCAGACCCAACCAAGTAAACACAGAGACTTATATTGCTTACAAACTGTATGGCCGTGGCAGGCTTCTTGCTAACTGTTCTTATAACTTAAATTAATCCATTTCCATAAATCTATACCTTGCCACGTAGCTGGTGGCTTACCGGCGTCTTCACATGCTGCTGGTCATGGCGGCAGCTGGCGGTGTCTCTCTGCCTCAGTCTTCTGCTTCCCAGAATTCTCCTCTCTCCTTGTCCCACCTACTTCCTGCCTGGCCACTGGCCAATAAGTGTTTTATTTATTGACCAATCAGAGCAATTTGCCATACAGACCATCCCACAGCACTTCCCCTTTTCTTTTTTTTAAAAAGGAAGGTTTTAACTTTTACACATCTCCAAAGCCAGCTTGGTATATTTGGGAATTTGGGCATAGCTTCTCTTACTACTTCCTGCTGGAGGGGGGCGCTGTATCTAATGGGGACACAAAATTTTAGGATCATGGAGTAGTCTGTGAGACTGTATCGTCTGAGCCAGTTGCCTTGAAACGATTCTGGATGTTGGATCATCTGGGCCATGGTGTCATCGGAGACCTTTCAGGTGGTCTTGGCTGGTCAAACCTGATGTATCTTAATCTGGAACAAATCCATAGCCTCTGGCTTTCTGTAGAAACAAAAGCAGAGCCTCTTTTCCAAAGTAACATATCCTTATAGCCAAATTTTGAAGTCAAGGTACCTTTAAAATAAACATTTTGGCATAACTCAACAGCTTTTGCAATCAAATGTTTTTCTTCAGTTACAAATATCAAAGAAAACATAATCCAGATTCTCTGTGTGGTAGCCATCTCTATGTGGCTTATTTTTTATATTACCTTGAGCCTGTTGCTTTAAACTGCAGCCTTTTAAGCCTGAAACGGTGCTGTGGCTGCTGGCTCCACCCACTTCAGCTTCCCAACATGGCGGTGGTACGTTTTCTCCCAGCTCCGGGAGCCCTGAGAGTGGAGAGATGGTTTCCTGTGTTGCAGAAAACCTGTATTGACCCCTGGATGGTCATGGAGAAGACTAATCAAGATGGCTAGAGGGTTTATATTATTGGGCTTTTACTCTTCTGACACCAGTTGCTGATGATTTGTAATAATAATGGCATAGTTTAGCAAAGATCAACGGTTGTGAACTATGGCTCTTCTAATATGATTAGGTGAGAGATGGTAGACTGGGGATCCAGCCAGAGAGAAAGGCCCCAGGATCAGGTAGAGGTGATGGATGAGCAAAGGAGGGAAAGTGGGGCAGAAGAGTAGAAAAGGGAGTGATGTCTAAAAGGCTACCAGATTAGCACATGAAAGAAACCAGTCCACAGAGTGGAAGGTATGAAATCCCCTGGCTTAGCCCCATGTGTAGTAGACATGGAACAGAAAGAGCATGCTCAAGAAAGCTGTGCTCCCCCAGTGCATGGCAGGAGGGATCATGGTGGTACTGGGCTATGCATTAAAGACCACAGCAAGGGATCACTGAGCTTCCAAATTTACCCCCAGCTTTGACTCACTTTCCCCCTTGGACCTGGGGATTTTTCCTAAACAGATGGTCTCTGCTTCTACTTCTATCCACATGTCTCTTTCTAATTTCTTGTACCAGGACTTAGGAACCTGGAAATCACCACTCAATGAATGCTGAGACCATTGGGACTGAGGAGGAGGCAGGATACTGTCTCCAGAGAGAGTGCTGAGAGCAGGCCTGGATTACAGCTTGGCAATACAGTCTGATTTCATGCTCCTTGTTTGCTTTAGGGTCACCTTTGCTCTGCCCTCTGGCCACCAAAAAAGATAAGAGTAATTTGAAAGGAAGCACAATGTGAGAACAACAGCTTGTTTACCTAAAATGGAAAATTCCTTAGAACAAGTCTGGCCACTGCCCATGGTTTCTAAACTGGCGAGGTCAATCTACCTTTGAACCTGGACAAGATCACTAGTGCCTAGACAGAGTTGGGGTCATTAATCCTGGAGCAAATACTCCTGTCTTCAGCTTCAACTTTTCCCAGGTTTGCTTTAAGGTGTGATCAACCTTTTGACATGGCAACAGACAGTTGTTCTCTACAAAGTTCCTAATTAGAAACCCTATAATAGATATTTTAAGAAAGATAAAAAGGCAAAAGAATCTTAAAATGGTAGATCACATTCTTAGACTTCAGATTTGATATGCCTGTGAACAGATATGCTAGAAATATTTACAACCCTTAGTTTTTTTTTTTCGGTCCCTGGCTCCACAGCAGTTTGAGCTAATTTCAGCTTTCCACAGCTCGACTTCCTACACTGACTCTCCCATGAAGCTGCCTGTGTCTGTGCTACAAACACACTGGATCAGTTCAGTCAAATAATTGCTTAATAGAAGGGAAAGGAAACCAGGCAAAACAAGGATTTGGTGTCGTGTAAACACAGCCCTTGACTCTTAGTTGAATATATAGCCTTCTCAGCCAGTTGTTTTGTTATGTAGACAGAGCCTCAAGCAGCTGTCCACTAGAAAACACACCCCTCACCTCAAAGGAAAAGACAATGCTTGAGGTTGGGTATGTGGCTTAGTTGGTAGATTGCTTGCCTAGGATCCTGGAAGCCCAGAATTAGATCTGTAACTTTGCATTAAAGCCAGCCAAGCTCGATGTCCTGTGTCTTCAATCACAGCACTCAGGAGGTGGAGGGAGGCAGAAGGATCAGAAGTTCAAGGTCATTCCTAGATACATATCAAGTTTGAGGCCAGCCTGGGATACAAAAGACCCTAAAGCAAGGAGAAAAAGATGTTATTTTGGAGCCAAAAATGAGTGACCATGACACTAGAATGTCGATTAAGCTTTTCCCAAATACCATATTTCAATGTGGTAAGTATCTTGAACTTTTTACAATAATTACAGAATAAAGAAAGCCATAAATCAAGGCACCTTTCAAATACATTGCGGGAAACATCAGGTTGGTGGGTTACAGCAAAGTAAAAAAAATCTCTGCTCTAGGCTAATGACGTCCTGGATCTTGGAGGAAATCCTACAACCACTACTTTATTAAACCATCATAATCCTACACTGCATTCTAAACATTTGTTCTTCTACCAACAGACAAATATAGTTCTCACCCCTCATCAAGGAAACTTCTCTTTGCAACAGATGCAGATATTACAGAAAACCATAACCAATCAAAATGCAGAGTTGTGGAGTCCAGTCCCAATGGATATATCTGTAACAAAGCACTTATCCATAAGGATTGCAGAACATTCCAGAAGAGGGGGGTAGAAAGATAATAAGAGGCAGGAAGTCAGAGAGTTTGCTGTGAGATTGTGTCTCCTAGAAATGTCAGAAGCTACACCCATAAAGTCTCACCAGCATGACTGCCAAAACCTGAGCTGAACAAGGACAAAAACAAGTGACATGCCAAAGTAGATGAGGGAAAGCCCACAAGGACTCAACCCTACACAAAGAACTATAGGCGGCTAAGGAATGCAGGGAGCAGGAGACATAGATTTCCCCAGGGAAGAACACACCAGCTTGTTTTCCAATATCAAACGGTCAGCCTTGAAAAAATGATATACACAAATAACATTACATAGACTGAGCAGGTTATATTTAGGAATACACACACACACACACACACACACACACACACACACACACACACACACATATGCAAGTAAGAAATAAAGAAGCCATGAATTTGAAAGAGCAAGGAGAGTGGTATATGAGAAGATTTGGCGCAAGGAAAGGAAAAGGAAAATGATGCAATTATATTATAATCTCAAAATCTATGCTATAGACCTCAGATGTTATCTGGTGACACCCTTAATCATTGAGTTGGTAGAAACTAGTAATCTCTTAATATATTCTAAGAAGATTTCTCTAATAGTCACAGGAATGGATGTTAGGATAAACACAGAGATTGGCAAGAAATGGCTATTAGGGAAGTTAAAGTTAACCCACGGGAGTTTGTTTTTGGATGTGCAACATTCCACCTTTTCACAATCAACGTTCTAATCAGTTAGTCAGCCATGTAGATTCTTTAATACACTAGGCATGGTTATTTTTCTAAGAATTTCATTTTGCATCCAGCCCCCTAGCATTTTGAGACTCCTCTGCATTCTTCATGGTTGCTCAGTAGGTTCCTTCATGCTGACTTTCCTGCCTGGAGCTCTTACACAGCCAGTCTGAAAGCTTGGAACTCCACAATATGAGAGGAAAGACAGTCTGGTAGTAGTTCATGTCAAGCAATTTCCTCTCCCATCACTGATGAAGAATGGGCTAACAGTTCTCTTACAAGAGAAAGTGCTAACACTCTCCATGATAGGAAGTGGTTTACAATGCCCTGTGGGTCTCTATGAGTCACAGAGCAAAAGACAGTCTAAAATCCACCCAGTTCAGGAGTATTAGCTTTTTAACAAAGCCAGTCCTTCCCTACTTGCCACTGAGCATCTTCAGAGGTTAGAGATACAGCTCAGTTCAGTGGTAAAGCACTTGCCTAGCAAACATAAGGCATTGGATTCAATCCTCAGCACTGAAAAAGCACCAGTAGCATTGAAAAAAAAAAAAACCACAACAAAAGCAAAAAAACAAGGGAATGAACATCATTAGATATTTCAATGAAGGATACTATCTTGAGAAACCTGTGTTGCCCCTTCTAGTATTTTGTAAGGAGGGTATTCATTCTTTTTTCTTCCTGTTCTCTTTCCACATTTCATACAAATAATTCTCATTGAATTGCAGGCTATTCCATGTTTGGTTTAGTCTCAAAATGAATATGAGCAGTTAGTTATGACACATGAAAGGGAATACCTCTTGCAGGCTGTCAACCAGGAGAAGAAAATGGCTTCCTCTGTCTTGGCCACATTTAGGGGAGAGCCTGGGTTGGTAGAAAACAGCTGCCTCTACCATTTCATTTTAGCTTCTTTCAAAATCATCTTTTTCACAATGAAGAGGAGGCTAGGGGTGTCGCTCAGTTGATAGAGTGCTTGCTTAGCATGTTTGAAGTCTTGGGTTCTATTCCAAGCACCAAATATTTTGGGTATGCATACTGTATATCGAGTCTGAGGCCAGCCTTCATACAGGAGGCCCTGCTCGAAAAACAAACAAAAATAATGAAAAGATACACAAAGAGCAGTACAGTAGATAAGACTCCATCTTGCAATCATGTGCAGATCATGATTGTAGAGAATTCTATGAAAAGGAGGGGCAGGAAAGGAAGTAATCTGATATAGGAATAATATAGAAGGCCATTTTTCTCTACAAAGTCAATTCAGTGTGGCTTGTTGTTTTCTCAGCTGGGAAGTGCTATTTAGATTGTTAGTAAGTGACTACAGGGATGCAAAAACTGACTTAAATACAACTCTTTCCATCATTTGGACACAAGGCTACTTCTGTGTACAAAAGCTATAAAAATCCATGACCTAAATATAGAAACTTGGGTATTTCCATGTAAACCACCAGACTTCCACATTGCTTAGATAAAACACAATTAATGCAATGTCTAATATGACCCAGGCATATTTTGGGTGATTAGATTGACAGCAGTACAGGATATTGTCAGCAGGATGGCATCAGGAATATCTATTTGTCTTCAACCAAACCCCATGGTTTTAGTAACATATCCAAGATGAAACAAGGAAGGTATAAAACTCAAATTCCCAGACAAGACTCCCTCCCCCCCCCAACAAAGCATTAGATGCAATTAAGAACTCATGCTCAAATAGGGATGTAGTACTGTGGTAAGGCATTTTCCTAGCATTCACAAATCCCTAGGTTTATTTGAAACAGTGAAATGAAATAAGATGAAGGCCATGGAAAATAATACAGTGAAAATTAAATAAAATAAAATAGAGAGAACCCAAGATTTTCCCAAAGGCAAACTGTTGATCTCATATTACCATAGAGAATCCAAAAAACCATTACCAAAAGTTGGATACAAGTCATTTGTGATATTTTAATAAAATATGGCTTGCCATCAATAAAATTCTGTGCTTTAATAAATGTAGATTGGTATTATATCAGCCCTATTTTACAGGTGCTCTAAGAATGATCAATAATCTTGCTATCTAAAGGAAGGCAAGATCAGAACTCATACCCAGTACCTTTAGTATGTAAAGATTATGTTTTTTCAACAGTCATACCTTCCCTGGGCTCATTAAGTAGAGATGGTTTTATATATACTTTTTTAAAAGTAAGGATGGTATGTAGCTCAGTTAGCAGACATCTGCCTAACATGAAGAAATCCCTAGGCTTGATCCCTGGGATCACATAAAACCAAGCCTGATGGTACAAGCCCAGAACCCCAACACAACTGGCTATTCTCTCCAGGGAAGAAGCAATGACAACACAGAAAAAATGCCAGGGAGAAAGGCGATAGGGGTTTATGTCAACCTCACTTCCACATCTCCTTTTTTTTACCACTTTAAGCAGTCATTTCTGTTTATGACAAGTCCCTGGGCTCTAAATGGAATAGAGCTTGTTGATTGGTGTAAAATAAGAGGAAAACCAGTGGAAACTGATATTTTCTTTTTTAGAGTGAGAATTTATACTGATGTAAACCTTCAGGAGTGCAGTGACCAAGATTGTTTTTTATTAAACACTCTTGGAGGCTCTTCCCTATGTTTCATGGACATGGGACTCTCCATCATTTTACCGGTGATTTAGAGGTTACCAGAAAAAAAATCTGGCCAATAGATTTTAAGATTACAGAGACAGGAAGATAGGAATCAGAAGAATGAGGGCTGGATAGTAAGTATTTAGAAGACGGGACCAGAATTGAGAAAAGGTCAGAGAAAATTGAAAGAGGATTCATTTAAAAAGAACAGTAGAATGACATGGGTTAGAGGTGTAGCTCTGTTGATAGAGTACTTGTCTAGTGAGAGGACTAAGCAGATGCCATAATAGGCTACCCAGTCTTCTCTCAGAGATCAGGCCTCAATTTCAGTTTCCTGAGACTGAGCAGGCAGTTTCTGAGGAGGAGGCACAAATAAAGGACAAGTACTCACTGGCGTCCCTGATTATAGGGACAAGGGAGATAGGACACACCAAACCTGGGCCACTGAGCCAGCCCCCACAGTCAGTATGTGCTAGGTCAGCCAGGCTCCACAGCAGCTCAAGGACAAACCCTGGGAATTGCCCAGGCCTGCTCCAAAATGGAAAACTGTACCCTGACCAGCCTCTAACTATCCCTGGCCAATTAGAACATACTGATATGATGTTGACACTTGCTTGAGCCAATCATATCTAAAGTGACATAACTGCCTTAGGACACTCCCCTTGGCTTTACTTAAAAGGAGCTCACATGTCTCCCTCAAGGTCTTTGCCATTTTGCCTTTGTGTGGGATGGCAGGCTCCAGCATGCTGAACTAATAAATGCTCTTGTTGATTGCATATGTGGATGGTGGTCTTTTGTGGGACTTCTCTAGGACCCTAACATCTAGCATACACAAAGTCCTCAGTTCAATCCCCAGATCTGTATAAATTGGGTGTAGTGGTACATACCTGTAATCCCAGCATAGAAGGTTGAAGCAAGAGGATCAGAAGTCTGAAGTCTTTGTTGGCTATATAAGGAGTTTGAGGCCAGCCTGGGACACATAGCCCCTGTATCCCAGCTCAAAACAAGTGCTTGGGGTATAACTCAGTTAGGAGAGTGCTTGTCTAGCATGCACAAAGCCCTGGGTTCCATCACTAGAACCACATAAATAGAATGTGGTGATGCATGCCTATAGTTCTAACACTTAGGAAATGGAGATAGGAAGAAGAAAAGTTTAAGGTCATCCTTAGCTACATGAGACCCTGTCTCTAGACAAAATAAAATGTAGCAAAATGGGGAAAGAGAAGCAAGTTACAAATGTGTACTAGCCAAGGACATAGTACTTTTGTTTCTGCGATGGTTAATTGTAATCAACAACTTTGTGGAAATTACAATTTACATGGAAACCAACCTTGTAGCTAGAGTTTTCTTGCCTTGCCCACAGTCAGGACAAATCTTTGTCACCTGTCAGTCCCACAGCCGCTCAGACCCAACCAAGTAAACACAGACACTTATATTGCTTATAAACTGTATGGCCGTGGCAGGCTTCTTGCTAACTGTTCTTATAGCTTAAATTAATCCATTTCCATAAATCTATACCTTGCCACGTGGCTGGTGGCTTACCGGTGTCTTTACATGCTGCTGGTCATGGCGGCAGCTGGCAGTGTCTCCCTGCCTCAGCCTTCTGCTTCCCAGAATTCTCCTCTCTCCTTGTCCCACCTACTTCCTGCCTGGCCACTGGCCAATCAGTGTTTTATTTATTGACCAATCAGAGCAATTTGACATACAGACCATCCCACAGCACAACCTTGGACATGTTTGTGAAGAATTTTCCAGATTAGGTTAATTGAGGCAGGAAGACCCATTCTAAATGTATCTAAATGTATCTCTCTGAGCTAAAGTCCTGGACTAAATAAGGGGGGGGGTGGTGCTAAGCACCAACATTCATACATTCATTTCTCTCTGGGTTTTTTGTTTGTTTGTTTTTCATTTTTTTTGTTTTATTTTTTCAAGACAGGGTTTCTCTGTGTTGCCCTGGCTATCCTGGAACCTTCTTTGTAGACCAGCTGGCCTCAAACTCATATATACACCTGCCTCTGCCTCCCACGTGCTGGGATTATAGGCATATGCCACCACTGCACCACTATTCACTACTTTTTTGATGGCAGCCATATACCTAAGTGACTCTTGACACACATGCCGCCATATTTGGGCTTCTCTCCTCTTTTCCTAGATCTAGGCCTTGCTTAAGTCTCCATAACACCAGAACCTCTTCTCATAAATACCAGAACTTCTTCTCAGAAATCAAGTGACCGCACTGCAGTTAGGCAAGAATAGATGATCCTTATAGCAATATTCTCTGCTGGCTGAACAACCTATGATTAAAGTCCCCTCCCTGCTTGCACCCCCTTCACCTCCCCCTATCTATGCCTTAAGAGGAAAATAAAATTTTGGAGCTTGATCAGACATCCTGTCTTGCTCTCATTCTTTGTGTCTATTGTCTCTCTCATTTGCCGGCCCTCCCTTCAGGTCCCCATTGAAGACCCCGCTGTCTGGGGTACTTTTTGGTTGTGGATACAATGTGACTAGCCACCTAACACTACTGTTGCCAGAACTTCCGGCTATGTTGCACTGTACTTTCAAACTGTGAGCTAAAGCAAAACCTCCGTTCCTTAAGTTGCTTTTATTGGGTATTTTGTCACAGCAACAGGAGCACCAAGCAATACAGTTCCTAAAATAAAACCTTAAAATGGGACCATGACAAGCATAAAAATACTTTGTTAGCCAGGCGGTGGTGGCGCACGCCTTTAATCTCAGCACTCAGGAGGCAGAGCCAGGCGGATCTCTGTGAATTCGAGGCCAGCCTGGGCTACCAAGTGAGTTCCAGGAAAGGCGCAAAGCTACACAGAGAAACCCTGTCTCGAAAAAAAAAAAAATACTTTGTAACACCAATATATCACATTCAGTCTTGATGACTTGTATTGAAATCCTGATATATGTCACAGAGAAAAGACAAATGAGGCCCAAAATTGTTAGGGTCCTGGAAAAGTCCCACAAGAGACCACCATCCACATATACAATCAACAAGAACATTTATTATCTCAAGAAAGATTATAGTATACTGGGGCCTACCATCCCACACAAAGGAAAATGGCCATGACTGTGAGAGGAGCTTGCAGGCTCCTTTTAAGCATAGGCACGGGGAGGTCCTAAAGCAGTTAGGTCATTTTAGATATGATTAGCTTAAGCAATAATCATGTTAGTATGTTTTAATTGGCCAGGGCTAGTAGGGGTTGGTTAGGGCTACAGCTATTCAATTTTTGCCAGGCCTTGACAAGTCCCAGGCTTTGTCTTTATTTGGTTATTACCCTGAGCTTGCTGACTGTGGCTCAGGCCTCGCCTGGCTTGATATTGCACATACCAGGCCTCCTTGTTCTTGCTGTTGGGGGTGTTGGAGATTTGATTGTCCCTTGTTTGTGGCTCTTTCAGAAACTGCTTGTTTAGTCTCAGGAAGCTCAAATTGAGGCCTGATCTCTGAGAGAAGACTGAGCAGCCTGTTATGGCATCTGCTCAGTCCTCTCAAAAATAATCAGTTCAACTGCCCATTAGACTCTCAGGATAGTTTTTGATGGAGGTATTAAAATCTACTCTTTTTAAAATATTTTTCAGCTATATTGAGACAACAGTAATATATGAGAAATGACATCCATTTAAAATGTGTGACAGAATGAGTTTGATTTTTATTTATGTACCTGTGATAACGTCATAGGTGACATATGTGACGTAAAATAAATACAGAAGAAAAGGACATGGGAAGATTGGGGGAGGGGAGGGTGGTAATGTCACAAATTCATTGTTTTGTATGAGTTCTATCTCTCATGCTCTTGCATTTGAATGCAGGGAAATAGACAACAAACACCGTAAAACAAAAGTGACATATGTTAGATGATATGTTTATCTAATTATCTAATTATTCTTTAACAATAAGACCTCGGGAGTCAGATATCAGGATAAAAACCAGAATGATCCGAAAAGCAGAAGAGAAGTGACCAGTGACCTCCTCTCTTTCTCTCATTCCTCCATCCAAAAGGGCTGAGATCCTCTCTAAGCCCCACCCTACTACTTCCTGTCTATCTGTCCTCAGTCCTCCAAAACCTCTATGGTTAATTTTGGTCAGCTAGTAGCTAGCTCTGCCCTCTGATTCAAAGCAAATTTTGTTGTCAATCTTGAGAGCATCAGAATGTGATCAAAATATCACACAACAATTTTACTGTTAGAAGGTGTCAAGCAAGATTTAGAAACAAAGAAATAGGTCGATAACTATCTGATGTCATCCTAATGATGCAGCTCGGATTCTGACAAGCTCACACAAATTGGAATGAATGTAAATGTTGGAGTGTTTTTCTCAAATTCCTAAGGGCCCCATGGAGATCCACTTTCAACAAGACTTGAAAGAAAAGCCAAGCTGCTGTGAATGGCCAGAACTTAAGGAATGAGGTCACCCTTCCTCTGGAAATCACCTTCCTCTTCTCACATCTATTGGGCTTTTGTGTCCACCTGAAGGAGAAGGACCACAGGGTACCAGTCTCCTCCTGCCACTACAAAAAAAAAATGAAGCCAGGATTTTATACTGGGATAACATCTTCCAAATAGTTAAAGACCACTGCCAAATGCTGGTAAAGCCCTGTTACAGTTGTAGCCAGAGACCTGCCAAGGATGTGTGTGCACTTCATTCATTCCAAGCACTCATTGCTTTGGTTTGGGGGATTTGCTACAATAAAGGCAGACTGAACTAGAAGTTCCCTTCACTAAGCTAAACTCCTCCTGTAATGCTGATGAAACAGAGCCCCAGATCTATAACCAAAGAATGTTGGACACGGTTCTCTCAGTGTCTTTAAGCTGAGATAGGTTTGAGAGAAGAAGGTAAGGAGATGCTTTCTGTTGAGTAGAGGAATGGAAACTTGTTTGCCTGCCACCAGTCCTTTACTCACAAGGATCTGGCCCCTAGCCAAGAAAGTCTGAACATACCGAGAAGCCTGATTCCCTGTTCCCAGTGCTTAGCCAAATGAAAGATGGCTGACAGAAGCAGTGGAGCATGAAGCATGGGTTAGTTTAGGAACAAGGGCTGGGAACGGGTTCTTCCAACCTGCTTAGAGATTCTTCTAGTAATAACCATTAAAGAACTTCGAGCTATAAAAATGTAGTTTTCTCTTTTAGAAAGGAACCTTCAACCGCAAT